>NC_142483.1:38086287-38389318 GCF_049115385.1 Moschus berezovskii | reverse complement strand
TGTTATAATTGATTTACAGTGTTATGTTAGAATATGTGTGTGTGTATATACACATACTCACACACACACATGCTTTTCAAAGTCTTCCATTATAGGTTATTGAGTGAGTGAGTAAATGAGTAAAGTTGCTCAGTCGTGTCCGACTCTTTGTGACCCCAGGGACTGTAGCCTACCAGACTCCTCCATCCGTGTGATTTTCCAGGCAAGAATACTGGAGTGGGTTGCCATTTTCTTCTCCAAGAGATCTTCCTGACCCAGGGATTGAACCCAGGTCTCCCGCAGTGTAGGCAGACGCTTTACCACCTGAGCCACCAGGGAAGACCCCAGAAAAACCGAAGGTCAGGACCGGATGCCGCACCCACCCCTGCCTTCCTCACCCTCCCCAGCGTGCAGGGGGGGTGTTATTCAGTTCAGTTAGGTTATTACAAGATATTAAATAGAGTTCCCTGTGCTATATATAGTAGGATCTTGTTGCTTATTTTATACAAAGTAGTGTATATATGTTAATCCAAAGCTTGTGATTTATCCCTCCCCTCCCTTTACCCTTTGGTAACCATAAGTTCATTTTCTAAGCCCGTGAACATATTTGTTTTATAAATAAGTTCGTTTGTATCATTTTTTAGTTTCCTCATGTAAGTAACATCTTACGATATTTGTCTTTATCTTATTTCACTTTATATGATAATCTATAAATCCATCCACATTACTTCAAATGGCATTATTTCATTCTGTTTTAAGGCTGAGTAATATTAATATTCCATTTATATCTGTACCACATCTTCATCCATTCATTTGTCAGTGTACATTCTGGTTGCTTCCTTATCTTGGCTGTTGTGCATAGTACTGCTCTGAACAGCGGATGTACGTGTCATTTCGAAATAGAGTTTGTTTTTTTTCCAGATAGATGCCCAGGAGTGGGATTGCTGGATCATATGGTACTCCTGTTTTTAGTTTGGGTTTTTTTTTTTAATTACTTACTCCTTGGAAGGAAAGTTATGACCAACCTAGATAGCATATTAAAAAGCAGAGACATTACTTTGCAAACCAAGGTCCGTCTAGTCAAGGCTATGGTTTTTCCCGTGGTCATGTATGGATGTGAGAGTTGGACTGTGAAGAAAGCGGATCGCCAAAGAATTGATGCTTTTGAACTGTGGTGCTGGAGAAGACTCTTGAGAGTCCCTTGGACTGCAAGGAGATCCAACCAGTCCATTCTAAAGGAGATCAATCCTGGGTGTTCACTGGAAGGACTGATGCTAAAGCTGAAACTCCAATACTTTGGCCACCTCATACAATGAGTTGACTCACTGGAAAAGAGTCTGATGCTAGGAAGGATTGGGGGTGGGAGGAGACGGGGACGACAGAGAATGAGATGGCTGGATGGCATCACCGACTCGATGGACATGAGTTGGTGATGGACAGGGAGGCCTGGCGTTCTGTGATTTGTGGGGTCGCAGAGTCAGACACGACTGAGCGACTGAACTGAACTGATGGTACTCCTGTTTTTAGTTTTGGTTTTTTTTTTAATTAATTAATTTTTTAATTGAAGGATAATAGCTTTACAGAATTTTGTTGTTTTCTGCCATACATCAACATGAATCAGCCATAGGTACACATATATCCCCTCCCTGTTGAAACTCCCTCACATCTTCCTCCCCATCTCACCTCTCTAGGTTGATACAGAGCCCTTGATTGAGTTTCCTGAGCCATACAGCAAATTCCGGTTGGCTATCTATTTTACATATGGTAATGTAAGTTTCCATGTTACTCTTTCCATACATCTCACCCTCTCCTCCCCTCTCCCCACGTCCATAAGTCTATTCTCTATGTCTGTTTCTCATTGCTGCCCTGTAAATAAATGCTTCAGTACCATTTTTCTAGATTTCATATATATGCATTAAGATACGATAATTAGCTTCCTCTTTCTGACTCACTTCACTCCTTATAATAAGTTCTGGTTTCATCCACCTCATTAGAACTGACTCAAAGATGTTCCTTTAATGGCTGAGTAATATTCCATTTTGTATTTGTACCACAACTCCTTTATCTGTTCACCTGTCGATGGGCATCTAGGTTGCTTCCACGTTCTAGCTATTGTAAATAGTGCTGCAGTGAACAATGGGATACATGTCTTTTTCATTTTTGTTTTCCTCCATGTATATGCATAGGAGTGGGACTGCTGGTCATATGCTGGCTTATTTATTTATTTTTTTTTTCATATGGTGGTTTAATTCCTAGTTTTTTAAGGAATCTCCATACCATCTTCCTTAGTGGCTGTATCAATTTACATTCCCACTAAAAGTGCAAGAGCATTCCCTTTTCTCCACACCCTCTCCAGCATGTATTGTTTGTAGACTTTTTGGCCATTCTGACCAATATCTCATTGTAGTTTTGATTTGCATTTCTCTAATAATGAGCGATGTTGAGCATCCTTCCATGTGTTAGCCATCTGTATGTCTTCTTTGGAGAAATGTCTGTTTAGGTCTTTTCCCCCGTTTTTAACTGGGTTGTTTGTTTTTCTGGCTTTGAATTGTATGAGCTGCTTGTATATTTTGGAATTTAATTCTTTGTCAGATGTTTCATTTGCTGTTATTTTCTCCCATTCTGAGGATTGTCTTTTCACCTTCCTTATAGTTTCTTTTGCTGTGCAAAAGCTTTTAGGTGTACTCAGGTCCCACTTATTTACTTCTTTTTTAATTTCCGTTACTCTAGGAGGTGGGTCATAGAGGATCTTGCTTTCATTTATGTCATAGAGTGTGCTGCCTCTGTTTTCCTCTAAGAGTTTTATAGTTTCTGGTCTTACATTTAGGTCTTTAATCCTATTTGGTGGAGAAGCATTCAGGTGTTACAGGTTTTTTCTTAAAGGACCAACATCTGCTAGTTCCAGGCTTCTCATAAAGGTGTTTTTAGTTTTTAAGCAACCTCCGTATTGTTATCCATAGTGGCTGTACCAGTTTACATTTCCACCAACAGTGTAGAAATGTTCCCTTTTCTCTATACCCTGTCCACAATGCTGTGGTCTTATCTCAAGGATGATCTGAGGAAGAATTCACTTCTGAGTTCATTACAGTGTTGATTGATAACATTTAGTAATTTCCAGACCTATGGACTGAGGTCCTCACTTCCTTATAGGCTGTTGGCCAGAGACCGTGCTCATTTCCCTGCCACAGGCCCTCTCCTTTAGACAAGCTGCTTCATCAGTATGTGTTTAGCAGAGTGATGGCACCAAAAGGGAGAGATGGTAAACCAAAAGTCATCGTCTTTGAACCTAATCTCAGAAATGATGCCTCTAACTTTTTCCATATTCTGTTCCTTACAGGCAAAACACTAAGTCTAGCTCACATTCAACAGGAGAGGATTACACAAAGCATGAATATCAGGCAGGGGAATCGTTGGGAATGTTTTTCAAAGCTGCCTCTGACAGTGAAGTGATCATTTCATGGTGTAGTCTTGCTGCATGTCATAGATGCTACTGTTGTACATGATTATGCAAAGTCAGCATGGTTCTATGAAACTTACACTGATTTCCTACCCCAGATACTCAGTGAAATTATTTGATAAAACTTAGGTTTCTACTCATTAAATCACATTGTTCGAATGCTTCTGACTTACAGAGTCAGAAATAGAGCAGAGGCTGAGTCATAGTATGGAATTTCAGCCTTCACCTTGCCCACCCTTCTTATTTATCAACAAAGTGACTGAAGTTCAGAGGAGGAGAGAACTTACTCAGGGTGCCCTATCTTGGAGTGGCAGAGGGGAATACTTTTAAGTCAGTTTCTGTGGCTTAACTCCATTGTTATTTTTACCCTCCTACTTCTGTCATGGTGGTACTTTTTTTTCCTTTAAGAAATAGAGAACATGACCAAAAATGTTACTACATGTAAGTGCAATCGAAAGACAAAACAAACATCCGTGTACCAACCAAATTAGAGATAGTTTATGAGCAGAAGCCTCCTAGATACATTTCCCCTTCCCAGATATCCCAAAGTTAATCACTGTCCTGAATGTGTTTATCACTCTCTTGCTTCCTTTCTGGTTCTTAACATTTCTGCGTATATACTTAAAAATGCTTTTTTTGTTTTGAATACTAAAAATGGGATCATATTGTGTGTGTTTGCTTCTTGATTCAACAGTGTCTTTCTGGGATGTATCTACATTGATTTGCGTAGCCAGAATTCATTCATCTTCTTTGCTAAACAATATTCTGCTACATTAATATAGAACTTATTTTTCTCTTCTGTTGTTATATGATATTTAGATTTTAGATTTAAATTTTCAGTTTTGGTTTTGTGTATGGCGAGTTGACTCACTGGAAAAGACTCTGATGCTGGGAAAGGTTGGGGGTGGGAGGAGAAGGGGGCGACAGAGAATGAGATGGCTGGATGGCATCACCGACTCTGTGGACATGAGTTTGAGTGTACTCCGGGAGTTGGTGAGGGAAAGGGAGGCCTGGCGTGCTGTGATTTATGGGGTCGCGGAGAGTCGGACACGACTGAGCGACTGAACTGAACTGATGTGTTTGTTATTCCAAGAACAGCTGTAATTGTATTTTTATACATGACTTCTTGTATACATAGGGAAGAGCTTTTCTCCCTTTTATACCCAGTAGTGAATTTGCTTGGAAATAGACTGTGCATAAGTTTCATCTTAATGGGTCATGGCGAAGAGTATCCAAAGCAGTAATTCTTTGCTTACCTGCCTACATTTTGATAGTTTCTGTTGTTACATACCCTCACCAATATTTACTACCATCAAAATTTTTAATTTTTGCCAGTATCTTAGTTGGGAATGGTATCTTATTGTGATTTTCAATTTGCTTTTCCCAAAAACTTAGGAAGTTGAGCCTATTTTCATATATTAGTAGGTCACTTGTACTTCCTTTTCTGTAAAATTTATTTACTTATTCTCAGTTTTCTATTTTGTTGCTTATCTTGTTCACTGATTTAGGGAAGTTGGTTATATATTTTGTATAGTAATTTTATAGTCAGTTGTATGTATTCCTAGTGTCTTCTCCTGTTACTTGCTTTTTACTGTAAGAATGTGTATTAATCAATCTTCAGTGCTAGAAAAATAATACCTATATTTTTTCAGAGCAGTAAATATTTATATCAAATGATGGTGTGATGTCATGGAAATATTTGGGGGGAATAATGTTGCAGGCTTAGGGATTAAGTGCAAAAACTCATGGCAGCTAAAAATAAGATAATTTTTAAAAGCTTTTTTTTGTATGATATATAATGATTTTTGCACAAAGGAAGAATCGTAAATGCAGTTTGGTTTTTTTCTTAGCATTTTCCTTCTCAATAAGCATCTTTGAAATAAGCACAGATTAATCATAAAGAATCCATTATAAGTGCAATTGCTGTTAACAGTTTAGTGTTAACTCACCACTTCAGTTCAATACAAGTTACTGAAATATAATAGCCTGGGTTGATTGAAATTTGCCATTTATACATTCAGCAAAAATACATTAAGCCTGGCTCTGCATCACAGATTCTTCTAGGTGATTCAGATAAGATGGCAAACAAAATAGGCAGAGTTACTGCTCCATGGATTGTACATTCTTGTGAAGAAGATAAACATTGGAAAAATACATAACTATTTAATTGTGTAAGTAAATTATGTAAGCAGTGTATAATATGAGACATTAGGAGTGAGATCTCTGGAGGAAGGTTAAGCAGCATTTTGACAGGAACTCAGGGATTGAAGTGAGCAAGCGGCATCATGGGCATACGTGTCTGAGGAAAGTGTGTTACTGGGTGAGGATGCAGTAAGTACCTTGCCCTTACTTTGTCTTTATTCTACGTACGATGGATTAGTTGGGGACTTGTAAGTTGGAGACTGTTATGCTCTGATGTACACTTCTAAAGTGTTATTGTTGGCAACATTAAGAATGATGCAGGATACTCAGAAGGAAGTTGACATAGCGCAAGTAAAAGATGATGACTGCTTAGACTTGGATGGTGGTAAGATTGTGACAAGTGATATTTAGTGAGGTAAAGCCAGTTGGATTTGCTAATAAATCTGATGTAAATTCTGAGAGAGAGGACCATCATGGTCCTCCTAGGTTAGAATAAAAAACTCCTAGGTTTTTTTTTTGACTAAACAAATATTAAATGTTGAAACCATTAAAAAAAAATAGAAAACTCTTAGGAATGTGCATAGTTGAGGGTGGACATGGGAATGAAGATACAGATTTGAAATGCTTGTTAGGTACATAAAGATGCTTGGTAGGAATTAAATATGAGTGTGGAGTTTAGGAAGCAGTGGAGACTGAAGATGGGATTTGGGATACTTCTGCACGTAGAGCACATTTAAAGCCGTGCGACTCAATGAGATTGTCAAGGGGATGAGTGTGAAGTGAAACAAGTATTAATCTCTGGGGTCTTCCCACAGTTAGAAATGGGAAGGAAAAGAGGACCTAGCAGAAATGAAAGAGAAGCAGCAACCAGTGTGTTGGAGGCAAACAGGGAGCGTGGTGTCCCGGGAGCTCAGGCAACAAAGCGTTTGGAGGCAGAAGTAAACACGAGCATCAGCATCAAATGCTGCTGAGAGGCTGAGGAAAAGTGAGGACCAGGTATGTGTTTCCCAGTCTGGTGACTGGGGCACATCAGAGCCTGACTGGAGTGGGCTGAGGAAAAACAGGGGCGGGAGGAGACACAGTGGGAACGGCATCTGTACACCTGTTGGGGGAGCTTCACTCTTACGTTAGCAGAGAGACCATGCACAGCTGGAAAAGGACATGAATCCAGAGGATGTGTTTTGAAGCTGGGAGTTTTTCCAGCAAGTGGGTGTGCTGATGGAGAGAGAGGGATTGACAGAATAGAAAAAAAAAAAAGAGTAGCTGAAGCGCTGAGTGAGGGTGTGGAGACAAGTGGGTTTCCTGCACAGTTGGAGGGGCTCCTTCAAGTAGCACCATGAGTAGTGAGGGAAGCAGACAGTTGGTTTAGATGCAGGTAGGTTGAGAGATCTTGTAGTAAGAGGGTGAGAAAGAGCTTCTCTTCTCATAGCTTATAGACAAATCCAGCTTGGAGACATCATTGACCAGAAGTAATGAGATGAGAAGTCCTGAGTCAGCCCTGCTCTCACTATGAAATCTGGGGTGATAACAGACCTCTGAGATGAAGGCGTGTTCCAAAATTTACAGGACAGACTTGTGTGTCTGTCCCCCTGGCCCAGGGCGTCACATGTCGCTCCTGCACATGATGCCCCTGAGGAGGGTTGCTGCCATGCTGATGGCTCCGCTGTTCCCAGCTGCCTCTCACAGGGGTCTTCTCACTGACCACAGCTCCCAAGGCCAACAGGCTCAGCATCCAGCCTCAGCTGTAACCTTAAACCGGACACCACCTGAACTCCTTCCAAGTCTGGGTCAGTGTACTATGACTAGGATGCAGATGACTGCCCTTCCCCAGGCACACAGATCCCTACCACTTCTCTCATCTATCTTAATAATATTTTAAATTTTGCTTATTTTTATTTCTTCTCTGTGAAAGTATAAAAGTGTAATGTGAGAAAGACCTAGATTAGTTAACCTAGATGGGTAGTCTGAATGATGGCGACAGGGGTAGGGCTAACCTTGATCTCTGTTTCTGGCAGTCCCTATGGTCTCAGGCTGCTTCTCTCAGGTGCAGAAAATACTCCATGGTTCAGAGCGAGCAATGTTTATTTACATAGAACAGATGAAGAGAAAGTCCAGGAATACTCTCTCCCTGTTAAGAGTGTCAACCAACTACTATCTCTACTGAGTTACCCGGTAAATGGAGGGTGTGCCAGCACTTCCTTCCATGTGTCACATGTGTCCTTTCATCGTCCATTCATCAGTTATGTACATCTGTATGCAGCCCAGTGCTCAGTCCTGAGGAGGCCCCTGCTCTCAGGGGTCTCGCAGTGTTAAAAAGTCATTGACCGAATACATGATATCATCAAGCACGAGGGCCTGAAATGAAAGCATGGGCTTCTGTTTCTTGAATGTCTAAGAATATGCTAGTTGGTAATTTCTGTCCAATTCCAAGAAGTATTAGGTGCCTCTGGCACAAATGGAGGAGATTTAAATGAAGCCTTAAAACTGAGAGAAGTGGAGAGCAATGCATTATACGTAAGAGGGATAAAATGGTAATCAGTATAAACAAGATTAAATTAAAAATTGATAGCATTAGGAAATGAAATTCTGATTTGAGTATTAAAATCTAAAACCTCAAGGGCAGGTGGTAAGAATTAATTATGATTTCAGTTGGAGTCTGTGACTATAACACATGCCCTCTCAGTCTTGAATCATCTCTTTGTATTCCCACATGACCTCATGTATTATGGGCAAATGGTTTAACCTTTCTGGTCTAAACCTAAAATTTTTCATATGTAAAACTGCAAGATTTGAACGACACAAATTGCAAAGTTTTCTGGGGTCAGACACGACTGAGCGACTGAACTGAACTGAAAGCTAAGAATTTCCTTTTATTATTTTTAATAACATGCTCAGTCATGTCTGACTTTTTGTGAAACTATGAACTGTAGCCCACCAGTCTCCTCTGTCCGTGGGATTCTCCAGGCAAGAATACTGGAGTGGGTTGCCATTTCCTACTCCAGGGGATCTTTCTGACCCAGGGATCTTTGAACCTGTGGCTCCTGCATTGTCAGGTGGATGCTTTACCACCATACCACTTGGGAAGCCTTTTTAATGAATTTATCTTAATTTTGGACTTCCCTGGTGGCTCAGCTGGTAAAACAGAATCTGCCTGCAATGTGGGAGATCTGGATTGGATTCCTGGGTTGGGAAGTTCCCCTGGAGAAGGGAAAGGCTCCCCACTCCAGTATTTTGGCCTGGAGAATTCCATGGACTATATAGTCCACAGGGTTGCAAAGAGTCAGACACAATTGAGTGACTTTCACTTTTGCTTTTCTTTTCATCTTAATTTTGGGTTTTCCAGGTGGTGCAGTGGTAAAGAATCTTCCTGCCAATGCAGGAGATATGAGACTTGAGTTCAATCCCTAGGTTGGAAAGATATCCTGGAGTAGGAAATGTATTCTTGCCTGGGAAATTCCATGGTCAGAGGAACCTTGCAGGCTACAGTTCAAGGGGTCACAAAAGAGTTGGACATGACTGAGCAATGGAACACACACACACACACACACACACACACACACACCCCTTTAGCTGCATCAACACCTCAGGTGATCACACACACACACCTTTAGCTGCATCAACACCTCAGGTGATAACACACACACACACACACACACACACACACACCTTTAGCTGCATCAACACCTCAGGTGATCACACACACACACACACACACACACACACCTTTTGCTGCATCAACACCTCAGGTGATCACACCCGCACACACACACACACCCACACACCCCTTTAGCTGCATCAACACCTCAGGTGATAGCTAAATTTACATGACCAGACATCAGGAAGAAGAATAGAACTGGTGTTTCTAAGAAGTCCACGCATTTCTAGACTTCTAAACTTGAATCCAAAAAAGTATCACCTTATCCCTTGGCTAGACTTGGCTTATTGTTTCACAGAGGCACCTGTGAATCTGTTTCATCCTCCAAACTCCAGGCCTAAGGCTGCAGCCAAGGCACGGAAATGTGGGAATAGCCTTTCTAAACATCAGCTCACATTACCTGCCGAGTGCTTTGTGATTTCCAGTTGAACATCCTAGCCTACCTTTTGAATACGTAAGTGTTCATAACATGGTATTAAATAAATGTTGTCTGAAGCCAATAGAATAAAGAATATAAGCAATTGCATCTTGGTTGTTCGCATCTTAAGGTGCTGTGGTACATGAGAAGTTCTGCTAAAGTCTTCTTGCACATCTGTAGTCTTTGAAGGGAGGGAGTATTAGAAGGAAAGTCCTTTAGGAAATGTAAGTGGGAAGATGTATTTGGAAACATCCATAGGTCTTTCCTGTATGCTGGACTTGAGGCAGAAAGGTATTCCCAGCCTTCTAAAATAAGTCAGTTACACCCTCTAAGAAAGTGCTGGCATTTGTTTCACTAGACTTACCAGTGTTTAGTGTAGCCCCCTTCATTTCTCTGGTGTGAAATACCAGATACATGTCATAAGTGATACACCCTGGAGAAATTTTTTGTTCAACAATAGTCGCAGGGGTTGTTTTTGTAATCTTATGGTAGCCCACATTGGAGGCAGAGTGCTTACACACAAGCACGCACTGCACTTCAGTGTGAACAGAGGTAGCAATGCCCTTTGTCTTATCAAATCACCCAGCTTTATTGCCCAATCCCTGGCCATACCATATCCTGTGTTAGGACATCAGCTCAAGGGAGGACGATGATAAAGATGATAACTTTTATATGCATGATTTGTTCCATTTTTTACCTTAATGGATAATTTAATAAGCTCAAATAATATAAGGAAAATATGTGACTTTTAAAACTGCAGGTTTTCCTGCATTTGTTCTGTGAACTCATAATCAGTGTACACATTTTTGCAACAACAAAAAATGTGAACCTGTTTCTCATTTTCAACTGAAAGTTAGAGATTTGAGCTGTGTGTATGTCGGGAGGGAGGAGAGGAGGAAAGAAGGCAGATGACGATTGCATTTGATGTGTGTAGGCGGTCAATCTTGGGAAAATGTGGATAGATCTTTCCATTTCATCTGCACTTTATCCTGTTTCATCTCCTCGCCTGCTTCTTGCAGGACAGCCTGCTCAGGAACTTTTCTCTTACCAACACTCCCCAGTCACATCTTTCCCAGATTCAGGCTACCTGGCTCTCCTCTTTCTCCCCCTCTGCCCTTTGCCTCTCCATTCCCAGCGCCCTTCTTCCCCCACCCTACCCCACCAACTCTAATACGTCTTCTGTTTCCCAGCTTCAAAATCAAGGAACCAGGCTACCGCAAGAGAAAGCGGGGAAAGTGTGATTGATGGGGAAAGGGTAGTGTGATTGATGGTTGCATTGGTTGTGGTAGCTTGGTATTTGCACCTTCTTTTGGGTAAAGCGGGGAAGACTGAACAAAGAACAAATGCTTATTTACCATGAAGAGGGGAAAAAAGGTTGAGTACCTTCACAAACAAGTATTTTTCACTTGTGAAGGTGCTCAGTTTGTCCACAGATGAAGGTAAAAGAGAGAGATCGCTTTTGGCTCAGAGCATAAGAAAAGGAGAGGAGTAAGGGGGAAAGAGTAGTAACCACAGTAGCAATACCAGTAGTTATGACTGTAATCAGCAGCGGCATCATATAGCAGTTACAAATGCTTGTCATTGAGCATTTCCTATATTCCAAACGCTGCCCTGAACACATTGATTTGGACAACAAATTTGGCATGTGAGGGAGAGGAGGCTACTGTCACTTCCGTTTAGCTGTTAAACTGAGATCTGGTCTGTGCTCTTTCCACTAAGCTCCCTTGATTCCTGAAGTGAGGCATTAGAATAGAGTAGTGTGACTGAAATGGCAAGCCACTCCAGTACTCTTGCCTGGAAAATCCCATGAATGGAGGAGCCTGGTAGGCTGCAGTCTGTGGGGTCACTAAGGGTCAGACATGACTGAGCAACTTCACTTTCACTTTTCACTTTCACACATTGGAGAAGGAAATGGCAACCCGCTCCAGTGTTCTTGCCTGGAGGATCCCAGGGACGGGGGAGCCTGGTGGGCTTCTGTCTATGGGGTCACACAGAGTCGGACACGACTGAAGTGACTTAGCAGCAGCAGTAGCAGCAGCAGTGCGATTGATGGTTGCATTGGTTGTGGTAGCTTGGTATTTGCACCTTCTTTTAGTGCATTCCCTTACTTTCTTTATGGAAAGGAGCCTTCCCACTCCATGTGGTACCTCTGACTGAAAGGGAACCATGTGGCCCATGCCTGGCCTATCATAGTGACCTGTGCTAATGACACACAGGTTACTATGCAAGACAGGCCAATCAGAGTTCTTTTCTGACACATGCTGAAAGCACCCTGTTTTCCAGGGTCACTAAGTTGGATGATATATGCTTGGGTCTGCTTTGTCTTCCACACTCCCCTTTACTGCCCAGCACACCCTTATATGCAAGGAAGAATGGCCACAAAAGAACAGAATGAGGCCAGGCCACAGGAGTATAGGAAAGGAAACCGAGCTGCAAAAGCCTGGGAGATAAGAGCAGATCAGTCTTCACATGAACTGAGTCAGGCTATCCCTGTATTTTACTTAAGCTGATCGGGTGGGGTTTCTATCCCTCATAACTGAGACATAATTAACACATCTTTTAAGAATGAGAAGACCTTTGATAGGAAGGACAGTTGAGATAGAGGGAAGAAAGTGAATGGAAGACGTAGGAGAGTTCAAGGTCATTTCAGGGAGCAAAATGCTTTAGCATTCGTATGAGTGGATGAAGTGGAGAAACAGGAGTGCTATCGAGAGAAGTGAGTGGGGGAGAGGGTCCCTGAGAATCCCAAGTTGAGTCTTCAAGAAGACAGTGCTGAGTGTGTGAAAATCCTGGGTAAGGTGAAGCTCAGTCTGGAGGAATTAGGATATTGTTGCAGTTTGGCCGTGAGCCTACAGCTCCATCACCTGTAAAATGCTTTTATGTTTTTATCTGAATGCCTTTAGGCCAGGCTCACACAGTTTCCAACAGTCCTCAGCCCTCTGTATGTTCTCAGATATAACCTGCTTCCCTCATTTATGTGATCTGCTCTCTCTGAAATCTCCAAAGAACCATCTCTGGTCTGTCTCTTCAATGTCCACCATTCCAGTTAAATGAAATGACGTTGTACTGCTCATCCAAGTCCTTCATGTAATGTCATATGGTATTTCTTTGCTAGGAGAGACCTGTTGCTCTTGAGCATCTGTAGATGTGTGGTTATGGTATTCATTTCTCACTGAGGAATGCCTTATGCTCTCCTCTCTAAGGCCCACTTGACTGCCAGAGTTTTCTTGAGACACCAGGTCCACCAGGCACCTTCCTGGATTTCTATCCCCAGGTCTTTCCACACCACCCCAATCTCCACTTAGAACTGGAAGATTGTTTCAGCAGCTGAAGTTAGTTAAGAAATTTAGTGCTTAGTAACACTATTTATTATCTGTTTCCTATGTTTAATTTCTGTCTCTTGAAGAATATTTTTAACATCTTAAAGTTGGAGATTATTTCTCATTTGCTATATTTTTCTGTAGTGTTGAGGATACCATGGGAGCCCCCAGTAGACTTAATGGTTTCTGACAATAAGCCACATAATCCCATCTGTCAAAAAACCCCCCTCAATTTTACACATGAATCATTTAGAGAAAATTCATCTCCTCCAATCTTTTAGTGTTTTGTCCTAATGTTCTGCCATAAATGTAGAAATGAATTTTAGTCAGATTTCAAACTTTCTTTTCATTAGTCTGAGATACAGTAATGCAGTGAGCACAGCTGACTTCTAACTTGAATGCAACTCCTCCAAGTCAGGAATATGGAACATCCTGAGCTTCTGAGGATGTGAAAAGCCTTAAATTGAGCCAAAGTGAGACATAACTTTGATCTTGTCCTCTATACTCTGTAAGAAGTCTTTATACAATGTTGTTTAAAGCAAAGAAAGTGAGTTTTGATCTAATAAAACCCGTCTTACAAGTACTTCTGTCCTTTTCTAGGAAAAACTTTAGAAATGATATCATTTCTAATTTTAATTATCTTTGAAATGAAAAGGAGTCTTAAATGTAATGTGTTCCAAGTAAAAGGGAAGAGTTGGTTCTAGGAAAACAACCACTTTCCAAGGTACTTTCTCTCTCATCTTTTTCCTGTTCACCCCTGTTTTACTGATGTTGAAGGCCCGTCTCAAACCACTCTCCAGAGTATATTTGCGTGTACAACAAGCCTCTGTAAAGCAGGTTTATTGCTGAGTGTATCCCTCAAGTGTGAATGACCATACGTTGGTGGGTTAATTCACATTGTGTGGAAAGTAGCCTAATGCCTGACTCCTCTGATGAGGTGTATTTATATTCCAAGTGGCAAAGTGCCTCAGGAGGAATTGGCATGTTGAAATTTTAAGCACCATTGCACATGCACGAAGAAGACATTTTTCGGAAAAACCAGCTTTCATAACACTTTTTGAGCGCATGGCTGAGGATTATCACTCAAGCAGTTATTCACGGAGCCCTGTGGGGGTGAGCACAGGGCTAACAGGAGGAGCAGTCTGCATCTGTGGAACAGTGGCCCTCACACCTCACTGAATCCCTGCACATGTGTTATGCTCTCAAACTCCTGATGGCGGGAATGAGACTGCGGGTTCCAGAGATCTGCAGGCTTTTGCCCGAGGGAAGCAAAGCTTACAGCTCATGAGTCCGTAATAAGCTTTTTACCTTAACGCGTTTGCTTCTGCACTTCAGCTATTTCAACAGGGACTATCATTTCACACACCGTTGTCCCCCAAAATGTGATACTGTTTGTCCTGCATTTAGATGGAAAGAGCTCGCAGCTAGCTCATAAGTCGTAATATCCTGTATTAAAACATTTGCTTCACCAGTCTGGTGACTGCAGGCCTCACCATCATTTCACACACCATTGTCTTGGAAACGTGCTGGTGTTTGTGGAGCTTCACTGCTTCTACTCTGAGACCCAGTCTTGCACTCCATCTGACAGGACAAGATGAGATGGGTATGTACTTTCACTCAGAGTTGATTTGTAATGGATTTTATTTTTGGAACACAGCTTGACCACCTGCAGAGAAAAGCCCACCAGTGCTCTTAGCAAGACTGGTGTGCCTTATCTTCCCATGTGTTCTAAGGTCAGATGAACAATTTACACAGATCCTTTGGAAGACACTGTGAATATTAATGTACTGGGATGAGCAATGTTTTTGTTTGTAGCACGCAAACATAATCTGATAATCCTCTATACGTAGGTGACTTCTGACACTCTCATCATAATTATAGTTCATGCATTCTTACTATGTGCTAAGCACTATATATTTAATCTCTTCAGCAAACCCAGGAGGAAAGTAACAAAATCCCAGATCTGTCTGGTTAGCAAGGTCATTCCTTTAGAATCAAGATCTAAACTGAGGGCCCAGCCAAGACTTTCTACTATATTATATTGCCAATAGCCATTTATGTTGTTTTAAAGCACCAGTTCCTTCTAGAACATAATCTTAAAGATAATCACACTTAAAAGGGGAAGTATCATTTACACTGTAGAGGACACAGCACTGAAAAGTCAGTCAGACAATCTGAATTTACTCATGACTGGCTTTGTCATCTTGGACATGTCATCTAACCTTTCAAAATCAGTTTTGTCAGTTTCATCTTTTATAAAATAAGTTGAATTAAATAATTTTTTAAGTGTATTCCAGCCCCTGTGAAGGTTTGTGATTCCATGAGTTGTTTTCACTCTTTTCTCTTTAAGGCACATTTTTTTAACTTATATTTCTAAGAGGAGACATTGCATGTATTGTTTTATTTTACTGAAGTACAATTGATTTACAGTGTTGTGTTTAATTTCTGCTATACACCAAAGTGACTCAGTTATACATAATACTCTTTTTCATATTATTTTTCATTATAGCTTATCATGGGATATTGAATATACTTCCCTGTTCTGTGCAGCAGGACCTTGTTGTTTACCCATTCAATGGATACTAGTTTGCATCTGCTAGTCCCGAACTCCCAATTCTTCCCTCCCCTACCAACCTTGGCAACCACAAGTCTGTTTTCTGTATCTATGAGTTTTATTTTGTAGATACGTTCTTTTGTGTTGTATTTTAGATTCACATATAAATATCAATAGTGTTTGTCTTTTGAACTAACTTCACTTAGTATGATAATCTTTGGGTCCCTCCATGTTGCTGCAAATGGCATTATTTCATTCTTTTTAATGGATGAGTAATGGGTGAGTGTGTATGTGTATCACCTTTTCTTTATCCATTTGTGTCAATGGTAATTTAGGTTGTTGCCATGTTTGGCTGTTGTAAATAGTGCTGCTCTGAACTTTGAGTGCATATATCATTTGAAAGTAGTTTTTTTCTGTCCTGGATATATACCCAGCAGTGGGATTGCTGGATCATACGGCAACTCTCTTTTTAGTTTTCTGAGGAACCTCCATACTGTTTTCCATACTGGCTGCACCAATTTACATTCCCGCCAGCACTGTAAGACAGTTCCCTTTTCTCCATGCACTCTCCAGCATTTATTGTTTGTGGTTGTTGTTTGCTTTTTGTTGTTGTTATTTAATTGTAGGAGCTGTTCATCTGTCTTGGAAATGAAGGCTTTGTAGATCACGTCATTTGCAAATATTTTCACCCGGTCTGTAGGTCATCTTTAATTTTGTTTATGGTTTCTTTTGCTGTACAAAAGCTTGTAAGTTTGATTGGGTGCCATTTGTTTAATTTTATTTTATTTCTATTGCCTTGGGAGACTAAGAGGAGACATTTTAGAGATTTCAGAGCATGGCCTCATTTGCCATTTTCGATGCTAAAGCTGAAACTGCAATACTTTGGCCACCTCATGCGACGAGTTGACTCACTGGAAAAGACTCTGATGCTGGGAAAGGTTGGGGGCGGGAGGAGAAGGGGACGACAGAGAATGAGATGGCTGGATGGCATCACCGACTCTGTGGACATGGGTTTGAGTGAGCTCCGGGAGTTGGTGATGGACAGGGAGGCCTGGCATGCTGTGATTCATGGGGTCGCGGAGAGTCGGACACGACTGAGTGACTGAACTGAACTGATGCAAAGAATTTCTCCTGAAGCCCATCATGGCTAACCTATCTAAAAATCTAAAATGCCTCTTCTTTAGCCTCACTCTCATTTCCTGTCCTTTCCTTCATGTTTCTTATAGCATGCTAGACATTATACTATACACACACATATATGTGTAAAACATTATACATACCCATATATAAGCATATATATGTATTTCTTGTATTGCATATTATATATTGCATATATGTAGTTTTCACGTGTCCAGCAGTATGTAAGCTCCATGAGAGCAGGGTTTTGTCTGTTGCATTCACCACTCTTTCTCTAGTGCCTAGAGCAATGCTCAGCACATGGCTTGTGCTCAATAAATATTTCTAGAAAATAGCAGCTATGGAGTCTTTTCACCTCTCCCTTAAAATATCAAGCTCCCTCATACCATCTCAGAGAAAAATATATATTTAATAACAGCTGATATTTTCTCAGTACTATGTTTAACACTAAAAATATCTTTAGTAAATTTTGCTGTTTTTTACATTTCCATCAATTTCAAAGCAAAAATAGAAACCTTGTAAATAAATAAGGTACAATTATAGATCCTCAGAAATAGTCAATATTTTTTAATAACTTTAAATGGAATATCATCTGTAAAAATATTGAATCACGAGGTTGTACACCTGAAACTAACATAATATTGTAAATCAACTACATATCAGTATAAAAAATAGCATCCTTCTCATGCAGACACTGTTGGAAGTTCCTACCCTCCTTTCCAGTTAGACTCCAGCCCTCATACCCTCTTCGATAGAAATCCCGGAGCTGCTACTGTGAAGTAGTATTTGCTTCCCATTTTACACTTAACCTTGAGAGGGGAAAGGGGAATTGGAGGGGGAGGACCTCTCTGCCACTGTAACACTAACTACAGAGTTAGTGTCATGAAGAAAGTTTCCTTTATGTGGGTAATTCATTGAAAACACTTAATCGAAGCAAAAATTTACCCTTTAAACCCTTATTTGACTCTCCGAGTTGTGAGTGAGTTCATTCCTACCTAACTTAGAGAAAGTGACTGTAGTCTTGGACCACTAAGTGCTCAGCATTCAGTAAAAAATGGTCTCGGTGAACTTCTCACAGTGTGAGCTTCAAATCTTACTCATTCCAAGCGAGAAATTATCTTTTGAAAAATGAAAGTCAAGAGACCTATGGGTTTTATAAATTTTTCAAGAGCTTTAGATGGATAATAAAAAAGGACAGAACATATTTCTCTTCGGTGGTAGGTTCCTCTCCCCCCGCAAAAAATAGAGAACTCCCAGAAGGGGGAGCTCTCGTGCCCTGAGAAGACCACAGAGCCCAAGAGGAAGAAGAAAGACCTCTTCTTTCCTGGCCCAGACTCGGTGAAGAGCCATGGACTCTATGTACTCTTACCCTCCCAAATTTCCCTTTCTTTTCTACAGAAGTCTTCTCCTCCCTTTTCCATGTGGGGAAGTTGCACATGGTTTACCATTGTTTCCGACCCTGAATTGCAATTCTATGCTGATCCCAAATATACGCATCATTGCTGGAGAAGTAACTGGCAATCTATTTGTTTCTTGCCAACTGGGCACACCTCAACTCTGATTCTAACCCCTTGTTGGCTTGAATATCTATTTGACATCAGACCCCATAGTTCATTTAGTAGTATTTTTAGTCAGATATTTGCTTGGCCTATGTACATATATATCTGTAAACAACAGAGGTAAACTTGAAAGCTACCCTTCAAGTGTGTGTGTGTGTGTATGATATCTGCACACAAATTTCAGAGTAACTCATGATTTCATGGATAAATAAAACCTTTGGAATATGGAAAAAAAAAAAGTATAAAATAGGAATTACTACCCCAAATTGTAGACCAAGTGTTAAGAATAAAACAGCTGTTACATTTTCTTAGAAAATCCTTCAAGTTCTGTTGATATTTAATCTTTCATCTTTGCTAATTTTACTAGGTAATATGTAAAATATTTTGCCCTCTCAACTGATACCTATTTGATCTAATTCAGAGTAGATAAATCTATTACGTTAGCATTCCTGCTTTGTGAATAAGAGTAAATCTGAAAATCGTATAGTGGTTTAAACACAGTGAAAATTTACTGTTCCCCCGTTGTTAACAGGGTGAAGGGGGAGGGCTCCACTTTATAGATTTATTCAGGGACCCCAGCTCTTTCTCAAAGCTATAGTTTTTCCTGTAGTCATATACAAATGTGAAAGCTGGAAAATAAGGCTGAGCACCAAAGAATTGATGCCTTCGAACTGTGGTGCTGGAGAAGACTCTTGAGAGTCCCTTGGACAGCAGGGAGATCCAACCAGTCAATCCTGAAGGAAATCAACCCTGAATATTCATTCGAAGGAGTGATGCTGAAGCTGGAGCTTCAATACTTTGGCCACCTGATGTGAAGAGCTGACTCATTGGAAAAGACCCTGATGCTGGGAAATGTTGAAGGCAAGAAAAGAAGGGGATGACAGAGGATGAGACGGTTGGATGACATCACCGACTCAGTGGACATGAGCTTAGCAAACTTCGGGAGATGCTGAAGGACAGGGAAACCTGGCATGCTGCAGTCCATGGGGTCACAGTCAGGCATAACTGAGCAACTTAACAACAATGGCAACGAAAAGCTGGACGTTAACCACTGGGGCTCTAAACTGTGTTCGAGTTTGCTCAAACTCATGTTCATTGAGTTGATGATGCCATTCAACCATCATGACTAAGCGACTGAACAAGAACAGCTCTTCCTCCATGTGACACAGGTGGCTGTAAGGTGCCAGAGGAAGATGAAGAAAGAAAAACGTCATTCAGAGAGACATACAGTGGTCCATACCTGAAAGGGACAAGCATTCTACTGACCAGAACCTACTGATGTGGGTCCACCTGACCATAAAGGGTTTGAACAAAGCCACGCTATTGAGGCAGATGAGCCCTGGCGCTCACTGGTGACTTCTGCAAGTGTAGATTTGTGTCTATATTCTAAAGCTTTGACTGTGGCCTTGACATAAAAGTCCACAAAACAATCTCCTGCTTCTCTAATAGCACTTGAAATGGTCTAATGCTTAAATGAGAAGAAACAATGTATATAGTATTGTGTTGCCTTAACACAGGTCATAAGGGTGAGAAGAAGCAACATTACGTAAAGAAAAAGTGATTGAATTTAGAGTCAAAATGCTAGATTCTACTAACATTTATTGGCCAAACCTCTTACCTTCACTGTAAAGTTCTAAGACTGGAGTGAGAAGATTATCCATTACATGACCTGCAAAAGTAATCCCTTCTCTCCTGACTGCATATACAGGCCTGTTTGCATTTTCTGATGCCATTTGTGAAAAGCGTATGTGACATTTGGCTTTAGGATCTGGCTTTTATATGCAATATTACAAAGTATTCTTGTTGTTGCTCAATTGTGTCCAACTCTTTTGTGACCCCATGGACTCTAAGCCCATCAGGCTCCCCTGATCTTGGATTTTTCCAGGCAAGAATACTGGAGTGGGTTTTCATTTCCTTCCCAGGGGATCTTCCCAACCCAGGGATCAAACCCACATCGCCTGCATAGGCAGGCGGGTTCTTCACCACTGAACCACCTGGGAAGCCCTTCAGTTCAGTTCAGTTCAGTTCAGTCGCTCAGTCGTGTCCGACTCTTTGCGACCCCATAATCCCATGTTTAAATTGCCCCATTCTGTGGCACAAACATTTCACTAACATGGGAGTAACCACTGTGATAAATTCACTATCCCCAGCTCCTCGTGAACACTGAGCGTTTGTCCCTCTCTCTTCGTTGGGTGGTTCTTTCCAAAAGTCTTGAATAAGCATGTTTCCCTGTTGGCTGTCCATCATGTAACCCTCATGAAAATATGTCTTTATACCATGGACCATAATGAAACCTCGAATTAAAAGCTCCCTTCCATATGTGACTCTGATTTGGAGTGAAATCTTACTGCCCCACTATGAGAATTTAACTTAAAAATTGTAATTGTTAACTTTAAAAGTAAAGTGAAGGTATTCATGACTAAATGCTATACAGGATTATGATGAAATCTTCAGCTAATAATAGTAATTTGACAGTTTCTGATCAGCCTTTAATTTTTCTATAAGTAGCTGAAATAGATTTTCTAAGATTTTAATTTTTTAATAAATGTGAACATGTATCTCATGTTACAATGCATGAAAAATTTTATGATTGTAAATATGTAGGCGTTTAAGAAATAAATTATTTTGTGTTTCATTTTTTTAGTGGTTACTTTGGCTAAATAAAAATCTTAAGTATGCTAAACATTGAAAACCACTTGAATAGCCAAAATTATGAAAACAACATTGCATAAATTCAAAGATACATTATAAATCCATGGTATGTGGACACTTCTGAAAATGCTTTACTGTTGAGCTTATTTTTGAGTATTTTTACCTACCTCATTGAATAAAATGTTTTTTCTTGACTTTGAAAAAAAAATAAAGTTCTCTCACACACATGCCTTGATGACTATTGCGCTGAATACTCAGGAGTTTCCCAGAGTGGTCTCTGTGCAACTCTGTTCGGTTTCTGTCCTGTGGTCTATCCTGAATCTCAGCTCTACCTCCTTCACCCAGGATGTCCACCAGACTCTGCCTATGTCCCCTCCTGTGTCGTGACCTGAAAACTATCTTGGGCAGATGGGCTGGCATACTCTTAGGACCCACCTCATTTGTTTCTTGTCTTTCAGAGATCATTGACCTTTATTGCCTGATGTCCAGGATCTTGAAAACCACTTTTCTATGTTTTGTCTACTTTTTGATTGTTTCAGGCAGGAGAGTGTACCCAGTACCTGCTATTCCATATTGAGTGAAAGCAGAAGTTGCCCAGATACTATCCAAATATGGTGAGCAAGTTACCCACCTTTTTAGAATTTAGTGTTTTTTTCCCCTGTATCTTGAATATGACACTATTTTATAAGCCTGTGTATGTCATCTTTTACCTGATTGGCTCTTTATTCCCACTAGCTTTTTTCATGTATGAAATTGTTAGTGTGAAAATACAACATGTCAAATAACTTACATTCTCTTTTGTTTGTCAGACACAGTAGTGATCATTTCTCAACCTTTCCTTTAGACAGTAACACATCTTTTGAACACATTTCTGAGAATAACCCAAATAATCATTTTGGCTCCCAAATGCACTGAGACAAAGGAAAGATGATACACAAAGTCATCTCACTCAAGGACTGCCCTTGTGCAAGCCCCACCCCCTCCAAATAGTTCTGACTGCCTCCAATCTGGATGGTGGACAGAGGCCAGAAATAGCCCAAAGGCTTTTCTGAGCCCAGAAATATAAGACCAACTGGGGAATATTATTTTTTACTGAATGCCTGCATTACTGGGTATCTGGCCTTACACCCAGAGAAATGTGCTCTTGATGTACACAGCCTGGCAGACAGGCGATGTCAATCAAAGACCTAGTCAAAGCATTGACTGCTGCTGCTGCTGCTAAGTCACTTCAGTCGTGTCCAACTCTGTGTGACCCCATAGACGGCAGCCCACCAGGCTCCCCCGTCCCTGGGATTCTCCAGGCAAGAACACTGGAGTGGGTTGCCATTTCCTTCTCCAATGTGTGAAAGTGAAAAGTGAGAGTGAAGTTGCTCAGTCATGTCTGACTCGTAGCGACCCCATGGACTGCAGCCTACCAGGCTCCTCCATCCATGGGATTTTCCAGGCAAGAGTACTGGAGTGGCTTGCCATTACCTGCTTGTAAAAATCTTAGATAGTGCCAAGAGAGAAAGTCCCAGCTTTCTGTGAGAGACAGAAAAAAAAAAAAAAAAACACAAAATTCAGTCCTTGATTTTGAAATAATCCTACAAAATATCACCTTGGCAAAGTGTATTTAAGAAATTTGTTTTTTCTAACTTATAAAATTTTAACTATGGCTATTTGAATATCACCTTTAGATTCAAAGTGGTTTCATTTCTTCTGCCAAGTCAAAATTGCTATGGGACACATTTAGTTAATTTAAGAAACTGTTTTGTTAGGCCGATTCTCGGGATGGTAACCTGGGAGACATGCCAATTAAAGACACTTGTCTCCATAAAGAATTTGGGTCAATGTTTCATAGGGGAAGAACTTGAATAACTACCAAGGAACCAGATCTTTAGTGCAAATGTAAAATACTTTGATGCATAATTTTTTGCAAACAGCCTTTCCAGAAATATTCCTATGATTTATAGAATAGGATATTCATTCAAGGCTTTCCAAATCTGAACACAAACCTACCTAAGAGCATGTTTCTACACATGTCTGGTAGAATCTGATAAATGTAAAAATGCCATGGAAAATATAAAATCTGTTGTGCCCATGTGATTGGCTTAAAGATAGACATATGACCCACTTAGGCCAATCAGAGTCCCTCCTCATTTCCCTTGTGAAAAGAACGCCAGGAAGAATCTCTTTCTTCTCTGCCTGGTTAGAGATTAAGATTTACTTTCATGTGAGGGAGCCTGTATATAGACTGAGAGAATAAGGCTAAAATGCTGAAAGACATAAATAGTTGATAAGAAAGGGTTCAGTCCTTGTTTTCATCTCTTATCCTTCTAGAACTTTGGGAGTAGAAACCAACAAATTACTACATTATTATGCTATTTAGCATTGAATTTTTGTCACTTGACTGTACATTAGAATTCTGACTAATACATACAGATGAGAATAAAAAATATGATTTTTTATCTTGATTAAAGGCATCACTATTGATTTTTAAATAATTTTTACACAGAAGAAAAGCCATTTATTACTCAAATGTAAGAGATTTGGTATTTCAAACAAAGGGAGATGGATAAACAGTTTTAGAATATTATTGCAAAAAATAAGTGAAATACATGAAACATGAATAAAGCCAAATAAAATCTTTTACTTACTATCATCTTTATTTTCTTTTATTGATATCGAAAAGACTTCTTAGGATATAATGTTTTTTCTTCCATTTTACCTTCTTTTGGTAAAGGGCCTAAAATGGTGTAAAATTTTAGAAAACAAAACTTGCTAAGAGAAATTCTCTTTGCCTGAGGTAGAAATAAAAATAAAATGACGAACCATAGCATTTCAAAGCTTAAAGGAGAAGAAACCCTGTGGGCAGTTGAAGGTCATGTCTGAGACGTTTTAGTGATTTTCAAGGCTGCAATTCCAAGTTCTCCCACTTTCCTTGCCAAGCCCCTTCACTCCTGCATCTATTTTAGCTGCCAGGCTCAGCCAGTCAGAGGCTTCCCAGACCACTGCAGCAGTTGTTTCTTTAACTCAGAGAAATCCCTGATGCTCACTTGGTGCTTATTCTTAGCTTTAAAGTAAGAATATGTATTGAGTTTTGCCATTATATTGTGCCCATATTTTATTTCCTGGTTGAAGAAAAATACTGAATTATATTTCCCCTTTTGTATGAGCATAGATAATAACATAGCTATATAGTCCTCTATCTGCAAAAACTTCTGTAAATATTAATGACTGAAAATGTTTGTGCAGACTTTTAGAAATGGAATAGACATGGAGGAAAGCCTCCTAATGTCAACTTTCTTCTATATAATAGAAATTATGAAGAGAACAGAGTATATAAGAGAACTATTTAAAAAAAATAATAGATAATATATCTGCTTTTAAAAAAGGACAAGAAACTTTATTTTTTAAATATTGATCAAGCTTTCCAAGCACTAAATAAATGCATTCTAATTCTAGTAGAATTTATGAATTCTGAGATTAAAAATAAAAATTGTACAGACAAGGAAAATAATCAAGTGACCTCAAAATTCCAGCATTTAGTGTTTAGGTGAGGCAGTATTTGGAGATTGTTCGGTAAATAATGTTTAGAAAAGTAGCTTTTTATTTTAAACATATAGTTGACCCTTGATCAAAGTGGGTTTTGCCTGCATGGGTCCACTAACCATGCAGGTATTTTTCAGTAGTAAACAGTACACTCCTATGTGGTATGTGGTTTGTTGAATCTGCCAATGGATGGGAACTAAGGATACAGGGGGTGCATCATAAATTATAAATGTGTCAAATCATCCCCTTTGTTGTTCAAAGGCCATGTGTATGTACCAAAAATAGAGCTTAGGTTGGTTAAGAAATTTAGGTAGCAGTAGATAATCTAAGAAAATATTTTTAATATTGGGTAGGGAGGAAGGCTGAGAGAGTCAAAAGATTGAATGATTTAACTGCATAAAAACTGTAAAGTATTACATGGTAAAAAATAAAATAAAATCTCACTACATAAGTAAAGTAATGAAACTGTATTTATGAGATACATGACTAAGAGAAAGTTAATATCTTTAATGTATAATAAGGCTATGTGTCAATTAATGAAAATGAACCTCCATTCCAAGTGAAAAATGGACAAAATAAATAGACTGACAGTTGAGACAGAAGAGAAGTAACTAATAAATATATGAAAAGAGAAACTGATAAATATCTTTTAGAAGATGAGAAAATGTCTTTAACCATTCTGTTCAATAAATACCTTTATAATTTATACGGCCAGGATGATATTTCTAAAACCTAAAAATAGAGATTCTTAGACTCAACCCATTTCAGTTACTATCTATTAATAATTGGCTGGCAGTACTTGTATGACTATCTTAAGACAGATGGTTCCTAAGCCATAATTTTGAGAACCACTAGCCTAGAGGTTTTAATAGAGAACAGGTCGTCTTCTATGACCTTGGTGAGTGTGTAATATTTTGTAAACTTCTTGGAGAGCTGTCTGTTAATATCTGCTACAATTTAACACATGCTTATCTTTTAAGATGCTGCTTCTTAGAATTTTACAATAGTGTTTGTTTAATATTTAAGGAAATTTTCTAATAATTGTATTAAGATATATATATGTATTTTAATAACACGGTGGTTGTCAGCTCATTGTTTTATAGTAGCACAGACATAGAAACAACCCAAATACCCAACAGAAAAGGATTGCTTATATTAAGTTGTTGCTGCTGCTGCTGCTGCTGCTAGGTCGCTTCAGTCGTGTCCGACTCTATGCGACCCCATAGACGGCAGCCCAACAGGCTCTGCCATCCCTGGGATTCTCCAGGCAAGAACACTGGAGTGGGTTGCCATTTCCTTCTTACAGTGATCCAAAAGGGTTCTAAGCTACTATAAAAGGAAAGAGGTAAATCTGCATGAAATAATATTGCAGAAATAGCCATGATGTTTTAAATATGTGTATATTGATGAGAGGAAGGCAATATAGAATATTTTGGCTGATTTAAATGAAATATATATGATTTGATTCAAATTATGCTTAAATATTTAAATATAGAAAAATGGAAAGTAATACACAAAATTTACTAATGGTTTTTTTCTTGGAATCTTTTTATATCTACTTTACACACTTGAATATTATATGATTTTTTAGACGTATATGTAATGTGTAAGTAAGCAATTAAATATTTAGTTAGTTTTGGGCAGTTCCATTTCAAGAAAAAGCAACCCCAAACTCGATTTAGAGTCGAAAAGAAATATTTGGGTAATTAACAAGTTTGGATAAACTTGTCTCATATGGACAAAGTCATAGTGAATCTATAAAGAATGACTCAAGCTTGCATCTGTGGATAGGGTAGACTAAATATATTACAAAATTGGTACCTCGTAAATTAATATAATTTTCCTAGAGATAAGCTTCAATCATATTTTTTTTTACTGAATTTAGAGCGTCTCAGGAGAAAAATATTCAGTTAGCTAGAATTGTAAAGCTTAAACCAAAGTTTGTCAGAGATGAAATTAGAACATAGATTACCAGGAAATACCTAAGCAGAAGAGAAGTTTCATAAAAAGAACATCATAATATAGCAAAATTAAACATTGATAATCTTTTAAAAAATGACTGCATGGTGAGATGTAGAAAATTTATTAAAAATTTAAAAAGTACATCAAATTTCATTAAAAGCTACATCTCTGGGTTCAAGAGGAGAAAATGTCTTCAGCTTTTAAAATTTAATTTGGTTTATTATGAAAGAAGTAATTAAGATGTAGTTTGAAATTACTAAGTTTAATTTCCTTTAAGTCAAATAGGAGCAAGATGGCTTGAGGGAAATATGAAGGCCAAGAGGCAAAAACTAGATAAAAAATTATTCTTAAGGGCTTACAGACTCATAAAAACTAACCTTTCTTGGGAATTGGGACTTTACTCTCATTCCAGAAATGAACAGTGTTGAATTTAACGTGCAACTAAATAGACAGCGTAATGTGCTTACTTCAATGTATATTACTGTCTGTTACAGTAGAGTTGTGGTAGTGAAGAATGCATCATTTAATTACAAGGGACATATGTCAATGTATGGCAAAACCAACCAATATAATATTATAAAATAATTAGCCTCCAATAAAAAATAAATAAATAAATAAAAGGAAAAAAAAAGAAGATATAGAAGAGAAGAGAACTTCCGCTGTCATATAAGAGGGGCAGAGCTTATGTCTTGTAGTAGCTGGATTCAGCTACTCAAATGATGTCTTTTACGCAGTATCCGTCCCTTGGTTTGCTTTTGTCCCCATTGATTTATTCTCAGGTGGGCTTTGTCCGTGGGGTGGAAACCCAACCATGAGCAGCTGTAAGCTGCATTGTGCCCCTAACTAGTTTTCTAATGGAAAGCTTTTGCGTAATAGCTTCAACCAAAAGTCTCAGGAAGCACTCTTATTGGCCTGTCGAGGTATCACGCTGTGACATGATTTATAATAAGAAATAGATATTTGACCGTCATCTCTGCTTTTTAAACCCTTGGAATTTCTTAAGTGATGAGAGTGATAAAGATGTCTTTTGTTACCTTAATGAAGTGTCATTCAGAAAGCACCTAAGGGGGAGGGTGGTTGCTAAGGGAACCAACCCTATAATTAGAAGGATAAAACTTTGACTCTCCCAGTCTCCCACCTTTGGGGAGCAGAGAGGAGCTGTAGAACAAGTTCAGTCACCAATGACCATTGATTTATTAACCATGCGTGTCTATTGAAGCTTCCATAAAACCCAAAAAACAGAGTTTGTAGAGCTTCCCAGATCCGTTAAACACATGGTCAGCGGTGCCCCTGAGTATTAACTGGTGTTCCATGCCCTCCTCCCCATACCTTGCTCAGTGCCCCTGTTACCGAGTTAAGTTATGTGAGCCCCTCTGACAAATTAATCCAACCAGAGGAGGGGCTCCGTAGCCTGTCAGTCAGAAGCACAGGTAACAGCCCGTGACTGGGGTCTGATAAAGTGGGGTGGGGCAAGTTTCATGTGACTACTGTTAACTTGTAGGATCTGACACCATCCCCAAGAAGATAGTGTCAGCACTGAGGTGAATGCTAGGACATACAGCTGGGGTTGGAGATTTGCTTGATGTGGGTAAAACCCCACAAATTGGAATTAAAATTGGAATTGATTAGTGTCCAACCCTGAGTTACGAAACCTGGGGATGTAAAATGACAGCTCCCAGTAGGCAGAGAAGAGAAAGCTTCTCAAATTAGAACTTGCGAGGTGCTCTAAAAGTAACTGGAGTCCAACACATCTATCAGCCAACCTTTATGTCTCAAGGACTACATACTGGACAGTCTGTTAAGCCCCAAAAGAAAATTTAAAACTATGGTAGGCAAGGCTCAAGCACTTTCTTTTTTTTTTTCCATTCTTTTTTTAATTGGAGGCTAATTATTTTACAATATTATATTGGTTGGTTTTGCATATATTGACATGAATCTGCCCCGGGTGTACATGAGTTCCCCTTCCTGAACCCCGCTCCCACCTCCCTCCTCCCCTTATCCTCCCTCTGGGTCATCCCCCGCACACCAGCCCCGAGCATCCTGTAACATGCATCGACCCTGAACTGGTGATTCGTTTCACATATGACAACATACATGTTTCAATGCCATCCTCCCAAATCATCCCACCCTCACCCTCTCCCACAGAGTCCCAAAGACTGCACTTTCTTCTTAACATTAAGGTTAACAAAGATACCTAAAAATGTTAACAAAGATACCTAAAAAAGTGAGTTGAGAGTTTTATTGAAGAATTTGAACCAGAGTTTAACGTTTGAATAATGCTTGAAGAAGCAGAGAATAGAGAATGTCAAGAGCAAAGGTTGGGAGGTTGCAAAAAATATTTTTAATAGGTTTGTTTGATAGTTTTGACCATTGAGTTGCTCTTGGGTGACCCTGGCCCCGTGACTGCCGATACAAATGTCGGTTTTACTGTTGAGGACCACTCAGGGATAAGCACTTTAATTTAAAGAAAGGCATGCCACTACAAAAATAAACTTCCCTTCTGGAAATTATTCACCACATGTTTCAATACATGTTTTTGTTTGTTTGTTTTTCAGTGTTTTTTTCCCCTTCAATCCAGTTATTCCACTTTTAGGAATCCATCCAAAAAAAAAATCCAAAATGCAGACAGCTGTTTGCATATTTATTGCAGTATTGTTTATATTTTGAAAAATTAGAATGCTTTCAACAGCCAATAAAATGGAAATATGTAAATTATATTTCATTTATATATTAACAGTATAAAATTGTGTAAAAATGCCTTTCACCAAAAACAAACAAAAAACTTTGTAATGGTAAATTGTTCATCCTGTGTTACACATTAAAAAGCAGTACTCTTGTTTCATTGCAGAAACCAGTAACTGAGAAACCAAGCGCCGCACTTGGAGACTTGGAGATCTCAGGCTTATTACCCTAGCAGGCCCAGAGATGTTAACACTTCAAGCTCTGAGCTCTGAACAAAGGGATTACAGAGTTTTTATAGACAGACTATAGTGGGCAACACTAGCTGCTACTAGGCTGGTTTAAACTAAGGGGTTTTGTTGTAGCCATACATTCGGGGAAACAAACTCACTCAGAAGGACAATACAGATAGTGGAGGGAAACAAACTCACTCAGAAGGACAATACAGATAGTGGAGGGCAGTTTATTACACCGGCAGGCCCAAGGCAGAGTATCCTCTTAGCCAAGGACCCCTACAAGTTTTTGTGAAAACCTTATATACCCTAAGTGTATGTGCCCAAACCCACTTCCCCAAATTCCCTGAAGGAAGTCTGAAAAAAGGAAAAGAAAGATACAATCAAAGTTAACCTGTGATCCATATGCCTCAAGCCTAGGTAGTTAACAGTGGACAATTATCAATAGGCCTGTGGTCATACGCCGCAGGGTATGCATAGTAGAATTTATGATTCTATTCAGTTACACAGACAATTAGGGTATTCTTTTAGGGAGGGAGAGTCTAGGTACGAGCCCTGGAGCTCTTCCATCCTGGGGGTCTGGTTTTCCAGTTGGTATGTCGTTTCTATAGATACTGGGCATATAGTCAAAGTCCACAGTCCAGCCCAAGATGGAGTCCTGCTTTCAAGATGGAGCGTGTTCTGTCTGTTTCCTCCTTCAGTTTCACACGCGCGGAAACAGCAGTCGATATGGGAGAGAGATGCCTGACCTTTACACAGACAGGCATGATTAAGCAGATTTGCAGGGGCTGGGCAATTGCAAAGAGCAGGACAAGGATGAGTGAGATAAATTCGAGTTCCTAGTATTGTTAAGTCCCCACTTTCTGAGACTGCATGACCTATGTGATCCAGACTTTGAAAGGAGCAAGCAGAGTTACAGAGGCAGAAGGAGCAGGAGGTTATGTAAATTTTAACTTTTCCTCTTCAATTTTAACAGGCCTTAGTACAGTTTTCTCAAATGAATTATGATCATAAGTGGATGTGTGTGAGTATGTGTGTAAGAGGAGAGGAGGAGGCAGAGGAGAAAATAATACTGCCATAATACTCACTTATCCTTCCCAGAACCGCTTATCAAACATCTGTTTGGCAGGCACAGCGATTGACACTAGAGGTCAGAAGAACAACAGCATCATAAGGGAAGACAGAAAAGAAAGAAGTAATTAGAAAGCTAACCAGTCCAGTCAAGGAGAAATACTGATACCAAGCAATTGCATAAGGGGAAGCTAGCCTAGCCTGGGGATCAGGAGAGCCTTCTCCAAGGAAGAGGTGTTTGAGCTGAGAATTAAAGGTCATGGAGCTAGAGGTGGGAAAGATACAGATTGGGAGGGGGTGGGGCAAATATTAAAGGACCTATGATAGAAACTGGAGATGGGTATGAGCAGGGCACTTGGAAAGAAATGAACCCTTGTGCCCGATACTTGGGCAGCAATCAGTGACAGCTGAAGCAGGAAACAGGGTGGGGAAAAGGCCTGCAGAGTCCCAGGTGGACAGGGTTGTTGTCACCGCAAAGTGGGGTTATTGGTGTAGTGTTGTATTAATACTTCTCTTTCACCTACTTTGTAGAATATTTCACCTTCTTGGCACTTAGTATTCACACTTCTGAAATTGGAAGGGAAATAAGTCCTTAGGACAATGTAGGGCCATCAGATGCAGAGGAAAGAACACTGAGCTGGGTGATGGCACTGAGGCCCCCGACCTTGCTGAGCCCAGGCTCCTTGTCTGTAAAATATGGGGACTGGATGTTGATTTCCTTGCCTCTGCAATCTTTTGTCTTGCGGAAGCTAGTAAGCAGGCAGGGGGGCCAGCTTCCTCGCCTGCCTCGGTCTCTGGTGTCATTGTACCCAAGGATCCTGCTAGAATGACTGGGGCTTTCCTTCTGACTGTGTGTGCTTTACTCCATAGCATCCTTGTTCTGAGATGGTGAGGCCTCAAGCTCAGCTTCTCTGCACACTGTTGCCAAATCAAATCTTGGAGACAGAGTTTTGGATGAGGTAGAAAAAGATAGCTTTATTGCTTGGTCAGGCGAAGGGGCACACAACAAGCTAATGCCCGCCCCCCCAGAACCAAGTGTCCCAACTTGGGGAAGATAGTGACAAGTTTTATAATAATTGCTCAAAGATGGCGTGATCAGCTTGTGGACTTTCTTCTGATGGGTTGCTGATGAGGTAAGTAGGAGTCCACCCTCAGTTCAACTGGTCTGAGGTCTGCTTGACTGTAGGCAGCATACCATTGTTAACCATTCACTTCTTCCATCTGGAGAGGGTTTCGGTATCTGCAAAATAGCTCAAAGATACTATTGTATGTGTCTTCTGATGGGGACCTTGCTCCAAGACTGCTCTTGGCTATTGTTTCTCCTTGGTCCCCCATTCCTTCCCTCCAACTGCTTGAATCCGCCAACTGGAAGTCAGGGAAGTTCATGGAGGCTGAATGAAGGCTGTTTCCTATGATCAGAGAAACAGGAGAGACACAGACCTTGTGCCCGGGAGCCCACAGGGCCCAGCATGGTATCAACAGGAGTCTCTTAAGCTCTTTAAAAATGAATCAGTCAGGCAAACCTGAAGTAGCTGGAAAGGGGACAAAGGGGAAAAAAGACCCTCAAGCAATCAATCATGACTGAGTAGTTTCTATGTAAGAAACAGTCTGGGAGTTGTGATTGAGAAACGTTTGGAAAGATGAGTTCTTTGCTCCAAAGAGGTTGATAGAATAGCAAGACAAATCAGAGACTTATCAAATAGTAAGTAAAAATATCACCTAAGGATAAGAAATTGTAAATGAGAGAACCAGACAAAGATAGATTGTGAAAGATCATGGACTTTAGAATTAGATGGAAGTATGTAAACCACTTCCAGCTGTAGTAGAACAAGGGCATCGTCTTTTCTGAGCACTCTTTTTATCTTCATTTTAAAGAGAATAGTGCCTTCTTCACCTCTGATGAGAATGAAATTAGACAATACACACTCAACACTTGACCCTTAATGAATATTTGGTTGATGTCAGCTCCTTCCCATGGGGTTTCAGAGGGGCTTAAGAGCCAACTGAAAGGTAAGAATTCTCACGTAGCCACTGGGATTTGAATTGACCCTTTACCTTTAGGGTGATTAGATGATTCTAGAAGAGGATGGAAGATACTGGCATCAAGGGTGGGGAACGAACTGAAAAAGAAAAAGGCAGAGGTAGGAGAGGCAGCAAGTGTTCAGAGAACATTTATGAGGACAGAGCATCCAGAGGGAATCTTTGCTTTCTCTGGAGAGGTGGGGAATGAGGTAAAAGCTGCTCTTGAACAAGAGGTTTGGAGCTTAAGCTTCTGTACAAGCTGGCCCAGTGATGGGAACTCTCTTCCTTCCCTCTGTATTTAAGTCCTTCCTTTTATGGGCCAAGGGGTGAATCTGTAGATCTGCAGGGGTGTGTCGTTTTCTTCCTTCTTCCATAGAGGAACATTGTCTAAGTAGCATGCCTGGCACGTGGAAGGAGGCATTTCCCACGTATTTGTTAAGCTGAATCGCGGCAATATTTAACATATTTGTTGACTGAAAAAATTGATTCAAATGCAGATACATTAAAAAAAATTACTTCTGGGTGCTTACATACTGTTCACTTTCTAGAAGCATTTCTATATTTATGTAAAAGAACAGGATTAAAACTGTGTATTTAGACTGTTCCCCTCAGAGAGAGCCTTCCAGAGCACTTTAATAATAATAGAGGGAAATGAATTAGGTCTGCACACTTCTGGCAGGATTCCTGAGTGTTAATTTCTTTTCAGGCAGCTTCTCCATGTTGAGAGGAGTTGTGACATGACATTGCATTTTGTGAAATTCTTTCTTTGCCATCTTGCTTGAGATCACATCTGGTAACTGTGGAACATTGTGACTGTTCGTTCCCACAGGGTTTCCATGCAATTACAGTCACTGGCTCCCACTGAAGTGTCACGGTTGTAGCTTGGTTTTGTTTTGGTTTTCATTCCACTTTCTTAAAAATGACATTTTAAGGAGTCATATACCACATTGAACTAGAGATAGTATGTCAGCCCAGGCCGTATGCCCCAAGTGCCACTAAAGTGTTGTCAGTGGTCTTAACATTCAGGATCCTCCCCAAATCCCCAAAGCCTGAAATGAATCTCTGTTCTGTGACCAGAAAGGACATGAAGCAGAACTCTCTAGATTGCTTTTCTTTTTTCCCCCGTACTCGCATGAACATGCTGAGCTCTGGGGCCTGATAGAAACATACATTAATCTTTTCCTTCTTACTATGCTGGGGCCAGGGATAGGTTGTGGACAGTAAAGTAATAAAGAAATCTGAAATCCATGAGATAGCTTAGCTCAGGGCTGAGATTCTTCTGAGGGTTTCTTTAAATGAAAAATGGGAAAGGGGAACAGCAGAAAGGGAGGAGCTAGTTTGTATGGCAGGAAATAGGATTCATTATAAGCCACACTCTAGAAACCCCAAATATAGTTAAACTTCTTGTTAAACAAGCTTAAACAAGTTAAACAAGCCACTGAATTTATAGTTTTAAAGAATCTGTTATTATTCTCAAAGGGACAGAATTATAATGATGAAGTGGTTGCAGCAATTAGGGTTAAGGAGGGGACTATGACTATTAAGGGATAATATGGAAGAAATTCTTTGTGGTGATAGATCATTTCTGTACAGTAAATAGAATTTATGTATGAGATAAAAATTTCCTAGAGCCATACATCATGAGGGGAAACGTGTATGCAAATCTGGTGAAATCTGAATAAGGTTTATATAGTTATATAGTTAGTAGTATTGTAACCTGTTTCAGTTTCCTGCTTTTGACCACTTATCATGGTGCTGCAGGATAATTTCTTTAGGGAAGCTGAGTGGAGTGTATACAGGAACTTCTTGGGATTCAAATTATTTCAAAATTTAAAAAAAGGTATTTTTCTAAAAACCCACTCTTTACCCATGATAAACTATAAAGCTTATCTGTTACCTCGTATTTCTCACTGGAAAACTGAGCTCAGTAGTAGATGTAAGCTGTTCAAAATCCCTTAGAATCTGAGTCTGTGGCCCCATCATGATGCTCATCTTTGTGTCTTGAAAGACTTAGCATCAGAATAAATTCTGATGATATTTCCTCCCCACCAAGCATTGGGAATGGGATACTAGACAGGAGGTAGTTGTTCTCCATTAATAAAGAATAAGAATACTTTTTCATGTATCTTTGCTAGAAGACCTAGAATTGACGAATGTAACTGTTATTTTAGGAGCTATAGGTAATTTAGCCCCAGTCAATAGATTACGTTCATTCTGGCTTGCTCTAGTTTTTCACAAGCAACGGGCAGTGCCATTAAGCAAGATTATCAAAGGCCATTTTGAGTTTCTTCTGTTCTATTTCAGTGTGTGGCACAGTGCCTGGCAAACAGAAGATGTTCAATAAATATTTGAGAAGGGTATGGAATGGAAGCTCCATGAGGCCAGGTAATAGATATTATATACTCCAGAATCACCAGCATCTAGACATGGGTTTGGTACACAGAAGGAACTCATAAACACATTTCATGTGAAGAGTTGTACTCTGGTCTTTATGCTCTATCAGCTGGATAGCTTTTATTATGAATTTGGAATGACCTTAAGAGTACTGGTAATAAGTTCAGGGCACTCATAAAGAAATAAACCAGAAACTAGCCAACAATCAGTAAGTCATGCCTGTGACTTTTACTCAAGATTAGGTGTAACTGTTCACTATGGTCAATACAGTGTAGAGTTGAAAAAGGACATGAATCGGGATGTACAGTATGCCTGTTCCGCAAATCTGAAGGACAACACAAAAGCCTGAGCTTTCCCAGGGGGTCTGTCCATAATCAGACCCTTATTCTTCTTTTTTCCTGAAGTGGAGTTGATTTACAGTGTTAATTACTTCTGTACAGCAGAGTGATTCAGTTATACGTGTATATACATTCTTTTCCATATTTTTCCATATGGTTTATCACAGGATATTAAATATAGCTCCCTGTTCTGTACAGTAGGACCTTGTTTAATCCATTCTGTAAACCAGTTTGCATCTGCTAACCCCAGACTCCCAATCTGTCCCTCTCCCACCCCCCCACCCATGGAAAACAGCAGTCTATTCTCTATGTCCATGTTTCTGTTTTATAGGTAGGTTTGAGTCACATTTTAGATTCCACATGTAAGTGATATTCTATGGTATTTTCTTTCTCTTTCAGACTTAATTCACTTACTATGATAATCTCTAGTTGCACTCATGTTGCTGCTGTTCAGTTCAGTTCAGTTCAGTTGCTCAGTCATGTCCGACTCTTTGTGACCCCATGAATCACAGCATGCCAGGCCTCACTGTCCATCACCAACTCCCGGAGTTCACTCAAACTCATGTCCATCGAGTCGGTCATGCCATCCAGCCATCTCATTCTCTGTCATCCCCGTCTCCTCCCACCCCCAATCCCTCCCAGCATCAGAGTCTTTTCCAGTGAGTCAACTCTTCTCATGAGGTGGCCAAAGTATTGGAGTTTCAGCTTTAGCATCAGTCCCTCCAATGAACACCCAGGACTGATCTCCTTTAGAATGGACTGGTTGGATCTCCTTGCAGTCCAAGAGACTCTCAAGAGTCTTCTCCAGCACCACAGTTCAAAAGCATCAATTCTTCGGCGATCAGTCTTCACAGTCCAACTCTCACATCCGTACATGACCACTGTAAAAGCCATAGCCTTGACTAGACGGACCTTTGTTGGCAATGTAATGTCTCTGCTTTTTAATATGCTATCTAGGTTGGTCATAACTTTCCTTCCAAGGATGTTGCTGCAGATGGCATTATTTTGTTCTTTTTTATGGCTGAGTAGTATTCCATTGTGTATATGTTCCACATCTTCTTTATCTGTTCCTCTGTTGATGGACATTTAGGTTGTTTCCATGTCTTGGTTATTGTGAATAGTGCTTCTAGCAACATAGGGGTTCGTGTATCTTTTTTGAATTATAGTTTTGATTGGATATATGCCCAAGAGTGAGATTGCTGTATCATTTAATAATTGTATTTTTAGATTTCTAAGGATCCTTTATTCTGTTTTCCACAGTGGCTGCACCAATTTATATTCCCACCAATATCTTTTCTCTGCACACTCTGCAGTCTTTGTTATTTGTAGCCTTTTTAATGATGGCCGTTTTGATCAGTGTGAGGTAGTACCTCATTGTGGTTTTGATTTGCATTCCTCTGATAATTAGTGGTGGTTGGCATCTTTTCATGTGCTCTTTGGCCATCTGGATTTCTTCTTTGGAAAAGTATCTCCTTAGGTCTTTGTGTTTATTTTTCAGTTGGGTTGTTTGGAGTTGTTTTTATTGTTAGTGTTTTTGTTGAATTGCATGGGCTTTTTTGTATATTTTGGAAACTAAGCCCTTGATGGTTGCATCATTTGCAAATATTCTCTCCCATTCAGTACATTGTCTGCTCATTTTGTTTGTGATTTCCTTTGCTATACAAAGTCTTGTGAGTTTGATTAGGTCCCCTTTGTTTATTTTTGCTTTTATTTTTATTGCCTTGCAGGTGTTCATTCTTCATCTTACTCCCTGTCTCAAGATCTGTCCTCTCTTGATAGTCTTTTCCATTCCGCTTTTTATCAGAGTCTTCAAAACAAAACCTTCAAAAACCAAATCCTTGTGACTTCAGAAAAACTCAATTCCTTTTTTTCCTAACAAATCGACATTGCATTGCGTTTAGGAACCTTGTCTCACTTGTCTGAAAAGGCCACCCAGCTGTCGTGCCTAGCAGAAGAGCTGCCTACCCCTGGGGTCAGTGCTGCCTCTCCCTTAACATGCAGATATTTTCAGGAAATACCTTGTGGAAAAGATATAGCAGCACAAAGAATCTTTAAAAATACAATTTTAAGTAAAAAATTTGGTTTTGAAATTTAACATTTCATTGAGGTTATTTAAAACTATACTTTTCTAAGGATGTATTAATGGCTTTGTATCCATTTAACCAATATTTATAAAGCACCTACTCAGTGCTAGGCACTTTTTTTATTATTGGGGATACAAACAGTGAACAGTTTAACACAAAATCTACAAAATTGCAGTATCTTCAGGGTATAATCAACTAGTTCTCCTTAACAATCTGGTGAGCTACCTTGTTAATACTGTGTTCTTTTTAAAGATAAAATAAGGCTCTGGAGAGTTAATGGTGATATCTGTGTTACATCTGATTTGGGAGAGAGCCAGGAACAGGTCTGAGAAGTTCTCACTTCCAGGCCCAATTTGCTACTGAAAACCAGCTGACCAAGAAAATGGAATAATGTTCCAAAGAACCATCTTGCCCAGGTTAGCATTCAGGGTTTTTGTTTTTGTTTTTTAGTATATACTAAAATGGGGAGGGAGTGTGATTGATTGTTACAAATTTCTTGAAGTCAGAATCCTTAGTTCTTACAGCTGTGCACATAGGTCAGTTCATGATGTTTCTGGAAGCTGCCAACAAGACAAATGTTGTTCTCTGTTCTGCAACTTTAAATCTCTATATGAATGGAAAAGTGTCAGAACCTTGAGAATGGGCTATCCTGCACATTTTAGGCTGTAGGCAACACTCTTGTAGCAAAAGTGATAGAATACAAAGGTCAAAGTAAAAGAAACAGATCCTGCATGGAGTCAGATTTGTCTTTCCCTATTACACTACCACAGTTGAGCACTGCCTTCTTCTGTGCAAACACTTGACTCAGCCAATGAAGAGTCCAAGAAGACTTAAAGGTAAACATTTCCCTGATTGTGAGAAAGCAACAGCAAACCAAAAAGTTCACTTTTCAAGACTTTTGGAAACATTATTTAAATAAAATAATTAGAAGACCATTTAAAAAGTATATTACTCTCTTTGTTACAGAAGCATCCATTTCATCAACTATTTTATTTAACCCAGTCCCAGGTGGATATATACTGAGTGAATAAAACATACCCACAGGGATTGAATCCACTTCAAACTTTGTGTACACTTATTTTTCCAATTTTTTTTTTTTTCCCTCATACTGACTGGCCTACCTCCCAGTGACTTGGGAAATAGTAACGCTTTGTACCTTTCAGAAAAATTCAGCACCTCACTTGGCTTGCCCTTTTATTTGACATTAAGAAATCCGTGGACATAGAATAAGGCTAAGCCAAATGAATTCATCTGGTGATAGGGCAAAGTAGTGGACTGCAAAATAAGAAAGTCTTAGCGAAAGGGCTGAATTACAGCCTGGTCACTGGAGTGAGACACTTTCTGTTCAACTTTGGAGATTTAATAATAGCTTTACGATAGTCACTACCTGTGGCATGGCTGAATACTCTGGCCTGGGAGCCATCAGGGAGTTCACAAAAATCAAGCACTTCACGGTTAAGATTTTTAATAGAAATTGAAAATGGATTCTGTTAGGAGTTGAATTGAGTCCCTACCCCCCCAAAAAAAAGATATGTCGGAGTCCTAATCCCCAGTACCTCAGAATGTGACCTCATTGACAGGTAGTCAAATGAGATCTTTCAGGTGGGTCCTAGCTCAGTAGGACTGGGGTCCTTATAAAAAGGGGAGATTTGAACATAGAGGCACACATACACATAGAGGGAAAATGCTATGTGAACTTGAAGGAGAGAGGCCTGAAACAGATTCTTCCTGCACAGCCCTCGAAAGGAACTGGCCCTACCGATACTGCGATTTCAGACGCCAAGCCTCCTGAATTAGAAAACAATAAATTTGTTATTTAAGCCATTCAGTTTTTGGTACCTTGTTACAGAAGCCCTTGCAAACCAATGCAAGCTGCATGTTCCTTGCTGCCTTTCATAAAATGACCCACCTGTAAGCATATATTTAATGAAACCCTACTATGAGCATACCCCCTGGGGTAGGAGAAATACTAAAGAAACAAAAAGCACAATCCCTACCACCCTGAACTGGGTGGTCCAGTTTGTGTCAAAAATGCTAGGAAATGAAAAGTAAAAGCATAATGCAACTAATATGCAAACAATATTTGATTCATTAGTGAAGTTAAACTGAACACTTGTGTCCCTCAAGCCCAAATGATATAGACTTGTTTTGCTGGTTGTTTAAAATAACCTTATTGAGATATAATTCAAATACCATAAAATTCACTTCCCTTGTAGCTTAATCGGTAAAGAATCTGCCTGCAATGCAGGAAACCTAGGTTCAATTCTTGTGTCAGGAAGATCCCCTGGAGAATGAAATGGCAACCCACTCCAATATTTTTGCCTAGAGAATCTCAGGGACAGAGGAGTCTGGCAGGCTACAGTCCATGGGGTCACAAGAGTTGGAGATGACTTAGTGACTAACCCACCACCACCATAAAATTCACCCATTTAAAGGCTTCATTGGTTTTTAGTTGTACAGAGTTGTGGAACCATCACCACTATGTAAATTTAGAATGTTTTTAGCACCCCTAGAAAGACCCCATATTTACCCAGTAGGAGTCATTTCTCAAGGTTCACTTCTCCAGCAGCCATCCATTAACCAACTTTCTATGGAATTGCTTATTTTGAACATTTCACATGAATGGGATCATTCAACATATGATCTTTTGTGACTGGCTTTTTTTTTCAGAGTAATATTTTCAAGGTACATGTTGCCCCACTCTATCTGTTGACTTCATTTCTTTTTATTGTTGCTTTGTCGCTAAGTCATTTCCAACTCTTTGCAACCTCATAGACTGTAGCCCACCAGGCTCCTCTGTCCCTAGAATTTCCCAAACAAGAATACTGGAGTGAGTTTCCATTCCTTTCCCCAGGGGATTTTTCCTGACCCAGGGGTTGAACCTGTGACTGAGCCACCAGGGAAGTCCATTCCTTTTAATAGTCAAGTAATATTCCATTGTATATCTACACATATTCATTCCTCAGTTTATGACACTTGCTTCTATTTTTTGACTATCATGAATTGTGCTGCTATGAACATTCATGTACACATTTTTGTATGGACATGCATTTTTATTTCTCTTGGGTATATACTCAAGAGTCTCCTGAATCAAGATGGCGGGGAGAAATATCAAGAACCTCAGATATGCAGATAACACCACCCTTATGGCAGAAAGTGAAGGGGAACTAAAGAACCTCTTGATGAAGGTGAAAGAGGAGAGTGAAAAAGCTGGCTTAAAAACTCAACATTCAAAAAACAAAGATCATGGCATCCAGTCATCACTTCATTGGCAAATAGATGGGGAAACAGTGGAAACAGTGACAAATTTTATTTTCTTGGGCTCCAAAATCACTGCAGATTGTGATTATAGCCACGGAATTAAAAGATACTTGCTCCTTGGGAGAAAAGCTATGACCAACTTAGGCAGCATATTAAAAAGCAGAGACATTGCTTTGCTGACAAAGGTCCATCTAGTCAAACCTATGGTTTTTCCAGTAGTCATGTATGGATGTGAGAAAAAAAAGAAAGCTGAGCGCCGAAGAATTGATGCTTTTGAACTGTGGTGCTGGAGAAGACTCTTGAGAGTCCCTTGGACAGCAAGGAGATCCAACCAATCAATCCTAAAGTAAATCAATCCTGAATATTCATTGGAAGGACTGATGCTGAAGCTGAAGCTCCAGTACATTGGCCACCTGATGCAAAGAGCTGACTCATTGGAAAAGACCGTTATACTGTGAAAGATTGAAGGCAGGAGGAGAAGAGAACAGCAGAGGACGAGATGGTTGGATGGAATCACCAACTTAATGGACATGAGTTTGAACAGGGAGGTGGTAAAGAACAGGGAAGCCTGGCTTGCTGCAGTCCATGGGATCACAAAGAGTCAGACGTGATTGAGCAACTGGACAACAGTAACATATGCCGAGGAGTGGAATTGTTGGATCAAAGGGTAACTCTGTTTATCATATCGTTTCCACTGTTGTCTTTAATTATTTTCATTGTGCTTTCTAATAAATATGTTCAAGTGTCTGTTTGGACAGGCCCACCTGTCTGAAACAGCTCCCTCCTGGCACAGTCACTGTAACACATCATCCTGTTTCACCTCCTTGAGGACATTTGTCACTATCTGAAATTTGCTTGCCTACTTATTTCCATCACTAGATTGTTATCTATTGCGCATTACTCATCCCTCAGTAGAATCTGAGCTACATCAAAATCCTTGAATATTTTGTTCATTTCTCTATTCTCAGGACTTATCAAGTCTGGCTCAAATCATTAGTACTGAAAGACAAAAGATAAACCCTTCTGGATAATTTGAGGATCATAAGGATCCTTAAGTTCCATTTTGAGAATTCTTATTATATAGTATTTCCTATGTAAGAGGTTCCCCAAAATGGAGGAAAGAAGCTCATAGAAGAAATAGGATTTAGGTTGGGACATTTTTTTATGGGCAGAAGAGGATTTCAAGCTAGGAGAGCAGCTTGACCAAAGATGTAGATCTGAGAGTCCACCTAGAGCATTCAGAGCCCCGCTACTCCTGCAGTTTTCATAAAACAGGCACAGCATGGGTTATTGATTAGACCTCTTAGGGTTGCATGTCACAGGATCCAGTCAAATTCAGTAAAAAACATAAGCTCATTATTGGGTTACATGCCTATAAAGTTCACATTAACTGGCTCTCCAAGTCCCACTGTACACAGAGACCTATATGACAGCTTCAGAAGCTTGACTCTTCCTCTCTTTCTCAACTCTGCCCACCTCTGTTTGATGACTTCATCTTCTGGCAGGTTTTTTCCATCTGTAGGGTGATAACCTGATAATCCCAAGCCTGTATCACTATGGTGGATGATTAACAGTAAGGGATAGATTCTTTCTCCAAGTGTCCATATTGCAAATCTCTGGGAAGCTTATCATTGACAGGGTGAATCATGTGCCCATCCCAGCACCCAGTGGGATGGAGGTTCTGGTGGGCTGGGCTTGGGTCAGGTTGGAGATGGAGTCTATCTTGCCTGTCACTTGGTGGAAAGGATTTAGCCTCACTCAAACTAGATGGGATACATTTCCTATTCCCAAAATGCATATTGTTCTTAAGAAGTAGGGATGGTCATGGAAAGATTAGTAACAACAAAAATAACGATGACATTTATAACAAAAGAACAATTATTTGGTGAAATAGGTAAATAAAACTTTTCTGAGCTGGAGAATTTTATTTATTTATTTTTTTTGAGAGTGTGTGACTATGTTAGGAAAACATTCCTTAAGATTTCTCTTTAAAAATAGAGCTATTCCTAAAATCTAGCAGCAAGCTTCCTTTTGTTTTACAGGAATTGGTAAAAGAGTTCTATGTTCATTTTGTTTACACATTTTAAAAAAATGTGAGTCTACCTAAAAGAGTTCATTTTTAGTCTCTCTGGGCCTCGAACACAGGAACATCCATTTCTCCTGGGAAGGATTCACAATTGCTTTTCCATAGTTACATCCATCTGAGCATGGCTCCCTGGAGGAGACTGGCATCACAGTCTAGATGGCTTTGTTCTGTGTCTCTTTTAGGTTGTTTGTTTTTCTTTGAGAACCAAAACAAGAAACAACATTAGCGAGAGCACCAAATTGGGAAGCTCTGGTGAGCAAAGACCTTAAAAAAGTAATATCCATTCTGAATATTTACTTCCATTAGCCTGCTTCTCTCTTCAAACTGTTTTCTTAGCTGGAGGTTAAATAAAAGGCCTGTTATTTTATTTAGTGCAATGAGGGGATTAAAAAGCAAAAATACTAAAAGGTAAACAAAAAAAACTCAAATATTTTTTTCTAAATTTTTGAGTGGCTGATCATAAGAAATCATTACCTGTAGTAGTAGGCAAGCAGCAAAACTTTGGTTTGGATCTGTCACCTTCTTGATTTCAAAAAATGTATTTATCCTAGCATCTTTATAAAACAGACATGAAGCACTGCTTTCCATGTTAAAGGATGAGTACATTATTTTCTTTGATTACTGAGACTTTATCACAAGGGATAATTAACAGCAGAGGAAATTGATAAGATAAATAATACAGGTGCAAAATAGAAATTGCTTAGTAGAGATATATGTGCCATGATGTAGAAGCATTAAGAGCAAATACAAATGAAACAAATAACTTGGAAGATGATTGAATAAAGCTTGGCTAAGTGGATGTCATTTGAGCTGGAATTTGAAAGATAAATAGGTGTGTAATAAGCAGAGAAGTCAGTGTTTTTTCTTCTTCAGTGTTCTACTCATTCATTCCTGGCTTTCTTTAAACTGTTAGGTATAATCATGAAGTTTTTTTTTTTTCTTTTTTCTCTACCTCTACGGCTCAGTTTTGTTGATTAGTTGAGCCTCCCCCATCAAATTTGGCAGCCCTTCTTGTAGCTGAAAGAGTTCATGGGCACCATCTATAGCATTTGCCAAGTCAGAGCTTCCCACTGTGTGAAGACGCTTCATGGCAGCTGCCCCTGCGGCCCAGGCACCAGTGTCTGAGTCAAGGAGCCTTTCATCTTTGTGTAAATAAGGGCCCTAATTTGTCATTATTCTGTAGGGCAGTGTGTGACCAGGCTACAGGGTAATGTCTCCATTTGTTTGGACTCAAAGTCCAAGGTCCAACCTGCAGGTTCTTAAGTAACAGATTGAGCCCAAGAAACATGTGTCCATTGCTCCCCAGCCCCTCCAAGCCTGGGCATGAGGTGGGCTGGGCCATCTGCACCCAGGCCAGTGGTCAGCATATCCTGTTAGGAGTTACCCCATGGGTTTCCTTCCTGTTCATCAGTAAAGGAGTCTCAAGACTTATAGTGAGGGGAGATCCAGGCCCAGCTCTTTCAGTGTCTCCTGAGTGGCTTATTCAGAGATGCATCTTTGTGATAGCGATGGTCATCAGAGAATGTTTTTAGTCTGGCAGTATAGCCAGTCTGGGCCACATTTTAGTGTCATTAATGAGGTTTTTCTCAAAATTTGATGCAGTAGCCTATGAAATAACAAAATTTAATATCTTCCATCTCTGCCATTCATAGGCTTGGCACCGGTCCTCTGCTGAGGTCTGTCTGAACTTATGTTTTCTTCCCCGGTTGTTTAAAATGACTTAAGATGCTCAGACACAGCGGATCTTCTGCTAGTGCAAATATGTTCTTGCTTTCCTTGTGATTAAGTTACTTGTGTGTGCCCGACAGGGTCTATTGAATTTCGAAGGTCACCATAATTGGCAAATGGAAGAAGTTCCATCCTATCAACTTTGGGGAAGTCTCTGGCTGCCTTCCTGCTTGACAGAGCAGAGAATGATGAATTCTGCTTAAAATGACAGCGGGCTGCATAACAAACAACACAAGCCATCAAGCGGTATTTTTAACCAACATGCATTACTCCCTTTAAAAAGCAAAATCTCCTCTTGATATTTTCCCTTCTTCAAAGAGCACACTTTCCTCTCACTGGAAATGACTTTTCTTCTTCTCCTAGGTGCTCAGCCTGGACAGTTATTGCTCTAAGTGATGGATGAACTCACCCCCTAGCATGCCTTCTCAGCCCCTCTCCAGCAGTCCTGGCCAGGCTGACAAATCTCTTCTGGCGTGTGGGGTTCCCAGAAACCCACCACTGGCTCCTCTGAGCTTCACTCGAGTTAGAGCTCTTGCCTCTGCTGGCCTGGCCTCAGCCGTATTCTCTCCTTTCTTCATTTCTCTGTAGCCTTCCTTATTTCCCTGCAGACTCACTTTCTTCAAAAGGCGCCAGTGCCACTTTGGGCCAGCTGCTGCCAGCACGTGGCTGCTCACAGCGCGGCATGTCTCGGTAGCTGGTGCTACCGCGATGCACATTCTGCTCCTCAGCGGATCCACATCCTCTAGAGGAATTGTGCTCTCAGTCCTCACATAAAGAACAAGTGCCACGTAGCATCAAACCGAATGCTGAAAATCGCACACTGGAGACCGCACAGCACTCTCAGTAGGTCCAGCACAACTATTTTCCTCCAGGGTTGAAACAGATTGCTATTTCCTCATTTGAACACAAGAGGAATTAAATTTTTGTTTTTTAATTAGTAGCCATCATGTAAAATTGCACCTAGGATAGTAAGAAACTCACATTGCCAAAGAAGGAAGAGGAAATGAAACTCAGCTGCAGTACCAGCCTGTGGACGCTTCCCCCTCGTGCTCACCCAGGACACTTGCTCACGTGGAAGGCCACTGGATTACCTGACGGACCTCTCCCTCCCCGCTCTCTCCTCCCCGTTTTCCTGGCTCCATCTCACCGTCCTCTCTTTTCTCTCGTCCACCTCCTTGTTCTTCTTTGTCTCCACTGTGTTCCTCCACCTCTTTCCTCTATGGTCTTTCACACACACACACAGCAATCATTGGATTTAGTCCATGTCATTTAAATCATTAGCTGTAACCCGTGTCTTTGTGTGCAAGTATTAAAAGGTCAAATTGCCCCTTTCTGATGCATGGGGTCACAAAGAGTCGGACACGACTGAGAGACTGCACTGAACAGATGCCACCTCAAGTTCTTAATGCTCGTCACTGAAAGTTCTACCTTAGCTTGCTCCACTCTTTCCCTGTTTTCTCCATTTCTACAGTCCCTTGTTCCTCCCTCTTCCCTGTGGTCCAGCCACATCAGTCTCGCTTTGTGTCTTTGCTCTCAGAGGTCCTGATCTCCTTTCCCGCTGTTCACGCTACTAAAATACCTGACTGACACTCTTGAAGTCGATTATTAAGTGGTTCCATGGGACAATTTTTCTTCTGTGCCCCACTGCCCAGGGGTTAAATTCTGTTTGACAAATGCTGGCTGAGCATCTGGAGTGGAGGAGGCTTTCCTTCCAGCGGAACCTGCTTCCTGCTCTGGCACAACACCGTCTTCTCTCCATTTAGCATCTCCATCTGCGCCAGCCCTGCCTCACCCTGCATCCCATAGAACTTAGCCCGCATGTGTGTTCAACAGACTGTAAGTTCCAAAGGTGATTTTCTGCAGGCTGCAGTGATACTGTTGTCCTTTACTTCTCCCAACTTGATCCATCCACTCACCTCTCTTTCATCGCTTGTAAGATGTCCTGCTTGTTCCTACTAGTTAGAGCTTTGTCCCACACATCTCCTTTTGCCACAAAGACCCCGTTTCCTTCTGCTTATCTAAAGATACTCATGTCTCAAGAGCATCTTAAGTACTAACCTCTTCTCTCAGACTTTCTCTGACAAAATCATTCATTATTCTTCTCAACTTTTCCAGTACATAAACTCTACATTAAGCACTGCAGGGTGGTTAAATGGTGTCATTTTTCCATAGGTCCTTTTATATCCGTGGACCAGATTTACTTAAGAAATGTGTTCATTTTCCTACACTTTGTTTTAAAATTATTCAATGGATCCCCATTGAAGGATTTCTCATTTAAATACCAGTGTCCTGCTTCTCCCCACTGTGAAAAGGCAGATCTGCAACACTGGATCTGTATCCCACCCACTGTGGGTAGAGTGGTGGCTCCCCAGCCCCTGCCAACTCAGCAGAGGCATGAGCTCTCCAGGCTTTGCCTGTCCCATGCTGCTCCTTTTTCTTATTTGTATCATCTGGCCTCCAGCTGTGCAAGGACTTTGAACCATGTCTGGCAGTAACTCACTGTTTGGTACTGTTTGGGGTTTGGTACTGACTCATATCTTACCTTCTAACTGAAGTATGAGTTCCTTAAGAACATGGACTATGTTTAAAGAGTTAACTGAACAGTTTTTTTTTTTCCCCTGGGGGATAATTGGGGCACACTGAAATTGGTAGGAGATTTTCTAAAAGGAATATAATGTCACTTGAGCTTTTGTAGGGGAAGCTGGGGTGAGGGAGATGAACATGCTCCTGAGGGGAGGTATTTAGGACCCCCAGTAGCCAAAACAAGAGAAGCATATCTACATGGTACTCTTTCTCAGAAGGAAAACATGGCGATTTAAATGAAGGAATGTGTCTAAAGTCAGACCTACTTCCATTCAATTTCACCATCTGTCAGAGAAGAAACAAGTTAGCCCCTGATACATAATATTATGTGGCATTCACTGTACTCGTTCTTGGAAATGCAAGGACACAGAACACACAGAATCTCTACCATTATGCTAAGTGTTTAATGAAGAAAAGAGAATTTTTTCCCTCAAATTTATTGAAATACACCTTTTGCTTTATATGTATTGTTTATTCTTATTTCCCTGGGTTGTGATAGGAAAAAAAAAAAACCTTCAAAATTTTAAAAAGGTTGGATAAACAAGAGATCAGTCCTGGGTGTTCATTGGAAGGACTGATGCTAAAGCTGAAACTCCAATACTTTGGCCACCTCATGCGACGAGTTGACTCACTGGAAAAGACTCTGATGCTGGGAGGGATTGGGGGCGGGAGGAGACAGGGACGATAGAGAATGAGATGGCTGGATGGCATCACCGACTCGATGGACATGAGTTTGAGTGAACTCCGGGAGTTGGTGATGGACAGGGAGGCCTGGCGTGCTGTGATTCATGGGGTCGCAGAGAGTTGGACACGACTGAGCGACTGAACTGAACTGAAACAAGATGATGTGGGAGCAAAGAGAGAATCTCACAAACAGGAGTCACCATACTGCTCTCCAACTGGTAAGGGCTGTACCACTTTACATTCCTATCAGCAGTGTATAAGGTTCCCTTTTCTTTACATCCTCGCCAATGTTGTTATCTCTTGTTGTTGTTTTTTTCCATGAAAGCTGTCCTAACAGGTGTGGTATCTCATAACAGTTTTGGTTAGCCTTCCCCTCATTAATGATGTTGAGCAACTTCTCATATGTCTGTTGTCATTATGTTTGTCTTCTTTGAAAAAAAAAAAATGCCTGTGCAGTCATAGCCTTTGAACTAGCACGTAGCCTATGCATTTCACCCATCAGTTCTGCTTCTTTCCTGGGAGGAAACAACATGTGGTGGGAAAAGTACCGTCTTTTAGAGATAAACAGACATGGATTGAAAACCCGACTATTGTATTTATTAGTAATAGTTGAGCTGGTTAACTGAAAGTGAGGGAGGAATTGGCGGAACAGAAGTTGGGGCAACATCAATAATGAAAGGATCAGGATATGCAAAGGCCCTGAGGTGAGTAGAAGCAGAGCTCCTTCAGGAAACCTAAAGAAGGTCACACTGATTGGAGTACAGAGAGTAAGTATGAAAGTGGCATAAAGTAAAAGTAAAAGAGTAGGTAGGGGCCAGGACATGCTGAGTGGTACCATGTGGATGTTTTTTATCCCAAGAATGATCATAGAAGATTTAACATGGTCGGACTTCAAACAAACGTAGGGGCAGGTGTCGGTAAAGAGAGGCAAAAGGATCTGATTTACCACTTAAACTTAGCACTTCTGCTCCAGTGGAGAGAACAGCTAGAGAAGGCCAGAGTGAAGGTGGAGAGACCATTTAAGAGACAAAGGTAGAGGAAGATGGTAACTTGATACTGGGTGGTGGTGTTGAAGACAGAAAGAAGTGTGTTGATGGGACATTTGGGAACTTCATTCAACAGGATTTGTTGACTGGGCCTGGGAGGGTCAAAGTAGGTGCCAGGTTCCTTGTTGTGTACCTGCATCGATTGTTGTGTTAGGTCCTGTGCTGTGCAGAATACTTGGGGAGAATACTTATATTCAGTATAAGTGCCTACACTTGCTGTTTGGTGGAGAGCAGAGAGTGAGCTGGAGGCTTTCTTCCCACCAGCCCCCAAAAGAAGAGAATTTCCAATTCACCTCACCTCACCAAGCTGGCAGAGAAAGAAGAAGCAGGTGTGTGCCCCAGAGCAGAAGCAGTCTTTTTGGCAAGAAACGACATTGTGCTGGGGCTCCAGATCCATCTTACTGACCTTCTACAATATGTTCTCCTGAGCAGAGGGGAAGAAATAAGGTCATGGGATGAAAGCCAGAAATGATGTAATGACAAAACCTCTTCAGACACCAGTTCTACTCTGGCTAAATGGCAATGATCAGAAAGGAAATTTAAAAGTCAAAGAACAGTTTCTCTTTTATCACATTCTTATGTCTGAAACCTGGCTTACCCACAGCCAAGTTCCCTTATTCAGCTGTATTTGTTGAGTGCTTACTGTGTGTGCCAGGTACTGTGGATTTATGAAGCTGAGTTTTGTTTAGGGGAGAGAGACATTAATCATATCTTCCCACAAATAATATATAATTGCAAATTTTGAAGTGCTACAAGGAGAGGTGTCTGGTACTATAAGGACATCTAAGGGAATTCTTGATCTGGACTGGAGCATCAGGGTGAGCTCCATAGAATAAGATTCTGTATTCCACTTGATTAGGTGAAATGACCGGAAAAGGCAATGGCAAGCCGCTCCAGTACTCTTGCCTAGAAAATCGCATGGACAGAGGAGCCTGGTGGGCTGCAGTCCATGGGATCGCTACTAGTTGGACACGACTAAGCGACTTCACTTTCACTTTTCACTTTCACACATTAGAGAAGGAAATGGCAACCCACTCCAGTGTTCTTGCCTGGAGAATCCCAGGAACGGCGGAGCCTGGTCGGCTGCCATCTATAGGGTCACACAGAGTCGGACATGACTGAAGTGATTTAGTAGCAGCGGCAGCAGCAGGGGAAATGACACCATAGAAACTGTGAGTGAGGAGCACTGTAGGATCAAGGGTATGAATGAATAACACCTTTACATTCTGCAAATGTTGCTGTGAATCTTGAGAACCGCCTCGTGCTTCCTGCCATTGGATAGTAGCTCAGCAGGGACTGAAATTATGGCTTATTTTAAGAGGACACAATATGGATGCCATGAATGTCTATAATGAAGAGAGGCAAAGGCCAGCAGCCTTCATTCTGTAGCCCAGGGTAACACACCAATTCCCACCCCCCAAATATGTAAGCTTCCTGAGGAAAGACACACATGATTGTCTCCTTGATTTCTGATTCTTATTACCCAGCAAAATGCCAGACCCACAGTTGATACTTAATAAAAAACTCTGTTAGCAAATACTGATATTTTGAATCTTATCGCTATTTTAGTATATATAAAATTAAAGGAAAATAAATAAGATAATTAGAAATCCCTTTTTAAAAGTTTTTTCTTTTGGTGAGACTGAGCAAACAATTTGTTTGAACTGTTCATTTTTACATACCTGCACATAGCACAAAGTGAGGAGTACCTGTATTTTGTTTTTACAGTAAATATTTATATTTGTATACATATCTATGAGTGTAACCCTAAGCCCACCTAAATCACAAAGTAGAACATTACGTGTGTCCCAGAAGTTGCTTTGTGGCCCTTCCCCAGTGATGAACCCTGTCCTGATTTCTGCCATCATAGGTGAGTTTAGTCTGTTTTCTTTTTGTTTTATTGAGAGACAGTTTTCCATGGGTCTCTCTTTCTGGATGACTTGCAAACAAAGACACTGACAGCTTTCTTCTAGACTGTCTTATCAGGAATGTTTGGACAACCCTGGAAGGTAGAGATAATATTTCCCTCTGGAGCAGAAGGCAGATTCAGTTACTGTTTATTATACTGTACAGTAATAAATATTTGTCCTTCCTATGCAGAGATCAAACAGGTTTGCTTGCACCCCATTATAAAAGATTGGGGTTTCCTAAACGTGAGGATCTTCAGTTGGGATGCAAATCCCCTCTGTGAACAGCATCTACCTAGGCTGCCTTACATTACCCCTGTGCATCTTGGGGGCAAGGGCAAGGGGAACTGAGGCAAAACCAGCTGAGTTACAGACTGTCAGCAGTGTTAAAGTTGCTTTGTCTCTGATCCAGAGTTCTCATATCTGCCAGCATCCATGAACCATGGCAGGCTAGTTTTCCATCTAGCAAGGAGGGTAAAATTTTTGATCTTTAGTTTCTGAGTTTAGTCTGTTTTTGAACTTTATATAAATGGAATCACTAAGGACGTACTACTGTTGTCTTTCTCTGTTTCAGTATTGTATTTGTGAGACTCATCCATGTTGTTTTGTTTGATAGTAATTCATTGTGTTTAGCCGTTGGTTAGAACCCTGTTGCACAAATATGCCACATTTAGCAAAATCATTTCTACTGTTGACCATTTGTGATGTTTCCACCTTGGGGCTGTTTTAAATGATGGTACAATGGATATTTCAGTACACTTCTTTCAGTGGACATGTGCTCACATCTCTTTTGTGTATATACTTCAAAGTGAAATAGATCAGATATTTTGCATATGTTCAGTGTTCAGCAAGTGGTTTCCCAAGTGGTTGTCCCAATTTTTATTCCCACCTAAAATAGACAATTGCTCCATATCCTCATTAACATTTGATGTAGTCAGGTGGCATTCTTGGTCACTTGTTTTATTTTTGAAGGTTATGCTAGTGGATCTAGAGAGATAAGTCATTGTGATTTTATTTGCATTTTTAACTGACTATTGAAATTGAGCACTCTGTTATTTGCTTATTGGTCATCACATATTTTGTGTATTTTAAATTGGATTATCTATCTTTTTCTTAAATATTTGTTAGAGTTTCTTATATTTTATAGATATCAGTCCTTTGTTGACTATTTGATCTTCATCAGTTTACTAGGACTGTCAATTATATTAAGTCTTTTCAAAGAACCACCTTTTGTGTTTGAGTCTAACAAATTAATTAAGTATATTAATACATTTTTATGCTTTATAATTTCCTTCCTTTCCTTATTTTTGAAGGCTATTGATGGCTGTTCCTTTTCTTATGATTTTCCTTCTCTTCTAATATAAATAGTTCAGGATATACATTTCCTGTACTCATGATTTTAACTGCATCTCACAATTTTTATATTTTATTCAAATCAAAATAGTTCCTAATTTATATGACTCCTTGTTTTACTCATTGGTACAGTTTAAAGCTTGCTTTCCAAATATTTTGGGAATTCCTCATTATCTTTTTTTATTGACTTCTAGTTTAATTCTGCTTCAGTCAGGGAAAATACGCTGTAGGTTTCAGTCCTTTGAAATGTGTTGATTCTTGCTTTATAGCCCATCATATGTTCATCTTGGTGTGTTTTGCACATGCTTTAAAATAATGCATATTCTGCAGTTTTTGGAGAAACATTCTCTACATGACAGTTAGATCTATTTGTAGTTGTTGTTACCTAAATATTTTATACTTTACTCATTTGGGGATTGTCCTATTATATACTGCTGGAGATGTGTTAGTCTCTCACCATGATTGTGGATTTTTTAAATTCCTCTTTTCTGTCAGTTTTCTTTACTTTGAGGCTGTTTCATTAGGTACCTAAAAATTTAGAATTCCTGTAATTTCCTAGTGGATAGACTCTCCTGTGATTATGAAACGCCCCTCTTAATTTCTACTAGTGCTTCTTCCCTTAAAGACTATTTTGTCATCAGCAGCACTGTTATGCTTATGGTTAGGTATAGCTCTTTCTCAACTGCGTGATAGCTTTTTTGCCATTCTTTTAGTTTCACCCTTTTTATATCTTGATATTTAAGGCATGCTCTTGTAAGCTACATAGAATTATACTTGTAAAAACTCCATTTGACAATCTTGTCTCTAAAATAGTGCTTTAAAAAAATTTTACCTTTAATGTAACTACTGATACATTTGAGTTTAAATGTACCGTCTTACTGTTTGTTTTCAGTGTGGCATATTAGTTGTGCTATCTTTTCTCTTCTTTCTTGCCTCTTATATTAATTACTATTCCATATTCCTCTCTATTGGCATTTTAGTCATACATCATATTATTCTCCTTTTAGAGACTGTACCAAAAATATTACCGTACTACCGTACTTATACTGATATCTTAAAACCAAATATCGATTGGAAATTTTGCCAGACAAGGGCCTTTTACCCTCTTAAACATTTATACTATTGTTTTCATGGACTTGCTTCTAGAAGTATTCTAAATCCCATAAAAACTGTGCTTATATTTTATTATACAGTCCACCTACCTGTGTATTTTTCCTTCCTGTTTCTTCTCATTCCCTCCTATATCTTTGTACTTCAGTCTGAGAAAATTTTTCTTCTGTTTTGAAGAACTCCGCTTAGTAATTCTTCATTGAAGGCATGATAGTGACAAATACTTTCAAGTCTTGTTTGTCTAAAAACGTCTCTCTTTTTCACTTTGATTTTTGGGTATAGGGTTTTATGTTGAGAGTTCTTTTAGTATTTTGAAAATATCAGTCCATAGTCATCTAGCTTCTGTTGTTTCTGTAGAGAAGTCAATTATCAGTCTGTCTTATTATCCCTTCTTTTCAGATTGTGTTTTGTTTTTCTTTCCCTGTTAAGATTCTGTCTTGCTCTTTGGTTTTTAGCAGTTTCACTACGCTATGACTAGTAGTTCTACTAATAGTGTAATTTTTTCTATTTCAAAAAATTGTCAGTCATTAACCTTTTTTAATATTGTTTCCATCTTATTTCATGAAAGTGTTAGTCACTCAGTCATGTCCAATTCTGTGACCCCATGGACTGTAGCCCGCCAGACTCCTCTGTCCATGGAATTCTCCAGGCAAGAATACTGGAGTGGGTAGCCATTCCCTTCTCGAGGGAATCTTCCTGACCCAGGGACCAAACCTGGGTCTCCCACATTACAGACAAATTCTTTACTGTCTGAGCCACCAGCGAAGCCCCTCTTATTTTCTATTAGAACTCTAAAGACACATATTAGATCTTATTGTGTTCCATTTATATATATGCACACACAGAGGATGAGATGGTTGGACGGCATCACTGACTCAGTAGACATGAGTTTGAGCGAGCTCCAGGAGTTGGTGATGGTCAGGGAAGCCTGGCATGCTATATTTTATATATATATATATATATATCACACACACACGCGCACACACACACACATATATATATATATATCATACACACATTATGCTTTTACTACATTTTCTATCCTTCATTCCCACTGTGCTTCATCCTCGGCATTTTCTCCTTACCTACCTTCACTAATTCTGATTCTTCTGTGTCTAACCTGCTTGTAAACCCATACTTTGAGTTCTTAGTTTTTGTATTTTTAGTTGTGGGATTTTTATTTGGCTCTGTTTTATAGTTCTCACTGTTTATAAACAAGTCTTTACCCCTGTTTTTTAATAAATGTTGAACAGCATATATGGAAAGAGATTAAGATATTTGAGGCTGGCAGCCACAAATTGGCACTTGCCATGGGTGCTTGCCATCTGCCTCTACAAGGATTAAACCATGTGCTGCTGCAGCTGCTGACCTCCAACACTCTGAAGGAGCTCAGGATGGAGAGCAGAAATGAAGCACTCTGTGCTCCAGAAAAACTGACAGGACAGGTCTTCAGATAGTTAGATATTGTTAGGAGCTGATTTTATGAGCCCAATTCTTTTATCTCCTCATATCTGTTGTTGTTCGGTTGCTAGGTTGTGTCTGGCTCCTTGCAACCAGCATGGAGTGGACTGCAGCACTCCAGGCTTCCCTGCTCTTCACTGTCTCCTGGAGTTTGTTCAGACTCATAGCCATTGAGCACTAAAATCCTTCATGGGGATGATCATTTCTCGTGACTAGCAGAAGCTTCATGAGACCAGCAGAAACTGTCTACCAAAAAAAAAAAAAAAAGCATGAGATTGATTGCAAATATTTTCCCTTTACCAAAATCACATATATACTGTCCTTCCCCCTGCTACCTCTAAGGAGCTGCTTCTCAGAGCTATCTGAGGTACTGTCTCCCTGGCTACAGTCCTCATATTGCCCCAGATAAAATTTAACTTGTAACTCTCATATTGTACATTTTTTTTTTCAAGTTAACAGTGGTTTGGGTGATAGTTAAAATTTTCCATAAAGAAAATAAAAAAGGGCTGTGGGGCAAATATCAAAGCCAGAAAACTTTCAGTAAAATGTTTCAGTAAAAATAAAAATTAAAACAATTAAAACATTAAAAATTTAAAAAATTAAAACAACTTCTTAAGAAAATTGAAAGGTTTAAATTGTTATTTCATAGATTCTTTTAAATGCAACTTCCTATGGATTTTAAGAAAAAAACCTCAAAAACCCTTTCTACAGACAATAGGGCTCCTAAAAATATTAATTGTGTTTTTCCATGGCAGTCCCAAAGGGAACCAATAAAGAGAAACACTTACTTCAAAGAGATTTGTGACTGTGGCTTTTGTTAAATGGAATGGTTTATACATGCATGGGCAGGAAGGCCATCATACTTTTAAAGTCATTATAATGGCTTGTGTAAACACAGGCCATTTATAATAAAAAGAGAAGGATTGCTAGGAACATGAATTTAAAAATCCATGAGCAGAGTAAAGATCTATGAAAAATCAGTTCAGTCACTTAGTCATGTCCGACTCATTGTGACCCCATGAATCGCAGCACGCCAGGCCTCCCTGTCCATCACCAACTCCCGGAGTTCACCCAAACTCACGTCCATCGAGTCGGTGATGCCATCCAGCCATCTCATCCTCTGTCGTCCCCTTCTCCTGCCCCCAATCCCTCCCAGCATCAGGGTCTTTTCCAGTGAGTCAACTCTTCACATGAGGTGGCCAAAGTATTGGAGTTTCAGCTTCAGCATCAGTCCTTCCAATGAACACCCAGGTTTATGGAAAGAGTGTAACTGTGCCTTTCTTACCTGCTTCAGTTCAGTTCAGTCGCTCAGTCGTGTCTGACTCTGCGACCCCATGAACCGCAATACGCCAGGCCTCCCCTGCCCATCACCAACTCCCGGAGTCCACCCAAACCCATGTCCATTGTGTCGGTGATGCCATCCAACCATCTCATCCTCTGTCATCCCCTTCTCCTCCTGTCCTCAATCATTCCCAGCATTAGAGTCTTTTCAAATGAGTCAGCTCTCCTCATCAGGTAGCCAAAGTATTGGAGTTTTAGCTTCAACATCAGTCCTTCCAGTGAACACCCAGCACCAATCTCCTTTAGGATGGACTGGTTGACTCTCCTTGCAGTCCAAGGGACTCTCAAGAGTCTTCTCCGACACCACAGTTCAAAAGCATCAATTCTTCGGCGATCAGCTTTCTTCACAGTCCAACTCTCACATCCATACATGACCACTGGAAAAACCATAGCCTTGACTAGATGGACCTTTGTTGGCAAAGTAATGTCTCTGTTTTTTAATATGCTATCTAGGTTGGTCATAACTTTCCTTCCAAGGAGTAAACATCTGTTAATTTCATGGCTGCAATCACCATCTAGTGATTTTGGAGCTCTATGAAAAATAGCTGAGTCTAATTCAAGGAACTAGAAATATGTACCTGATTGGATTTCAAAATTGCTGTGGGCCAGAGATTGTTTTCATCTACTCTTTTCCCCCTTTTAAAAACAGGATTATATATAGCAGTTATCCTGTGTGTGTCTACAATCGTATGTAATAAGAGTTGGGGGAAAAATAACTTATTTCTTTAATTGGTAGGTTTTTTGGTCAAGACAACCCATACTCAAGGAATCATACCTAAGGACCCTTATACACAGTAGACCTGACTTAGATGACAAGATCCTAGAATTTAAGTTGATGTCATAATAAGAGGAAACTTTTGGCATCTAAGTGAAGAGACAAGTATATTTTGCAAGTGAGAGGATGTATATAATTGGTAGTCTCAGAGGGAAGATTATTTTTTTTTAAATAACCTTAGATTCTTTGATAATTGTATTGAGTAGTAGGCTCTTTGCGGAGAAGGCAATGTCAAGCCACTCCAGTACTGTTGCCTAGAAATCCCATGGATGGAGGAGCCTGGTAGGCTGCAGTCCGTGGGGTCGCTAAGGGTCGGACACGACTGAGCAACTTCACTTTCGCTTTTCACTTTCCACTTTCACACATTGGAGAAGGAAATGGCAACCCACTCCAGTGTTCTTGCCTGGAGAATCCCAGGGACGGGGGAGCCTGGTGGGCTTCCGTCTATGGGGTCACACAGAGTCGGACACGACTGAAGTGACTTAGCAGCAGCAGCAGCAGTAGGCTCTTTGTCTCCTCCTCTTGAATCTGGGCAGATTTGTGACTACATGAGCCAACAGATTATAGTAGAAATGACACAGCTAAGCCCAAAATGGCTTTCTTGCTCCCACTTGGTTCTGTCGGGACACTCACCGTGGGAGAAGCTAGTTGTCATATAAGAAGTCTGACTACTCTGATACCATTATACTGGCAAAGACTGAGTTCCTTCCAACAGTCAGCATTACTTGATATCTATGTGTATGAGCCATATTGGAAAGTCTTGTCCAGTTGAACCTTCAGGTGAGTGTAGTTTCAGTCAACACTTGATTCTAACCACATGAAATACTCCAAATGAGAACATCCTATCCGAGCGCTTCCTAAATTCCTGATGCACAAAACAGTAAGCAAAATAGAGAGTTTATGTAGCTATAGTAGCCATTACACTTGATGCAGGGCCTGGGAATCTACATTTTAATAAGATATGTCAGTGATGCTTTTGTATACCAGAGTCTGTAATTTGCATTGCCCTACATTTATTTCTTTCTCTTTTCCTTAACACGTAATAGAAGGGTCGAACATGACTGAGTGACTTCACTTTCACTTTTCACTTTCATGCATTGGAGAAGGAAATGGCAACCCACTCCAGTGTTCTTGCCTGGAGAATCCCAGGGATGGGGGAGCCTGGTGGGCTGCCGTCTATGGGGTCGCACAGAGTCGGACACAATTGAAGCGACTTAGCAGCAGCAGTAGCAGCAGAGAGCAAAGACATCATCCCAGCCTTAGCCTCTGGAAATGAAGCACACAGCATCCAATAACTATTGGCTAAGGAATAATCTCGTGTCTAATGGAGAAGGCAACTCTCCATAATGTTCTGGGAATAGATAGTATAGCTTGGATCCCCTGCTATTACCTCGGAATATCTAGAGCAGAAAAAAATTTTACTTCTTTCCCTTTCACCCCAGCTGCTTTCTTGGGCCTGTGAGAGAGCAGAAAACAGGCTTTGAGTCATTCATTATGCAGAAGCAGTGCTGTGTGTATTTCTGGGGAGAAGGCATTCATGAATGTGAGTTAACATTAAAATGGTCTTCCAGGTATATGAGATGTTGAGATACATTAGCGTTTGCATGCAGAAAGTTCTATATTTTTTTCTAATGCTTTATAGTCTAATGTTGGTTATTCACAGTCATATGAATTATGTGTTACAATCATTCATTAGTTCTTTGTACCTGGTACCTTTCAATCCCAAACCTCACTGCTTTATTTGCTCTCTGCCAATCATTGTAGATGAGAGGGAAACTCAGGAGAAAGAATGTGTATGTCAGATGAAGAGAGACCAGATGCAGTTGGTGATGAGATATGAATTACACACGTGGGCTCATTCATCCCCTTCCCTTCTGACTTTAGGGGGAAAATAAAGTTTAAAAATTTTTAAGTATTGTGTCTTTTCAAAATCTCTAATTCTCTGACCTGGTGCTAATTTTCTAAATGACAGGAGGAAACAAGATGGGGAATTGAGTGTGTTAACAATACCCAATATCTTCAGTGTTATGCCCTTATTAGTGAGTATTTGCTGTATTTAACTTTCCATCTCTAGAGAGTTGAGTATTTATATAAATCTACCAAACTACTTAAGTGTGCAGAAAACAATCTAGGTTCTTGTAATAGCATTGAAGTATTTAGTTTAATAACTCATACGTAGTTGCATTTTTTTTTCCTTTTTCTTTTCCTCCCAAGATATTTAGGCTTGTCATAATCATACAGACATAAAGAAGATAGAATTGGACATAGAAAAAAATACTGCATTGGTGGAACAAACTTTTTACTTAGTACAGCTTTTAGGAATAACCCTCCACTTTTTACTTTATTGTTTCTGAAAATACTTAAACAGAATTTTAAACAGAAAATGGTTCTCTAAAACTGCTTCTTATATTTACATTCAAAATTTAACTGTGACAGATAGGAATCAAAGTGTGGGAAAGAATGTCAACTTTAGAATTTCTTTAGAAACTCATTGTTTTTCATTATTTTTAATGTATATTATTAAATATACATATAGTAAAATATTTTATGAAATATGTCCTACATAGTTAAAACATCAAGTCAATAAATAGTTGGTTTTGCTAATTGTTTATTCAGCAATAAGAAGAGGCACATTTCAGCTTTGGGGATCCCCCACCTTCATAACTTGGCATTTTCCCATTTATAAAGATATTTATCTAGGATTTTCTAGATCACAGAATTACTTAGTTTACTTAATGAATTCTGAGCATTACAAATCTACCCACAAGTGTGAAGGTATTAGGGAAAATGATTTGTGCTCTTGTCAGTGAGCTTTCTGATCTACACCTGTAACTATCCATTCAAATTTTGCACAAATATAGAAAAGGAAAATGAGACAGTAATTATATCTTGTATAGAGTAATTAAAAAATTAGAATTGCACATCTGCAGAAAAGGTGCAAAGTGTAAGAAATGCCCCTGAGAATATTACAGAGAAAAGGGAACTGGATCATGATAAATAGATACACCACCTGATTCTACGTGGATAGAAGAGGGAGCATGCTATCAGAGGAAGACCACTGGACTAGGAATCAGGACACCTGATTTGCACTAGGTCTAACTGAGTAACCTTGAACATATCACTTCAGGCTTTTGCACCTTGTAGTCTTTATTATTTGGAACCAGTCTGTTGTTCGCAAATAGTCAGACATGACTGAGCGACTGAACTGAACTGACTGAACTGAGGCTTTATTATAAAACTACCAATTTGAATGACATAATCTAAGCAAAGTTATGACCAACCTAGACAGCATATTCGGAGAAGGCAATGGCAAGCCACGCCAGTACTCTTGCCTAGAAAATCCCATGGATGGAGGAGCCTGGTAGGCTGCAGTCCGTGGGGTCACTAAGGGTCGGACACGACTGAGGGACTTCACTTTCACTTTTCACTTTCACACATTGGAGAAGGAAATGGCAACCCACTCCAGTGTTCTTGCCTGGAGAATCCCAGGGATGGGGGAGCCTGGTGGGCTTCCGTCTATGGGGTCACACAGAGTCGGACACGACTGAAGTGACTCAGCAGCAGCAGCAGCAGCAGATAGCATATTAAAAAGCAGAGACATTACATTGCCAACAAAGGTCTGTCTAGTCAAGGCTATGGTTTTTACAGTGGTCATGTACGGATGTGAGAGTTCGACTGTGAAGAAAGCTGAGCACCAAAGAACTGATGCTTTTGAACTGTGGTGCTGGAGAAGACTCTTGAGAGTCCCTTGGACTGAAAGGAGATCCAACCAGTCCATCCTAAAGATCAGTCCTGGGTGTTCATTGGAAGGACTGATGCTAAAGCTGAAACTCCAATACTTTGGCCACCTCATGTGAAGAGCTGACTCATTGGAAAAGACTCTGATGCTGGGAGGGATTGGGGGCAGGAGGAGAAGGGGATGACAGAGGATGAGATGGCTGGATGGCATCACCGATGGACATCAATGGCTCGATGGACATGAGTTTGAATGAACTCCAGGAGTTGGTGATGGACAGGGAGGCCTGGCGTGCTGCGATTCGTGGGGTCGCAAAGAGTCGGACATGACTGATTGACTGAACTGAACAGAGCTGAACTGAAATCTATTCAGAAGCTTTTTGTATATTGATCCTAAAAAAAAAAAAAAGAAAGAAAACCACAAAAGTTTATCAATATAATTATTTAGTTTCCAGGACATTTTGTATATAATTCTAGAAAGTCAAGTAACAGGTCCAGTTTGGACATACAGATTGAGGCCAGCTTAAAACGAGACACTGAGGGTGTGACTAAACAGTGGATTTTAACAGGCAGTCATTTTTTATTCATCTCTTGATTAATCTTGGATGGAGGTAGAAGCCAAGCTCACTGCCAAGATTAGGATAGGGACATATGGCAAACACATTGTGGTAGAGAATGTTCTAGTCACATATCTCATTTATCTGCATAGTGAAACTACACATATAGGGTCAAGAGAGTTCCAGAAAAACATCTATTTCTGCTTCATTGACTATGCCAAGGCCTTTGACTGTGTAGATCACAATAAACTGTGGAAAATTCTGAAAGAGATGGGAATACCAGACCACCTGACCTGCCTCTTGAGAAACCTGTATGCAGGTCAAGAAGCAATGGTTAGAACTGGACATGGAACAACAGACTGGTTCCAAATAGGAAAAGGAGTACACAAGGTTGTATATTGTCACCCTGCTTATTTAACTTATATGCAGAGTACATTATGAGGAACGCTGGGCTGGAAGAAGCACAAGCTGGAATCAAGATTGCCGGGAGAAATATCAATAACCTCAGATATGCAGATGACTCCACCCTTATGGCAGAAAGTGAAGAGGAACTCAAAGGCCTCTTGATAAAAGTGAAAGAGGAGAGTGAAAATGTTGGCTTGAAGCTCAACATTCAGAAAACGAAGATCATGGCATCTGGTCCCATCACTTCATGGGAAATAGATGGAGAAACAGTGGAAACCGTGTCAGACTTTATTTTTTTGGGCTCCAAAATCACTGTGGATGCTGATTGCAGCCATGAAATTAAAAGACGTTTACTCCTTGGAAGGAGAGTTATGACCAGCCTAGATAGCATATTAAAAAGCAGAGACATTACTTTGCCAACCAAGGTCCGTCTAGTCAAGGCTATGGTTTTTCCCGTGGTCATGTATGGATGTGAGAGTTGGACTGTGAAGAAAGCTGATCGCCGAAGAATTGATGCTTTTGAACTGTAGTGCTGGAGAAGACTCTTGAGAGTCCCTTGGACTGCAAGGAGATCCAACCAGTCCATTCTAAAGGAGATCAATCCTGGGTGTTCATTGGAAGGACTTATGCTAAAGCTGAAACTCCAATACTTTGGCCACCTCATGAGACGAGTTGACTCACTGGAAAAGACTCTGATGCTGGGAGTGATTGGGAGTAGGAGGAGACGGGGACGACAGAGAATGAGATGGCTGGATGGCATCACCGACTCTGTGGACATGAGTTTGAGTGAACTCCGGGAGTTGGTGATGGACAGGGAGGCCTGGCGTGCTGTGGTTCATGGGGTCGCTAAGAGTCGGACACGACTGAGCGACTGAACTGAACTGAACTGAAAGTTTAGAATTTTAGATAATAGATAAACAGAATATGATTCATACTTCTGATGAAAAAATCCTACCATAAGAATAACCAGTATAAGGAAGTATGTTTATAGAAGGGAATATTTATATCAAGGAAACAAACTTTTTATATACTTTAAAACCATATATTTGTTTAGCCATAGTGATAAATCATTCCAAACCATAATTTTATTCAGTTTGTTCAAATCCAGTGGAAGATCTTCTGTGATGAGATCCATGATTGTTTCACTTGTTGGTATATTCTCAGCAACAATAAATTGCTAGCAAAATGCTTAACGTGAACAGAGTTTCACCAGCTGAGCAACATATCCTGAGTTGAAACTTTTAGCTGTTCCTCTTCAGAATCTCAGTTTTACATTCTAATGATAATGCAGTTTATAATTCTAAGGCATTTGAGGGAGAAGGAAGCAAAAAAAAACAGCAACAAACCACATATCATTGGCCTCAGGGCAAGTCCACAGATTGCATTTAGCAGAGCTTTGGACAGTTGCTTCAGAAAGTCGGCCTTGACATCAACTTTATCCTTCCAGAGCTCTCAAAAGAATAGAAAATTAATCTGACCGCCTGAATCCTATTAATCTCTAATTTCTAGGCCCATTACCAATTATCCTCACTTAATCCTAGACTGCTAACTTCCACACTAATATGTTAAAACTCAGAAAATTGGAAGAAAAAAAAATTCCATTTTTCTACTACCCAGAGATAGTAATTTTAACATTTTAAAGATTTAATTAATATAATATGCATAATATTCCTAATGAAGAGAAAAATCTTCAAAAGTCATTTTCTCTTTGTATTTTTAAATCCAGTTATCTTTTTCCTGCTGAATGCTTACAGTGACCGTCTTTTCAACTAGAAAAATAAATTACAATGTTTTTTCCTGGGACTTTAAGAAGATAAGATTAATGTCTTCATACTGTATGCTGTACCGTGTTCAGTTGCTCAGTCGTGTCCGACTCTTTTTGACCCCATGGACTGTAGCCTGCCAGGCTCCTCTGTCCATGGGGATTCTCCAGGCAAGAATACTGGAGGGGATTGCCATGCTCTCCTCCAGGGGATCCTCCCAACCCAGGGATCTAACCCAAGCCTCCCACATTGCAGGCAGATTCTTTACCGTCTGAGCCACCAGGGATAGGCAGTGGTAAAAAAGCAAGTCTTTCCTTTTTGATCAGCAGCCCCATGGCCAGTGTCAACTTCACCAGGCCTTTGGAAAGAAGAGGTCGAAGGACAGAGAAGCAGATCAGGAAAATATTAAAGGACTAAAATACTTTCACTGTGTTTTTTTTACTTGAAATAATGGTTATTTTGACATTTTTATCCAACCTCTGAAATCTCTTTTGACATTACTAAAATAGATTACAAAATGAGAAGCAAGTTATAGTAACTAAGCCTAAGCCTGTTGAACAATGTTTCTGCACAGCCAGAAGATACTTTTGAAAATATTCCACAGTGACCATGGGTTCCAAAAGCAGTGTGTGATTCTCAGAAGTCAGGGTCAAATCATAGGAAAATTGTTCTGTACTGAAGTAGCAAGACTTCATCTCCTATATCCAAACTGCTATTATCCGCTTAATAGAGCTATAAATTTTGATCAGCTAAGGTTGGCAAACAGTAGGAAGAAAATTGGCTTGGTTGAGCTTGTATTTGATCAACTGTAGAATGAAACGACAAGACTGTTCCCTCTAAAATGAACAAATTATTTAACATTGGTTGGTATTTAGTAAAGTTGTGTTCAGAAACAATCATAGACTAGTTTCTGGATGCTAGATGATTAAATAGGTAAAGCCCGTTTGCACACCTACCTCCACCCTTTGAGGGAGGGTGGAACCTGTTGGAGAGGAGAAGAGTGACAGTGATGATGGTAAGTGTGGTGATATTCACCTTTATTGTGCTTTTATTATGTGTTGGGTATTTTGCAAAGATTTTCATGTTCAGTATCTCATTTAATTGCACAGTACTATGCATGTTCTGCTTGAGGTACAAAAGTTATGATGTATAATTCAATATCACACATCAAAAATGTATAAAATATTGAAAAGATACAACAGGTCATTATTTTCAGAAATATAAGCTAAAACAAAGGCACAATGCCCCAGCATTTCATTTTCTATATGATGTTAGCACATTTGCACCCATCAAGCACACAGTCTTTGTCAAACCTTGTTAATCTCGGTTGAGAAACATATACCATAATACAATTAGATATGCAAGATATTTACTAGGGAAACATCTGGGAGGGAAAAGGGAGAATATACCAGGAGAGACAGAAGATGATGATTTAGGTTTGGCCCTTGTGAAGGACAGAGGAAAGGAAGGTGGTATGGTAGAGTTTGGCAAGAACCATGGGGAGTCCTCCAGTCACTGCTCCTGTCAGAAGTTATCTGAATTTCCTGGAAAGAGCTGCCTTAGTATCCCTGTAATAACCATCCATTGGCTCAGAACCCCTGGAAGAGGCATGACCTGGATGCAAACACAGTGAAGGGTTTCAGAGCCTAGCAGTTAGGGCTTTCCATCAAATATGCCCATAGTCATGGGCTTCACAGTTGGCACTAGTGGTAAAGAACCTGCCTGCCAATGTAGGAGATGTTAGAGATGCTGTTTTTATCCCTGAGTTGGGAAGATCCTCTGCAAGAGGGCCTGGCAACCCACTCCAATATTCTTGCCTGAAGAATCCCATGGACAGAGGAGCCTGGTGAGCTATAGTCCATTGGTTCTGCGAAGAGTCAGACATGATTGAAGCGACTTATTTAGCACAGGACCATAGTCGAGGGGCACATTTTCATGGCAGCTACTGTGAAGAAAGCTGATCGCCGAAGAATTGATGCTTTTGAACTGTGGTGCTGGAGAAGACTCTTGAGAGTCCCTTGTACTGCAAGGAGATCCAACCAGTCCATTCTAAAGGAGATCAATCCTGGGTGTTCATTGGAAGGACTGATGCTAAAGCTGAAACTGCAATACTTTGGCCACCTCATGCGACGAGTTGACTCACTGGAAAAGACTCTGATGCTGGGAAAGGTTGGGGGTGGGAGGAGAAGGGGACGACCGAGAATGAGATGGCTAGAGGGCATCACCGACTCTGTGGACATGAGTTTGAGTGAACTCCGGGAGTTGGTGATGGACAGGGAGACCTGGCGTTCTGTGATTCATGGGGTTGCGGAAAGTCGGACACGACTGAGCGACTGAACTGAACTGAACTGAATAGAGACCAAAATGCAGATATCAGCTTAGCTGATATTTATTTACCACAGACTTAAACATAGCACAATTCATTTATTCTCTTGTATTCAACAAATATTTATTGTATGTGTATGTTGAAGAGATCATGCCTATTTAATAGTCAAGTGAAAGTGTTAGTTGCTCATTTGTGTCTGACTCTTTGTGACCCCGTGGGCTGTAGCCTGCCAGGCTCCTCTGTCCATGGAATTCTCCAGGCAAGAAGACTGAAGTGGGTTGCCAATATAAAGTCAAATATAAATCAAATAATAGCACAAGTAAATGTAAAATTGGAGCTGTGAAGAAGGGTTATGAAGAAATTTTGTCTTATTAGAGGTTTATAGGAACAACAAACCACACCCCCTTCCCTTAGTATAAAAGAAGTCTGAATTCTAACTCAGATGATGGTTGTTAAGGCCCCTAGTCCACCATCTCCTCAGCCAGCTTGCTTTCCAAATAAAGTCCATATTCCTTGTCCCAACAACTCACCTCTCAATTATTTTCCTTTTGTGTGGCAACAGTACAAGTTTGGACATAGTAAACTTTACCATTCTATTTATATTATATAATTTGTAATAACCTCTCAAATTTTCTCTATATAGTCAGAAAATGTGAATTAAGATCAGCCAAATGAGAAATACTATACTAAAAAAGTTAGTAACAAAATTATCCTTCTGGAGTTTTTCTTTTCCCAAATTTAGAGGGTTTTTTTGTTTTGTTTTTTTAAAATTTCCTATACCAAGTTCATATGTGGAGTCTCATTCTGGTGGCCAAATAAGATGTGAATGATGACTGCTTGCACTTTGATAAATTGTTTATATTTAGGGATTTCATGATGAAAGCTGATGTCACCATTTCAGTGTATTAAGGGACAGTTATGTGCAGATGGTATACATAGTCATTTCCTGGTTATACAGGAGCCTGGAGTAAGTTGATTCTTTATTTAATGATTTTTATCAGAATGAAATAAGCATTTGATTTTTGAATTTGATCAACCTCTATCTGCAGCTGTGCCCCAACTAGCAATTATTTCCTCCCTGGGCTCTTTGCCCAGGCAAATGGGGTTCATCCTTGTTTCATGTCTCACTGACTTCCCTGGTAATAGACATGGTAACTACTTGAGCTATCACTGCCTCGGAACTCCAAAAACTCAACAAGACATGTTTTCTCTTATTATTTTATTTATTTATGTACTTATTTACCCAGCATAATAAAATGTTTCCTCTAATCATATGCTTTTGAGAGTCATTTAATTTTCTAACCATCAAAACTTAAAAGCAAACTTCTAAGGATTGTCTTTTTTATGATATACAACCAATTATAACAATTTAAAAAGATTCAATATCACTATAGTGGGGGTAACATTCCTGTTTGTTTATTTGCCTCCATTTTACTGAGATCATTTTGGTATGCATGGTTGGCATCAAACATCTTCTCTTGCTACCAAACATATTTGGCTTAAAGCAGACTGCAAAATAATTTTCCTACTCTTTACTTATCCCTTCTGTAATTCCTTCTTATTTACTTATTTAAGAGCACCATTTTTGTTTTACAGTGTATCATTTTGCCTTTCTGTGATTGTTTTAATGTAATTGTGAATGAAATAGGGCCTATGATTCAGCATTTTTCATGTGCATGTGGTGGTTTCTGATTTCAAATAGGACACATTAAATAGATTTAACTTTGCTGGTAGAAAAGTTAATAAGGTACATTCAGTATTTATCTGCTCTTTGAATGTTTGCTAAAGTCTGTCTGTATTCTGAATGGCATAATTTCCCAACCTTCTTCATTAAAAAGATAGTATAATTAAAATGATAACTACCCAATCACAACAGATAAATCTGTTGCCAGCTGAAATCTTACATGTACTTAGTTGATAAAATGATTCTATTTACTAAATCGTATTAGTTATCTGGTAAAATGACTCTAACTGCTCTCCTTGTTTCTATGTAGTTAGCAGATTAAGGCCTGGACTCTTTAATCTCAGAAAATTAAATCTGCCCCGATTGTCATATTGATGGAGCATCTGTTGTTCCAGGTGCTTGCCTAGTTTTTCAGAGCTGTGAAGTGAGCTATCACAATTCACCTGCATAAGTGGGAGTTTTCCCAGAGATGCTGTGCTTGAGACTCCAATTTGATGTATTTGTTAGACTTTCAGAGGGATTGTGAGCCATGTAGATATGTCACATGTACAGACTACAGGTGTTTTAAATGCATGCAAGATGGGATATATTTGCGATGTATTTGCAAACCCAAGCAAAGTAGTCATTTTAATATCCTAGCAGGCTGATAGAAGAACACAATAGGAGAACCAAAAGAGAGTTTCATAAGTCTAAAAAAGATCTCTGATCAGTAAATAATCAATTATCACTGATAATGGTTTAGCATAGCAGAAGGAGACTAACTGGGGAATGTTTTATTGTATAATAAAGTTAAAAAAGGTAAAAGGTCTGATAGATTGCATTTTTGTAGGGTATTATTCAGGACATAAAGTTCAAAATTTCAGAATAAAGGATTCCTATATTTTAGTGTAAAATGTATTGAACTACATGTATGTGTCTATACAGTTTTATACACACACACATACGTGTACAGCTCAGTGACTGTTCCCAGAGGGAACATATCCACAGAAACTCAGGAAATCTCCCAGCTCACCTCCCAGCCACTGTCCCCAGCCGTAAGATTAACCTCTGTCTGAACTTCTAATAGTTAATCTACTTTTTGGGGGGACAGCAGTAGGAAAACATTTTTGAGCATTTTATTGAATGATTAAATAGTTATATAAAGTGTGAAAATGAGGACATAATTCACATTTTCAGAAACTGAACCTTCCTACAAATCCAAGACAAGAAATAAAATGTTACCTCTCAGAGACCCTTTCACACCCTTAGCAAGCTCTGCTCCCCACCGAGGGTTGCCCTCTCCTGAAGTCTACCAGTCGCACTTAGTTTTTCCTAGTTTTGAACTTTTATAAATTGAATCACATGGTATGCACTCTTGTGTCTGACACCCTTCACTGAATATTGCACGTGGGACATTCCTCCATATTGTTGCACAGTGTTAGGATAAGTGGTATGTTTCTGTTCCATAGTGTGTCTATACCACAATTTGTAGACCCATTCCCTTGGAGGGCCTTTGGGTGATTACAAATAATGAAAACTCCTCTTTTAGCCTTTCTCTGAAGTCAGTATGAATTTTATTCCTATGTATTTTCTGACAACAGAGGAGAAAAAAAATCTTTTTTTTTTTTTTGGCCCATAAAAGTCTCTCATCATTCTGGGTATTGCCCTTTGTCCTCTGTAATGTGTACTGAGCTTTTGCTCCCTGGTTAGAAGAAGGGCCAGTACTCTGATACTGAGTTCTGAGAGGGATTAAGTATTTCTCTGGTCATTTAATTGGAAAATCATCACATAAGTGTACATTTTATAGCAATTAACTATCACTCATGTGTTGAGTCAGTTCAGTTTAGTGGGATATAGTCAGGGAGCATCTTTAACTTCTCCATTATTGCCTTCAGTAGTTAGATCTTTCTTTCCCACTCTTAGATCCCCCTGCTTTTTTTTTTCACACAGAGATGTTAAAAAAACCTGGGCCAGTTTAAATCAAAACTTCAATCTCTCGATCAGTTAAAGCCTCTCTCCTCCGTCAGCATAGCTTAACTCCTTTGCTCAGAGATAGAATTGGAAAGAGAAGGACACTGTCTGTTCTTTCATGTTTCCGGCCCCTCAGCTCACTGTCTCGCCCTGAGTCTTCAGTGGTTGGTTTATTGGAGTCTTTGGGAAAGAGAAAGGAAAAGACAAAGAGTGCGCAAATGATGGAAGGGAAAAAAAAATAAGAGTTTTAATCAATTGTGTTTATAGTTCTCTCTTGCTTGTCAAATTCTGTCTCAGTAAATCCTGGATTTTCTTGTGGGGTATATAACTGTGTGCTTTAGAGATTCCAGTGACTTCTGATCCAGCTGAATTCTTTTGAAACATCCCCTCCTGTGATAAACTCAGTTTTAATTCTATGAGGTCCATTCATTTTGGCAGGCAACAAGGTGGGATTCACTTGGTTCTCAAGAGGTCATACATTTTTGCCCCTCTAAACCATGGAAATAAGCCTGCTGGCCCCTTTCTTCTGCCTGATGTAATGGGCTGCAGTGGTGTGATCACTCACCAGAGCCAGACATCCTGGAGTGTCAAGTCAAGTGGGCCTTAGGAAGCATTATTATGAAAAAAGTTGGTGGAGGTGATGGAATTCCAGCTGAGCTATTTAAAATCTTAAAGGATGGTGCTGTCAAAGTGCTGTACTCAAAATGTCAGCATATTTGGAAAACTCAGTAGTGACCACAGGACTGGAGAAGGTCAGTTTTCATTCCAGTCCCAAGAAAGGCAATACCAAAGAATGTCCAAACTACCAAACAGTTGCTCTCATTTCACATGCTAGCAAGATTATAATGGGCTGCACCCATTGTGAATAAGCTGCCCTTCTCACAAGTACTCCAAATACTACAGAAAAGACAGCAAGTACTTCCATCCCCTCTTTCCTGCTCACATAAATTTATTTCAAGGAACCTCTGCCTTCAATCTCTTGCCTTCTTTTTTCCAACTTGTAGTGGGGGTCATCAGACTTGTTTTGTTCTCTTTTGTTAATATCTCACAGGGCACTACCAAGAATGTGTGCTTATTTCCGGTTGAGCTTGGTTTTCAGGCCTCGGCCAAAATTTTACTAATAAAAGAGCTAGGTAATACCTTATTATTTGAGAGCAGAGTCAGGTTAAACTTGGTCTTATTTATGGAGTGTCTACACTGCCTGGAGCCACCTCAAATACTTTCGGAAATAAGATGGGTCTAGCTGCTTGGTTAGACTTTATTAATAAATAATAAATAATTAAATAAAAATTTAATTAAAAATTACATTTAAAAAATAAATTTTTAAATTTTTAAAAATTAAATAAAAAATAAATTTAAAAAATTTATTTAGAAAAATTTAAATAAATTTTAAAAAATTAAATTTTAAAAAATTTTTAAAAAATTAAATAAAATTTTAAAAAACTTTTTTAAATTAAAAAAATTAAATAAAAAAATAAAGTAAACTTTATTTCTATTCAAATAAAAAATAAATTTAAAAATTTTTAAAAATTAAATTAAAAAAAATTTTTTTTAATTAAAAAAATAAATAAAGTAAACTTTATTTCTACTCAACACTATTCTAGGCCATATGGAGGATTCAAGACATTTGGACTATTAAGGAGCTCCTTGTCAAGTTTGAAAGGCAAGATTTCCATTCTTCAAACATTAAGTTCATTAAGATTGTGCTCTGTAAATGGCAGCATGGAATGGTAACAGATAAACCATTATCCAGACATTAACCTGAATCCAGGGGAGCATTAGCCATCTTGCCATCTCATTACTGAGAAGCTATTGCTCTGTCCCATGGGTATTGTCTCAAACGACCAGAACAGCTGGCTGGGAGCAATCCCCCATCAGGGCACCACTGTTTCCTATATTGAAACACCAGAAAGCAAACAGTCAACTTAACAGGAGAATCACAGTATGGAGTTCATGGAGGAAAACCTTCCTGGGTTTCTGCTTTAATCTGTACCATGTAGAACTGCTGCTTTTGATCATTTATTTGATCTACCTCAAACTTTTTCACCAACAGACTGTAAGAACAGAAAAGTTCAATTGACTACCCCCTCACAGTTCTGGGCACCTAGCTTATGGTAGCCTGTAACAAGTTTGAAACATCTTTTTTTAATTTTTTTTTTATTTCTAGAAAAATAATCTGAGCTTTATATTCAACTTACAGTGTGTGTCTGTTTTAGTTTTCAAGCTATGGCAAATTTCCACGATATAAGGTGGCATCTCTGTTTACTCCCAGGCACATTCCCACACACAGGAACACCTTATTTTATTGAACTTTACTTTACACTGCTTCTCAAATACTCTGTGTGTGTGTGTGTGTGTTTTAACAAGTTGAAGGTTTGTGGCAACCTGCATTGTCAAGTGACAGCATTTTTTAGCAATAAAGTACTTTTAAAATTAAGGTTTGTTGTTTTTTTTAGATAACATGCAGTGCACATTTAATAGACTACAGTAGAGAAGGCCCAGTGGTAAAGAACCTGTCTGCCAGTGCAGGAGATGTGGGTTTCATCCCTGGGTTGTGAAGATCCCCTGGAGGAGAAAATGGCAACCCACTCTAGTATTCTTTCTTGGGAAATCCCATGGACAGAGCCTGGTGGGCTACATTCCATGGAGTCACAAAAGAGTTGTACATGACTTAGCAACTACACATCAACAGATAAATATAATTTTTATATGCATTTAGAAACCAAAATTTTCATGACTCACCTTATTGTGATATACCCACTTTATTGTGGTGGTTTAGAAACAAACCTGCAGTATCTCTGAGGTATGCCTGTACCCTAAGGAGTATGCTTAGTCCAGTTCAAGAGATAAATACTATTCTCTGGGTTTGGGATAAGTATCTTGCCTTCTCGTAAATCTAAGTGATTCACGTCATGATAGTTATGAAACTTCATTGCTTTTAAAAATGATCCAAGGAGGCTCACCCAGTAATCTGGAAGCACATTTTAACCATAAGGAGTATAAATATGACTATCTCATGAAGAATAGTATAGCATTCTCTAATATTTTTATATGTTTACCTTTATTGAGGTATAAGTGACTAATATAATTGTAAGATACTTGAGCTGTATATTGTGATGATTTGATACAGGAATACATTGTGAAAGGAGTCCTCTAATCTAGTTGAATAGTATATATGTGACCTCACATATTTATCTCTCTCTTTTTTTTTTTTTTTGGTTAGAACATACAGGTTGTCATATTTTAACAAATGTCAGTTGTGTAATAATGTTATCAACTGTAGTCATCGTGTTATACATTAGATCCTCAGGTTGTATTCATATTTTAGGTGAAAATTGGTAACCTTTTACCAACCTCTGTATTCCCACCTACTAGCCTGTCCCAACTCCTTTTCCACTCTCTGAGTTTAGCCTTTATTTTTTTTTTAGATTCCAGTTATAAATCATGGCTATGCTCTGTTTGTCCTCTGTCCAGTTTATTGCACTTAGCATAGTACCCTCAAGGTCATCCATGTTGTCATGAATGGCAGGATTTCCTACTTCTCATGGCTAAATATTATGCCATGAGAAGAATATTATTACACATAATATTGTGTGTAAATAGACATAGATGTCACATACATATCTGTAAATATCACATATATTTGTGCACATATATGCCTAATTCCTTATCTATTCATCCATTGACGGATTTAGGTTGTTTCCATGTCTTATCTCTTATGAGTGATAATGCAATGAACATGGGAGTGCAGCTTTCTCCTTAAGATCTTGTTTTCATTTTTGTTGGATGTATTATGCCCAGAAGTGAAATTGCTAGATCATATGGTAGTTCTAGTTTGAATATTTGAGGAATCTCCATACTGTTTTCCATACTGGGTACAGGAATTTGTATTCCCATGTGTGGACAAGGTTTCCCTGTTCTCCATATGCTTGCCAATCGTTATTATTTCTTGTCTTTTTGATGGTACTCTTTGTGACAGGTGTGAGGCGATATCTCATTGTGATTTTCATTTCCATTTCCCTGATGACTAGTGATGTCGAGCAACTTTTCATGTACCTGTTACCATCTGTATCTCTCCTTTGGAAAAATGTCTATTCAGATCTTCTTCCCATTTTTTAATTGGATTTTTTTGTTTTGGATTTGTTGCTTTTCTGTAATTTTTTGGTTTTGCTTTTGGCTATTGAGTTCTATATGTTTTCTGGATATTAGCTTCTTATCATGGCTAAAATTTGCCAACAAAATAGATCTGTAATTTGCAAATGTTTTCACCCATTCTGTAGATTACCTCTTCACTGCACTGATAGCATTCTTTGCTGTGCAGAAACTTTTAAAAATAGTTCCACTTATTTATTTTTCCTTTTGTTGCCTTCACGTTTGGTGTCAAATCTGGAAGGTCATCGTCAAAAGCCATATCAGGAAGCTTACCATCTGTGTTTCCTTACACAGTTTTGTAATTTCAGGTCTGAAATTTGTGTCTGTAATTCATTTTGAGCTTATTTTTCTATGTGGTGTAAGATACATAGTTTCATCTTTTGTATGTGCTGTCCAGTATTGCCAGCCCTGTTTATTGATGAGACTGTCATTTTCCTGTAATATATTCTTGGCTGTTTTGTTGTAAATTAATTATCTGTGTATGTGTGGATTTGTTTCTGGGCTCTCTATTCTGCTCCAGTGATTTGTGTCTGTTTTGTACAAATATCATATTATTTTAACTACTGTAGTTTTGTGATATAATTTTAAATCAGGATGCTTGATTCCTATAGCTTTCTTCTTACTCAAAATTTCTTTGGATATTTGAGGTCTTTATGGTTTCAAACAAATTTTAGAATTCTTTCTCTATTTTTTCAAAATATCCCAATGAAATTTTGATAAGCATTGCATTGAGTCTGCAGATTGCTTTGATTTCTATGGACATTTTAACAATTTTGATTGTTCAAATCCATGAGTGTGAAAAATCTTTCCATTTATTTATGTCTTCCCCTCCTTTCATCAGTGTCTTACTGTTTTCATTATGCAAAACTTTTACATCCTTGGTTAAACTTATTCCTAAGTATTTTATGCTTTCGGATACAGATTTTAGCAGCTTATTTTCTTTACTTCTCTTTCTGATAATCATTATTAATTATAAAAAAGCAGCTAGTTTTTATATATTGGTTTGTATCCTACAGTTTAAGTGAATTTGTTTATTTGTAAGGCTCTAATAATTTTTTGATAGTCTTTAGGGTTTCCTACATACAGTTTTGTGTCATCTGCAAATGGCAGCAGTTTTACTTATTTTCTAATTAGGATGACCATTATGGCTTTTTCTTGCTTCAGTTCAGTTCAGTTGCTCAGTCGTGTCCGACTCTTTGCGACCCCATGAATCACAGCATGCCAGGCCTCCCTGTCCATCACCAACTCCCGGAGTTCACTCAAACTCATGTCCATCGAGTCGGTGATGCCATCTCATTCTCTGTCGTCCCCTTCTTCTCCTGCCCCCAATCCCTCCCAGCATCAGAGTCTTTCCCAGTGAGTCAACTCTTCACATGAGGTGGCCAAAGTATTGGAGTTTCAGCTTTAGCATCAGTCCTTCCAGTGAACACCCAGGACTGATCTCCTTTACGATGGACTGGTTGGATCTCCTTGCAGTCCAAGGGACTCTCAAGAGTCTTCTCCAACACCACAGAGGAGGTGAATAAGCGTGTTGGTAGTGGGCAGTGTGGTCTTGTTCCTCATCTTAGGGAAAAAGCTTTCAGATTTTTATCTTGATTATGATGCTGTTAGCTTTGGGTTTGTCATACATAACCTTTATTATGTTGAGGTATGTTCCATCTGTACCCACTTTGTTAACAGTTTAATTATGAGTGTTCAATTTTGTCACATTTTTCTACATCTGTTGAGATTATCATGTACTTTTTATCCTTCATTTTGTTAATGTAGTGTATCATATTGAGCAATTTGTGCTTATTGACCCATCCTTGTATCCTTGGAGAAAATTCCATTTGATCATGGTGTGTAACCTTTTAATGTACAGTTGAATTTTCTTTGCTAATATTTTATTGAGGATTTAGTGTCTATGTTTTTCTTTTCTCATGGTGTCCTTGTCTGGTTTTGGTATCAGGGTAATGCTGGCCTTATAAAAGGAGTTTGGAAGTGTTTCCTGTACGTCTATGTTTTAGAAGCACTTGAGAAAATTGGTATTAATTCTTCCTTAAATGTGTGGTAGAATTAATCAGTAAAACTGTCTGGTCTGGGACATTTATTTGTTGGGAGATATTTGATTACTGATACCATCTCCTTACTGATAATTGGCTTGTTCAAATTTTCTGTTTACTCATGATTCAGCCTTCTGAGGTGGTATGCTTCTAGGAATTTATCCATTTTTTCAGGTTGTCTGATTTGTTGTTTTTAATAGTAGCCTCTTATGATCCTTTAAATTTCTTTATCAGCTATAGTTTATCCTCATTTCTTAGTTTGAGTCCTCTCTTTTTCTTGGTAAGTCAAGCAAAAGATTTGTTTATTGTTTATTTTTCAAAAAAATCAACTCTTGGTTTTACTAATTTTTTTTCTATTTTTCATCTTGGTTTCTATTTTATTTATTTCTACTCTAAAATTTATAATTCCTTCATTCTATTTACTCACAGTAGGAAAAGAGAAAGGAAAGGGCAGAAATCTCACTTGAAGAAATAGTGATTGAATACTTCTGTAACCTTAGTAAGGACATCCAAATCCAGGAAGTTTATAGAATTTCAGATAAGATGAACCTTAAGAGACACCCCCACTAAGACACATTTTAATCAAAATGTCAACCATTAAAGACAAAGAGAGATTATTAAAAGGAGCAAGGGAAAAGCAATTTGTTACATGCACGGGAACTCCCATCAGATTAATAATAGATTTTTCGGTTAATGCCTGAATGTAGGTTGGTGAGAGGTTGGATCTTCATGCCGTAGCCAGGAAAGTATATAGTACTAGTTACAGCACTTCCAAGGAGATGGACTTTTGCTCTTGCCCCTCTGCACTGGACCTGGGTATAAACTGCAAGGGGGCTCCTGCACCTGTTAATAACTTCTCTGTTTGCTGCAGTCCTGTGAGACTACTGAATTCAAGCCCCATTGGCTATCAAGTTAGTTGATCTAGGGACCCATCCCTTGGGCAGCAGCTGAAAAGCTGAGGTGCCAGGCATGTGTATGAGCTCTTTCCAGGGAGACATTGGCATCAGGCTCAAATGAGAACGTGGACGTAGTGTCTGCTGGCTCTCTGTGTCTCTGGGAAGAATTATGGTCAGCCCCTAGACACCTGCTAAATTAGAAGCCAGAAGCTCAGGCAGCAACTTTTAAAGTGTGCAAACACGCATCTTTCAGGAAAAGATTGGAAAATATGCATTTTTTCCCTGTTCTCTTTCAGAGCTAGATATTTGGGGAGCTCATCCTTCAGATGGATGTCTTAAAATTAGGGATGCTGGATCTGGTGTCCATACCCTTCATTGCTCAGAGAGAAGCTTATAATTGGGAGTTCCATCCTGATTATATGGCGTTGTGTCAAGGGTGGGGTTTATGGAAAGAGTGTAACTGTGCCTTTCTTACCTGCTTCAGTTCAGTTCAGTCGCTCAGTCGTGTCTGACTCTGCGACCCCATGAACCTCAATACGCCAGGCCTCCCCTGCCCATCACCAACTCCCGGAGTCCACCCAAACCCATGTCCATTGTGTCGGTGATGCCATCCAACCATCTCATCCTCTGTCATCCCCTTCTCCTCCTGTCCTCAATCATTCCCAACATTAGAGTCTTTTCAAATGAGTCAGCTCTCCTCATCAGGTAGCCAAAGTATTGGAGTTTTAGCTTCAACATCAGTCCTTCCAGTGAACACCCAGGACCAATTTCCTTTAGGATGGACTGGTTGGCTCTCCTTGCAGTCCAAGGGACTCTCAAGAGTCTTCTCCGACACCACAGTTCAAAAGCATCAATTCTTCGGCGATCAGCTTTCTTTATAGTCCAACTCTCACATCCATACATGACTACTGGAAAAACCATAGCCTTGACTAGATGGACCTTTGTTGGCAAAGTAATGTCTCTGCTTTTTAACCTGCTTCAGTGTGAGTGATAAAGATATTTTCTCCTTTGCCTGATAGGTAGGAGTTGATTAGCTAGTTTTCTGGATTTCTTTGAGAGGGAGTTACTCCATGTATAACTATAGTTTCATTGTGTCCATGGGAGCAGGTGAATTTAGAAAATTTTTATGTTGCCATCTTGGACTGGAATTCACCTGACATTTTTAATGGGCTTAAATTTCCACCATAGCCTCATCCTACTCCTCATAAGTATAGCTCATATTTATCATTATAGCCCTGATAAATAGAACAGGAATTATCATCCCCATTTGAGAGGTAAGAAAAATGATGAGTGACTAATGATGAAGTAACTAGCTTTAGCCTGTGCTTACATTTGAGTAGCCTGTACGTTCTATGAGGGCCAGGACTTCATTTATTTTGTTTATCACTTTATCTTTATTCTCTAGAACAATGTTTGGAAAACAGTGGGAGCCCAATAAAATTTTCTTAAATTGTTTAATATTTAGACTTCAGATTCTAACTTTCTTTCACTATACAGCATAATAATTCTTACCAGAGTAAGACGGCAGAAAGAAGCCAGTTGTGAAACAAACAAAAATCAATTTCAATTTTCTAAAGACTTGCCCTGAAATCTTTTTTTAATAAAAGTAAACAAAACTGTAATACTCCCTTTCTCTTCTATAACAGTTTTTAAGCTAAGTTTGTTTCCAGTCTTTCTTTTAGTGGCTTCCTACATTAATGACGCAGTAGTTGGGACTAAAAGTATATGTGCCAGCATGGGCATGAGAAAGGATGATTTTGTCAGACTCTGAGTATTTCTTAACACTTGGAGTTCAAGGAAGGCATTCAGTACAATGAACTCACACCTGCATCAGGGTCAGTGTTGGGAGTAAATATTCCAAAGTCTGAACTGCTTATTAACACTGAACTGATACTGTATAGCACAGAGAACTATATTCAGCATTTTGTGAAGAGTTGACTCACTGGAAAAGACTCTGATGCTGAGAGGGATTGGGGGCAGGAGGAGAAGGGGACGACAGAGAATGAGATGGCTGGATGGCATCACTGTCTCGATGGAGGTGCATTTGAATGAACTCCAGGAGTTGGTGATGGACAGGGAGGCCTGGCGTGCTGTGGTTCATGGGGTTACAAAGAGTCAGACACGACTGAGTGACTGAACTGAACTGATACTGGGAAAAGAATCTGAAAAATAATATATATAACTGAATTACTTTGCTATATACATCAAACTATCATATATTGCAAATCATCTATACCCCAATTGAAAAAACTTTTTTAAACTGAATTGAGCAACAAACTCAAAGTATTTGACAGAAAATCAGCATAGATCGTGCTTCTGTGTCCCAGATTTGTCACTGTCATCCAGGGCCATAACTGTGGCATAATGGCAAATGTTGAGATGGAGTTTTAAGGAAGAGAACAAAAGCGCATATGGAAAAAAAATGATTAAAAAAAAAAAAGATCAGAGAGCAGAAGGAAATGAGTTTCTTATTACCATGGAGTAAAGGAAATGAAATTTAAAAGTTTCGTTCCCAAGTACTGAACAGATGGTTGTAGATTGTCTCTTCCACTGAGTAAAAGAGGCATTGCCTCAGCTTCTTGGTTGAACATCAACATTACAAACTGAACAGTGGAGACTTTATGGTCCCCATTGGCACCACCAAGCATCTAGTCATTCATAGTTTCATGAAGTACATCATAACACAGAGTCCTGGGTCCAAAACAGACACCTGGGCTTTTCAGACTTTGACTCTGCCACTCACTAGCTACTGGGACTTCTGGCATATCACTCAAAGCAGTTGAACGTCTCCTTTTCTCCACTTGTGTCCGTAGGAAAGATAAACCTGACTTCACATGCTCTTGTGAAAAATTTGATTAGAAAATACAAAGGAAAGCTCTTTGTGAAATTTGTGAAACACCTCAAGTCTGAGATGATATACTTTTGATGGTCTCCATTTCTAACATTAACCACTTTAGACAGGAACACTCAAAGGCAAGGATCGGCATGAGAATGGTATAAAATAAAGCCGGTTCTGCCCAGGTGTGGGGTTGACTCACATTGGGAACATTTTTGTAGATGGGTAACTAAAGTAAAATTGCGCTCATCTGATGTGCCAGGCAGTCACTAAGTGACTTACATGCTTTATTTCATTTCATCCTCTCAACTTCACAATACTCATCTGACACATAAAGACATAGAGACTTACACAGGTTAAATTACTCAAAACAGCCACACATTTCTTAGGAGAGTGCTGGAATTTAAACTCGGGCATCTAACTCCAGAGATTTCTCCTTGAGTTGCTATTGGGTTTGCGCCAATGGCATTAGGTGGTATAGATCAGTTAAGTAATACTAACATTTTTAAACCTTTTTATTGTGAAATACAGACCAAAAATGCATTAAAATACAGACCTTATATTTTATAATTAAGGGAAAATTCATGTACCTACCACCCATACCAAGAAATGAAACATTCTCACCAGCCCAAAAGCTATTTGTTTCCATGTTTTTGCTCCGGTGCAAAGATAATCACCATCCTGACTTTTGGAGTAATTTTCTTAATGATTTTACCATGCAAGTTTCAGTTCAGTTCAGTCGCTCAGTCATGTCCAATTCTTTGCAACCCCATGAACCACAGCACGCCAGGCCTCCCTGTCCATCACCAACTCCCGGAGTTCACCCAAACTCATGTCCATCAAGTCGGTGATGCCATCCAACCATCTTATCCTCTGTCATCCCCTTCTCCTTCTGCCCCCAATCCCTCCCAGTATCAGAGTCTTTTCCAGTGAGTCAATTCTTCACATGAAGTAGCCAAAGTATTGGAGTTTCAGCTTCAGCATCAGTCCTTTCAATGAACACCCAGGACTGATCTCCTTTAGAATGGACTGGTTGGAAATCCTTGCAGTCCAAGGGACTCTCAAGAGTCTTCTCCAACACCACAGTTCAAAAGCATCAATTCTTCGGCGATCAGCTCTCTTCACAGTCCAACTCTCACATCCATACATGACCCCTGGAAAAACCATAGCCTTGACTAGACGGGACTTCATTGACAAAGTAATGTCTCTGCTTTTTAATATGCTGTCTGGGTTGGTCATAACTTTCCTTCCAAGGAGTAAGCGTCTTTTAATTTCATGGCTGCAATCACCATCTGCAGTGATTTTGGAGACCCAAAAAATAAAGTCTGCCACTGTTTCCACTGTTTCTCCATCTATTTGCCATGAAGTGATGGGACCGGATGCCATGATCTTAGTTTTCTGAATGTGGACCTTTAATCCAACTTTTTCACACTGCTCTTTCACTTTCATCAAGAGGCTCTTTAGTTCTTTTTCACTTTCTGCCATAAGGGTGATGTCATCTGCATATCTGAGGTTATTGATATTTCTCCCGGCAATATTGATTTCCAGAGTGCTTCATCCAGCCCAACATTTCTCATGATGTACTCTGCATATAAGTTAAATAAGCAGCGTGACAATATACAGCCTTGACGTACTCCTTTTCCTATTTGGAACCAGTCTGTTGTTCCATGTCCAGTTCTAACTGTTGCTTCCTGACCTGCATACAGGTTTCTTGAGAGGCAGGTCAGGTGGTCTGGTATTCCCATCTCTTTCAGAATTTTCCAGAGTTTATTGTGATCCACACAAGCAAAGGCTTTGGCATAGTCAATAAAGCAGTTTACATCCACTAAATACTATAGATTGGGTCTACCTGTTTTTGAACTTTGTGTAAATGGTCATATGTGTGTAACACTTTTTCTGATTTGTTTTGATCATATCCATGACAGTCATCTGTCTTATAACTAGTTTGTTCATTTTCTTTGCTATATATTCATTATAGAAACATATCACCTATGTAACTATTCTGTTAATTCGTTGTTTATAGTTAAGGAGTGTTACAAAAATGTGCTGCCATGAGTATTCTTGTGTCTCTTACTTATTACACATGTACATGAATTTCTCTTGAATATGTGCTTAGAAGTGGAATCGGTGGGTCCTTGATATGTATATGTTTAACTTTGATTGATATCACCAAACCATTTCCAAAGTGATCATACCAATTCAAAGTTCTATATGAGTTTCTATCAATTTATATTCCTTATATTTTCTGGTGAATTGTGAGGTAGTAGCTCATTGTGGTTTTAATTTACACTTATTTTACTCTTAGCGGAGCTGCATATCATTTCATATGTTCAGGGTCATTTCGGTATCCTGTTTTACACTTGCCTGTTCCAGTGTCTTGCATATTTTTTATTTGGTTGTCTATCATTGCATGACTGAGAGTATTTATATAATCTGTATATGAGTCTTTTTCTGTTGTATACTTAACAAATATCTTCTACCACTCTGTGATAGTTTCCTTCTCCAAGGTCATAAACATATTTGTTTAAATTATCTTCTAATTTCTCTGCAGAGTAATGAGGTAAGGTGTTCTATTCAATAGTAGCTGCTGCTGCTGCTGAGTCACTTCAGTCGTGTCCGACTCTGTGTGACCCCTTAGACGGAAGCCCACCAGGCTCTCCCGTCCCTGGGATTCTCCAGGCAAGAACACTAGAGTGGGTTGCCATTTCCTTCTCCAATGTGTGAAAGTGAAAAGTGAAAGTGAAGTCGCTCAGTCGTGTCCGACCCTTAGTGACCCCACGGACTGCAGCCTACCAGGCTCCTCCATCCATAGGATTTTCTAGGCAAGAGTACTGGAGTGGGTTGCCATTGCTAATCAACAAGAAAAATGTTGAAAGATTGTACTACAGTAAAATTACAAATTCTATTCCTAAAAAGACAGTAATTCTCTTTTTAGAGAGAGAGAGAAGTTGCTCAGTTATGTCTGACTCTTTGCGACCCCATGGAGCCTACAAGGCTGCTTCATCCATGGAATTTTTCAGGCAAGAGTACTGGAGTGGGTACTGGAATTCTAGAATACCGGAGTTCTCTTTTTAACTGTGTATAATCTGTTAAATGTTTCCAATAAATTCTTTAGTTTTTTTTTTCAGTTGTAGAATTTCTGTTTGATTCTCTTGATCATCTCTGTGGTTTATGTAGTATTTTATTGGCTGTCAATTTTTTAGGTCCTTGAAATAAGCATAGTTGTTTTAAAGTCTCACTCCAGAGTCTGAAGACACTGTGGATTGCTTTCCATCTTTTTTTTTTTGCTTTTCCCCATATTATCTTATTAACCTGTATATCTTCTTATCTTTGATTGTATGCCAGAATTATTGTTACTAAGAATTATAAAATAATGCATGATCCATAGTGATGTTATCTTCCTCTATTTTTGTTTCTGCTGCATGTATTGATGCTGTAGTTAATCTGAGATTACTTTAACTCAGTTCTAAGGTGGTTAATTTTCTAGATTATCCATAAATATCCTGGCTTAGATCAGTTTATGTAAGAAACATTTTATTTGCAATTTCTTCTATGATAACAGATATTCAGGGTCACTTCACAGATTGCATTTATAATGACCCACCTCTGTAGAAAGCCCTGGACCTCTGTCCCTCTCCATAAGCTTTCAGATATATGGCTCAGAGTCTCAGCTTCATCCTCCAGAAGAGCACATTCTAAACTAAACACATCTCTCATGTACTGGCTTCTTCTGTCTATTTTGGCTCAATAATTCTTCCCTATTTTATTAGCATTGCAATATCTTTGTTTTTCTGCTTTTTCCAGATTTAAGGGTTATCCTTAGCAAAGACTTTGTCCATATTCAGTTCAGTTCAGTTGCTCAGTTGTGTCCGACTCTTTGCAACCCCATGTACTGCAGCACACCAGGCCTCCCTGTCCAACACTAACTCCTGGAGTTTACCTAAACTCACATCCATTGAGTCGGTGATGACATCCAACCATCTCATCCTCTGTTGTCCCCTTGTCCTCCCACCTTCAATCTTTCCCAGCTTCAGGGTCTTTTCAAATGAGTCAGTTATTCGCATCAGGTGGCCAAAGTATTGGAGTTTCAGCTGCAGCCTCATTCCCACCAATGAACACTCAGGACTGATTTCCTTTAGGATGGACTGGTTGGATCTCCTTGTGGTCCAAGGGACTTTCAAGAGCCTTTTCCCACACCACAATACAGAAGCATGAATTCTTTGGTGCTCAGGTTTCTTTATGGTCCAAATTTCATATCCACTCCTGACTACTGGAAAAACCATAGTTTTGACTAGATGGGCCTTTGTTGGCAAAGTAATGTCTCTGCTTTTTAATATGCTGTCTAGGTTGGTCATAACTTTTCTTCCAAGGAGCAGGTGTCTTTTAATTTCATGGCTGCAGTCACCATCTGCAGTGATTTTGGAGCCCCCAAAATAAAGTCTTTCACTATTTCCATTGCTTTCCCATCTATTTGCCATGAAGCGGTGGGACCAGATGCCATAGTCTTCGTTTTCTGAATGTTTAGTTTTAAGTCAGCTTTTTCACTCTCCTCTTTCACTTTCATCAAGAGACTCTTTAGTTCCTCTTCGAGTTCTGCCATCAGGGTGGTGTCATCTGCATATCTCAGATTATTGATATTTCTTCCGGAAGTCTTGATTTCAGCTCGTGCTTCATCCAGCCCAGCATTTCATATGATGTACTCTGCATATAAGTTAAATAAGCAAGGTGACAATATACAGCCTTGACGTACTCCTTCCCCAATTTGGAACCAGTCTGTTGTTCCATGTCCGGTTCTAACTGTTGCTTCTTGACTTGCATACAGGTTTCTCAGGAGGCATGTAAGGTGGTCTAGTATTCCCATCTCTTGAAGAATTTTCCACAGTTTCTTGTGATCCACACAGTTAAAGGCTCTAGCGTAGTCAGTGAAGCAGGAGTAGATGTTTTTCTCGAATTCTCTTCCTTTTTCTGTGATCCAACGGATATTGGCAATTTCGTCTCTGGTTCTGCCATTTCTAAATCGAGCTTGAACATCCAGAAGTTCTCAGTTCACATACTGTTGAAGCCTAGCTTGAAGAATTTTGAGCATTACTTTGCTAGTGTGTGACATGAGTGCAATTGTGCGGTAGTTTGAACATTCTTTGACATTGCCTTTCTTAGGGATTGGAATGAAGACTGACTTTTCCAGTCCTGTGGCCACTGCTGAGTTTTCCAAATTGGCTGGCATATTGAGTGTAGGACTTTCATAGCATCTTCTTTTAGAATTTGAAATAGCTCAACTGGAATTCTATCACCTCCACTAGCTTTGTTCATAGTGATGCTTCCTAAGGCCCACTGGACTTTGCACTCCAGGATGTCTGGTTCTAGGTGAGTGATCACACCATCGTGGTTATCTGGGTCATGAACATCTTTTTGTATATTTCTTCTGTGTATTCTTGCCACCTCTTCATAATATCTTCTGCTTATTAGTTAGGTCCATAATGTTTCTGTCTATCTTTGCATGAAATGTTCCCTTGGTATCTCTAATTTTCTTGAGATTTCTAATGTTTCCCATTTTATTGTTTTCCTCTGTTTCTTTGCACTGATCACTTAGGTAGGCTTTTTATCTCTCTCTGCTGTTCTTTGGAACTCTGCATTCAGATGAGTATATTTCCTTTTGTCCTTTGCCTTAGCTTCTCTTCTCTTCTCAGCTATTTGTAAGGCGTCCTCAGACAACTGTTTTGCCTTTTTTGCATTTCTTTTTCTTGTGGAATGTTTTGATCCCTGTTTCCTGTACAATGTTATAAACCTTGGTCCATAGTTCTTCATACATTCTGTGAGATCTAATCCCTTGAATCTGTCACTTCCACTGTATCATTGTAAGGGATTTGATTTAGATCATACTTTAATGGCCTAGTGGTTTTCCCTACTTTCTTCAATTTAAGTCTGAATTTTGCAATAAGGAGTTCATGATCTGAGCCATAGTTAGCTTCCGGACTTGTTTTTGCTGACTGTATAGAGTTTCTCCATCTTTGGCTGCAAAGAATATAATCAATCTGATTTTGGTATTGACCATCTAGTGATGTCTCATAGTATAGAACAGGACTAATTTCATAGAGGGATTTTAAATATTTTAGCTATTTACCTAAAACATGGTATATTCATGTTTTCTGATTTCCAAGTTAGAAAGGCTATTTGACTCTGTCTGAAAAGGAAAGCTTTAGGAACTATTTCAGAGTTTTAGGATTTAGGGAAGTAAAGTCAGTAGACCAATTAATAGATTTTTACAACTATATTAGTTAAGATTCTTTTTTTACTACAGCAGAAACTCATTTCTCACTGGGTTTTTTAAATTATTATTGTGAAGCTTCTTTAATTCAAAGGGATAATGCTTCAGAAATGTTTCTCCAGTAGCTCAAATGACACCCTCAGGTCTGGTGTCACTTTGTCTCATTTCTCTTTTCTGCTGTATTGGCAAAGGTTCTTATCTTCTCTGTAGTGGCCCTTGATGACTCTCCATTTATATTCTGACCCTCTTAAGGCCAGCAAAATATATATAAGTATCCTGGAATTCTAATTATGTGTCACAGGCCCTGTTGTGTCATGGGTCCCTTCATGAGCCGATCACTGTGACCTGGAGAATGGGACGTTGTGATGTGTCTCAGCTCAGTCAAGTGCTCTAACTGTGGAGCTTACCCAGAAACACAGGAGCTGAAAGTGGCGGAGGATATGCTTTGCTGGGGGAAGAAAAAAGGAAAGCTATTTTTTGTAGATGTGCTAGAAAACTATTTTTCTAGAAGATTCTAGATAAAAGAGAACAACAAAATGTCCATTAGAGCAGCCTACTGGAAATCAATGTTGTAGTTTTCCTTTGTGGCCTACAGGTCTCCCATTACCTTAGAAAGCATTTTATTGTTTAATTTATTATGCTGTCACAGTGCACAGAGGTCTGACTTTGCATCTCAGATGCGCTTGATGCTAGTCTCTTTTGCCTGTTAGTTTTGAAAAATTCTTCAGGCTCTTGTGCACTTGGGCAGTGGAAAGAGCAGTGGTCTGCCATGAGCTGATTGTGAGAGAAAGAGCTTCATCTAAACCCAAAATGCCACCTTGATAACGGTCCTGTGGGATTAAAGGGTAGAATGGGGAACACGCAGAGGTGGTCAGTTTAGGCTCACGCCTCAGAAAAAAGCCTGGTGTTATCTGTTCTGAAACTCAATGAAAATGAATTGATGAGCAGACAATAGCCCGGGTGTCCAGCTGATTGATCTGTGCAGCCCTGAGCGTCCCCAAGCTGTTTGGCAGCAAGCCGTCTTTCTTCTGTTCTTTCCTTATTAATTCAGGCTATGATAAATGGCTATGCTGACAGCCCACTACAATGAAAATAAAATCCTTGTCAGGGAGTCTTCCATCTTCCAAGAAGCAAAGAAAATCTTGTCCATAACCCTCTTGCGGTGGAATTTTCTCACATAATCTTTCTTGCAGTGAGTGAGTATAACAGCGCATGTGTCTGTGTATATACATATCCTGAGAATGCTGCAAGTTCCCTTCTAGGTTAAAAAAAAAAAAATCACACACACTAACATTAAAATAGACTCATGCAAACAGAAACCACCAAGTTAAACTTTATGTATGTCATAAGCAAATGTGAGGAAATGCAGAACTCTCAGAGATACCTTGAGTTCAACAATACAGGGGAGAAGAAAACTAATGCTTCTCCCCTCCCCCCCTGGTAATCTTATAAAAGTAGGTAGCAGATGCACAGTTGTGAAAGAATTGTTTAAATATTTATCATCCATGGCTGGGGATATTTTATACTAATCAATTTACCTCCCCTAACTTCTTAAACTCCTCTTTTTCCTGATCAGTGTTTTGTGTTATATCATAACACACTGCAGAAGCTGGCATGTTTTAACTGAGATCTTTTCTCAGTCAAATAAGGTTTACATATTTTAATGTTTCTGGAACAGGATACTCTATGAAGAGAGCTAACATTAACAGAGTTACAGTGGTCCCCAGAAGTGATCAGATGAGCGAACCAAGACAAACGTGGAGGTAGATATGTTTACAGACATCTGTCCCACAGATACAGTCATACACATATACAACAATAAGCATATTTTTATAGCATTGCTTGTAAGAGCAACAACTCAGGAACAATCTATATGACCAGCAGTAAAGAAACTAAAGTAAGACACAAAAACTCAGTGGAATTAACCATTAAAAAGAACAAGGAATCTCTGTATGTGTCAGTAGCAACAGTTTTCAGGGAAAAAGTGTTACAGGAGAATAATTTTCTGTTACAGCAGGAAAGAATAAGAAACATGTAAACAAGATTTCTGGAGGAAATAACTGAGAAATATAAAACATTTGTTTGCTCTAGGAAAGAACACTTGGAATAATTGGAAAATTCTTGTAGGTATTGTGTGCAGTTTGAATTTCATTTTTACCATTGTGTAGATTATGTCTTCATTAAAATGTAATACCTATTCTAAAAATTTTCCCCTGATTCCCAGTGTAGTGTTTTAGTTTGTTAATCTGCCTTCTGCAGGTGTATAGGAATATTGCCTGGTTACAGGCTGAGGTCCCTTGGGACAGTCACTCTTCATGCTGTCAGTTGTTCCAGGGCTCCTGGGGTAGGAGCTTATACTTCTCATCAGTGATGCTCTGAGCATGGGCTGCACTGTAGCCCCCATCGTGCTCCCATGGTAGCATGAATAAGCAGCACCTGGAGACCCCGATTAAACAGATTCCTAAGCCCTTCTTCAAGAATTCACAAGTCCCAATTCAGTAGATCTGAGTGAAGCCTATGAGTCTGCATTTCTAAAAAGCTCCCAGGCTGTGCTCATGCTGCTGGTCTACAGACCGCATGTTGAGTGTGTATGTCTGCAGCATAGGTATAATTTGAATGTTGCAGAAGAAACAGTCCCTCCCTCAAAAAAAAACTTTATCTAATGAATCATCATCATCAATGCTTTAAGCACAGTTGGGCTGGAGGGGAAACCGTGGAGATGGACTTGCGGTCCATTTTGGAGGCCGTGCTAGTTAGACTTGCTATAGGTTTCTAGTATGAGCAATGGAGTGCATAGTGACGATGATGACATTTATCGAAATGCCTGAAACAAGTGAGGCAAGAGAGCGAGAACAGGTTAAGCTGCAAGTTAAGAGTTCCATTTGTGACTGACTGACTACAAGATGCCAGGAAACCACCCAGAAAAGACACTATCTAAGCCGTTGGAGACAAGTATCTGAAGCTCAGGAAGGAGTTCTGGGATTAGGGATGTAAGTGTGGAATGGCCATAATGTAGACATATTTAAAGCCATGGGGAAGAATTGAATCACACTGAAAATGCAGAGAGAAGACAGAGGAATCTGAGCAGACAGGGAGGAACTCCCACATTTAGGGGCCTTAGGGAAGAGAAGCAACACCAAGGAGAATAGCAGGAAGCATCCAGTGCGGCACCATGAAAACTGAAAGAATGCAGCTTCACAAAGCCAAGAGTGGAGATGTGTGGAGACAAACACAGCAGGGCCTCTGCATCCGGCCCCCAGTTCCTGTCCTGTCTCCCCATCATTGTGAACCTGGACAGCATTCACTCATCACTACTGTTTACTGAGCAGTTACTCTCTGCCAGGTGCTAAGGTGTGTTTGGAGTATCTTAGCTCTTTGATTCTCACAAAAATCCTTTGAAGTAGCTATTATGGTGTTCCTAGTTTAGAAATAAGGACACTAAAGCTCAGAGAGGTTAAGTAACTTTGCCATGAGTCATGCAGCCCAGGAAAATGCAGCAGCAGACTTTGGGTGGCGGTCTCTCTTAATTCCAGGTCTGGCTCCTGATCATTGTTATTCTATCTCTCCAAGGCACTTAGCATTTTCTTACCTTACCTTCCTCATGTGCAAAATGAGGTTGTTGGTATAGATAATTTCTGAATTGACTTCCAGCTCTCCCTTCTGTGAGTCTATGAGGTAAAAGCTAGCCAAATTTGAAAGAGGGAGTGTTTGCTCACACTGCCAGAACAATGTGCAGAGAAAATATTTCCTCATTTTTGTCTACGACTGATTTGTCCTTCTCACATGTTCACTTAATGTTGTATCCCAATCTAAGAAGTAGTCCAGTGTAATACATTACAAAGTCCTTGGTAATCTCTGAGTCTTCTCTTCTTTGCTTCTGTCTAAAATGGTATCTGATAATGAGGTTTACTTGACCTTGAGGATTTATGAAAAACAGTCCTCTACCTTTACAGCTCTGTGCGGTCGTGCCCCTCAGCTGCCCAGGCTGATGGCACTGGAAGACTGGCACACTCTCTCTGCTTGCTCACGGTCCCATAGCCCCTTGACAGTGAAACATCTCCCCCAACCCCACTACCGTGATCTGGCCATGACTCCAGCTTGGTACAGGAGCAACGTGGGCAGCTGCTCTGCAAGGACTATTGAATGCAGGGTCTCCTTGATCCCATTACAGAGAATTCCCCACAAGTGTCTCAGCCAGATTCCTGTCTACTTCTGGGGTCACTTGGTGTGGACTTAGTGTAGCTGGGAAAGCTGAGTATCATAGCCCTTCTCCTAACAGGGAGTCTGGTAAGGTTTACTCTGCTGTGGCCTCTTCCAGGCCAGTATGGGCGGAGCCCTTGAGGTTCCTCAGCCATCTGTTTCTTATGCACTAAAACTGCCCTTATGTATCTAGCAAAGTCAATGTACAAATGTGGTGAACTTTAAGTTATCTTAAGTTTTCCTTGATGCTGGGAAAGATTGAAGGTGGGAGGAGAAGGGGACGACAGAGGATGAGATGGTTGGATGGCATCACCGACTCAATGGACATGAGTTTGAGTGAGCTCCGGGAGTTGGTGATGGACAGGGAGGCCTGGTGTGCTGTGATTCATGGGGTCGCAGAGAGTCGGACACTACTGAGTGACTGAACTGAACTGAACTGAAGTGTTGAAATAAACCTGCCCTCTAAGGATGCTATAATTTGATCCCAGGCCTTTGGGGAATTATTTGAGATAATATGATGATTAGTAATTTTACTTTAGCCTCCTGACTGAGTTCTCCAGGGAACTTAGATGGGAAACACAAAGCACAGTTGTCCACCAGTAACTCTGTAAGTCAAAAGCATGTATGTATGTATAGGCCATGGTCCGGAGTGAAGTATAGTAATAACCTACCTGGTAATGCTTTTGACAGTGAAGTGAAGCTCAGCCCAGCTGTCACTTTGCTCATTGGTTTGAGTGTCTCTCTAGTGCTCTTCTGACTGGCATTTTCTTCCAACGCAGTAGTCTGTGCACCAGGTAGCACAGTGCACTTTCTCGTACTCTTAGGAGCTGACCGATTTTTTGAGTATCATCCTGTAATGTCCAGCCCCCAGCTTTCAGAACAATGAAGTAGCCATGCTCTAGGAATTAACAGACCTGATTTCTAGTACAAATTCTCTCAACTAGTTAGCTGTGTGACGTTGGATAAGCTACTTCACCTTTGCAGGCATGTATGTCTGCAGGAATCCTTTTTTGTTTGGTTTTCTGCAACTTGCACCTTTCTGAGTATCTGCTATGGGCCAGGTCTGTCTCATGTAGTCATCACAGCTGTACTGTCAGCATTCTGGCTTTTAAACCCATTTTACAAGTGAGGAAACTGAAGCTTAGAGAATTCAAATAAGTCGTCCTAGGTTAGCTGTCTAGCTGGGAAATAATCTAGACTAAATTAAAACCCAGATCTGCTGACTGTGCAGCCTTTGGCCTGAACCAGTTATCAGTTGCCTCCCTTGAGTCTATGTTGAGTCTACAAAACATAATTTACTGGTCTGTTTCAGGAGAAATACCTTAATATCTGTTGAGATATTAGGACCCATTTTAACTGAGCCACACATTTTAAAACACAGTCCTGCTCAGGATTTAGAATTGCTGTGGAGAAGGAAATGGCAACCCACTCCAGTAGTCTTGCCTGGAGAATCCCACGGACAAAGGAGCCTGGTGCGCTATAGTCCATGGGGTCACAAAGAGTCGGACACAACTGAACGACTAACACACGTGGAAACTATAGCTTGAAGATTTTAGGGTTTTTACTGTCTTTTGTTTAAAGAGTATTGAATCACCTTTAATGCATGGCTCTGAAAGGCTTAGAAGGTAAAGGATATAGTCACTTTAAGCTTTTGAGCTCAGTAATTGTATAAAAAGGCCCCCAGCGAATCATGTTAACAAGCAAACCTCAACTACAGCCCCTAGCTCCACCCAGAGCATCACAGTACATTGTATTGCACGTGGTGCTTTCAAGCACATGGAGGATGCAGAGAGAGAGAGAGTTGAGGATAACAAGAGACTCCTTTAACAAGATGTGCCAACAAGTTTCCAGCTGAGCTGCAGTGACATTTTTTCTTTTTCTCTTTAGGGCAGACAACAAACTGATGGGTATGGGATGGCTTAATTCCTGCCTGCCCTTAAGTGAATTTTAATCACATTTCTCTCTTTACTTACTGTTCATTTTGCAATAAAATAAGGTGTCCCCTTCACATTCCACCACCTGAAAAGGAAGAAATTATTTGGTGAAGACAGCGATGTGTTTAGTTTGCAGAAAATGTTTGCAGGCTTAGGAGTTGTTCAACCTCATTTACAGACACGAGTGAGAAATTTCACAAGGTTTATTTTGTGGCTTCAGGGGCTGTGCTTGAAGGAATAAAACAAGACCATACATTGCCCCACAACTCAGCACTTAGTGCAGAAGCTCACCTGGATGCCTGGGACTTCCAAGTGTAGTAGTTAGGAAAAAATGAAAACCAAAGCACAGTCTCTATCAAGGCACCCCCATTAAACCAGGCTCTAGTTAGCTTCCAGGTAAAAGATAAGAAAGAGGAAAACACAGTGAGCATTGTGTGCAAAAGATCTAGGTTCATCTGTGGCTCTCCATCTAATTTGCTGGGTAAACTTGGACAGACTATTTTGTTTCCTTGAGTCTGAGTTTCCTTCTATATGAGAGAAGATAAAAATAATACTATCTGCCTCAGAGCAATAATACAAGAGTAGGATGGAATTAATTATTTCTCTTGCTATCTCTCTCATGTTAACGATTCAGAATACATTGGCAGGGCGAAAGAGAAATATATTACTTCCTGGATTCAATTAAGGAAAGGCTTTAGAGAGTGGGCAGGATTTAGAGAGAAGTCTTTTGTAGTATTTATGTTTGGAGCTAGGGATTAATCTCCTATAAGGATGTATTGTTTGCTATTAGTTCAGTTACTACAGCACTAAAGTTTTTGTTAAAATTAATGAGAGTAATAATATTGGGCTTCCCAGGTGGCGCTAGTGGTAAAGAACCCACCTGCCTATCAGGAGACATAAGAGATGCATGTTTGATCCCTGGGTTGGTAAGATCCCCTGGAGGAGGACATGACAGTCCACTCCAGTATTCTTGCCTGGAGAATCCCATGGATAGAGGAGCCTGGTGGGCTACAGTCCACAGGGTCACACGGAGTTGGACATGCCTGAATCGACTTAGCATGCAGTAATAATATTGGCAGTAATAATAACTAGGCACGTAAGCTCTCATAATGAGAAAAAAAAAGAAGATCTCATTTAGCCACTAACTAAAAAATCCTTTCATGTATCAGGGTCTAAGCTAAGCTGTGTTTGTGCAATATCTTTTTACAACGGCAATATAAATTGTTACTTTAGCCAGCCTCCAAGATTTCACAATGGTTTCTACCTTTAGGTATTTATATCCTTGTATAGTCCCTTCTCACAGTGTATTAGCATTGGTTGTGTGACCAATAGAAAGTGAAACAAATGATGGTATGTGACTTCCAGAGCTAGACTATAAAAGATATTACGGCTTTCATCTTGTTCTTTCTGGGATCACTTAGTCTGGGGAAAGCCAGCCGCCATGTGATGAGGATGCTCAAGCAGCCCACTGAAGAGGTTCTCATCATGAAGACCTGAAGCTGAAGGAGGAAACAGACAGAACAGGCTCTGTCTTGAAAGCAGGACTCCATCTTGGGCCGGACTGTGAACTTTGAGCTATATGCCCAGTATCTGTGGAAATGACATACCAACTGGAATACCAGACCCCCGGGATGGAAGAGCCTCAGGGCTCGTACCTAGACTCTCTGTGGCCTAAAAGAATACCCTAATTATCTGTGTAAGTGAATAGAATCATAAATTCTATTATGCTTTTTGAGGTATGACCACAGGCCTATTGATAATTGTTCACTGTTAACTACCTAGGCTTAAGGCATATGAATCACCAGTTAACTTTGATTGTATCTTTCTTTTCCTTTGTTCAGACTAATTTCAGGGATCTGGGGGAGCTGGGTTTGGGCAATGTACACTTAAGGTATATAAGGTTTTCACAAAAACTGGTCGGGGTCCTTGGCTAAGGGGAGACTTAATAAACTGCCCTCCACTATCTGTATTGTCCTTCTGAGTGAGTTTGTTTCCCAGAACATGTGGCTACAACAAAGTCTCTAGAAAACAGCCATGTGACACATCCATTGTGGAAGTGGATTCTCAGCCCTTATCAAACACACTACCAGTCTACACCTTCGACTGTAGCCTCATTAGAGACCATGAGCTAGAACAACCCAGCTAAGCTGTTCCAGAATTCCTGACTCTGGACCTGCCTAAGATAATATACATATTTGTTCTTTTAAGACTCCAAGGTTTGTGATCATCACTGGAAAAGACTCTGATGCTGGGAAAGGTTGGGGACGGGAGGAGAAGGGGACGACTGAGAATGAGATGGCTGGATGGCATCACTGACTCTGTGGACATGAGTTTGAGTGAACTCCGGAAGTTGGTGATGGACAGGGAGCTGTGATTCATGGGGTCGCGGAGAGTCGGACACGACTGAGCGACTGAACTGAACTGAACAAATGAATTTCGCTGTGACTCAGTGGTAAAGAATCCCTTTGCCAATGCAGGAGATGTGAGTCCTTGGGTTGGGAAGATCCCCTGGAGTTAGGAAATGGCAGTCTGCTCCAGTATTCTTGCCTGGGAAATCCCATGGACAGAGGAGCCTGGTGGGCTACAGTCCATGGGATCACAAAAAATCGGACACGACTTTGCAACTAAACACCAGCAACAAATAACTAGTACATGATATTTTACAGAAATGGAAACCTGAAGCTCAGAGAGGTAAATTAACTTGTCTAAAACCATAATCACTGTGGATTGTGATTGCAGCCATGAAATTGAAAGACATTCGCTCCTTGGAAGGAAAGTTATGACCAACCTAGACAGCATATTAAAAAGCAGAGACATTACTTTGCCAACAAAGGTCTGTCTAGTCAAGGCTTTGGTTTTTCCAGTCGTCATGTATGGATGTGAGAGTTGGACTATAAAGAAAGCTGAGCACTGAAGAATTGATGCTTTTGAACTGTGGTGTCGGAGAAGACTCTTGAGAGTCCCTTGGACTGCAAGGAGATCCACCCAGTCCATCCTAAAGGAGATCAGTCCTGGGTGTTCATTGGAGGAACTGATGTTGAAGCTAAAACTCCAATACTTTGGGCATGTGATGTGGAGAGCTGACTCATTTGAAAAGACCCTGATGCTGGGAAAGATTGAAGGCAGGAGAAGAAGGGGACAACAGAGGATGAGATGGTTGGATGACATCACTGACTCAATGAACACGGGTTTGGGTGAACTCCGGGAGTTGGTGATGGACAGGGACGCGTGGCATGCTGTGTTTCATGGGGTCGCAGAGAGTTGGACACGACTGAGCGACTGAACTGAACTGAAAACCATAATTGTAGGAAGTGGCAAGCCAAATATTAATACACACCTGGGCTCCAAGGCCCATTTGGCTCCAGGGCCCAGGGTCTTAGTCACTGTACTTTGTTGACTTTTCACAGGGGAGAAAATGATTTTAAGAGCCTCTTGCTTATACTTTATACACATACCAGGAACGTCCCTCCACTTAAGTTGTTGTTAATTCTACATAACTGTTCTAAACATTCTTATTAACAATAAATATACCATATGCTTAGGCTTTTAAAGTGTTTATAAACTGGAACTATTTTCAAAATTTGGGGAGGGCTCACTCAACACATATTTCTATCACATATTTCTCATTTTGAGGCTGCATCATTTTTTTTTTAACTTTTTATTTTCTATTGGAGTAAAGCCAGTTAACAGTGTCATGATAGTTTCAGGTGGACAGCAAAGGGATTCAGCCTTGCATATACATGTATCCATTCTCCACAGTCTCTCCTCCCATTCAGGCTGCCATATAACTCTGAGCAGAATTCTGTGTGCTGTACAGTAGAAGCTGCATCATTTTTCCAAATTTCATCCTAACAACCACACTGTGTTTCCTCTGTAATCCTTTCTCCTAAGGATTCTGTTGTAAATACCCAATGTAAAACTTTCATAATTTCAGAAATGTCTTGTATAAGTTCAAATAAGCTCAGAAATAGTAGATTATTCACAATCTTGCTCTCTTTTGGCTGCTCACCCCTTCTCCTTTTTTTGCCCATTTCTTATTTTTTTATCTTAACAATTTGCTCAAAAGTCTTAAAGTTTTAGTGACGGCATTGATGCTAACCAGAAAACCAAAGATTGATCTGTGAACTGTAATGCTAGTATTCTAATTTACAGTAGATACCCAATGAATAAAATATCATATTCTACTCTCTATGGCATACCCTTATCTTTATGAACTTAATTAGGAAAAGTAAGTTATTTTTCAAAAGCCTTCAGAGAAAAAAAGCAAAAAAGTTTGTGTTTGTTAATAATCTGAAGGAATATTTCACTGGGACATGTAAAACCTCTGTAGTTACTATGATCCTCTTATCTTTTACCTCCGGACAGAGCTTAGTAACATCTTAAACATTTTCACTCTGTCAGTCATTGGAGCAACTGAGTATCGCACAGCTTTCTGTGCAGCACTTCAATCTGCACAGCCTGATAATCTGCCTTTGGCATCTTGATTAGATTCCAGAGACACTGAAAGCTCCTCAAATCATCTGCATACTTCTAGAGTTAGGTAATCTCATTCCTTTTGTGTTAGTTCTTATTAGTTGCAACTGCAAAAGGTACCCACTTTATGGTCTCTTTCCCCAGATCAGGACTTATAAGGAATCTTTGGGTTACCCTATTGTCAACTGATTATGTAAAGGACTATCTTGTCTTCTACCAGGTCATCTTAACAATAGTCCAAAGGGACTCACTTGTATATGGGCTTCCGTGAGAACTCTGAAATTTTAAGAAAAAGCTGAACTTCCATGTGAATGGGAAAAGCAGCGGGAACCTATGTTAGAAGAATTACTCCAAAACTCTACTGCCAAACCTATTACACATCTTGTCTGAAACCCTTACTTTATAATGGCAGTTTTTATTTAAAATTGTAGCAGACACTCTGCTAGTTGTGTTACATATATGTTACATTTAATCTTCACAAAATCTTCAAGATGAGTTGGAAGGCCTTTTTTTAAGGGAGAAAATTGAATATTGAAAAGAAAGAAATATGTCCACAGCCACAGTGGGAGAAATTAGATGGAATTGGAAGGTTCTATGTCAGTCTGACTTCAAGAACTAGATTCTTTCACTCCACGAACCTACTTTATGTTCATTTGGCTTTCTTGAGTATTTTTAGCAGGCCAAGTTACTGGTCCACTTAAAAGTAACTACTCAGTTCAGTTCAGTCGCTCAGTCGTGACTCCTCCCGCCCCCAATCCTTCCCGGCATCAGAGTGTTTTCCAGTGAGTCAACTCGTCACATGAGGTGGCCGAAGTATTGGAGTTTCAGCTTTAGCATCACTCAGTTCAGTTCAGTTCAGTCCAGTCGCTCAGTCGTGTCCGACTCTCTGCAACCCCATGAATCACAGCACCCCAGGTCTCCCTGTCCATCACCAACTCCCGGAGTTCACTCAAACTCATGTCCATAGAGTCGGTGATGACATTCAGCCATCTCATTCTTGGTCGTCCCCATCTCCTCCCGCCCCCAACCTTTCCCAGCATCAGAGTCTTTTCCAGTGAGTCAACTTGTCGCATGAGGTGGCCAAAGTATTGCAGTTTCAGCTTTAGCATCAGTCCTTCCAATGAACACCCAGGATGGATCTCCTTTAGAATGGACTGGTTGGATCTCCTTGCAGTACAAGGGACTCTCAAGAGTCTTCTCCAGCACCACAGTTCAAAAGCATCAATTCTTTGGCAATCAGCTTTCTTCACAGTCCAACTCTCACATCCATACATGACCGCAGGAAAAACCATAGCCTTGACTAGACGGACCTTGGTTGGCAAAGTAATGTCTCTGCTAGATAATCACGACTATCTAGGTTGGTCATAACTTTCCTTCCAAGGAGTAAGCGTCTTTTAATTTCATGGCTGCAATCAGCATCCGAAGTGATTTTGGAGCCCAAAAAATAAAGTCTGACACTGTTTCCACTGTTTTTCCATCTATTTCCCATGAAGTGATGGGACCAGATGCCATGATCTTTCTTTTCTGAATGTTGAGCTTCAAGCCAACCTTTTCACTCTCCTCTTTCACTTTCATCAAGAGGCTTTTGAGTTCCTCTTCACTTTCTGCCATAAGGGTAGTGTCATCTGCATATCTAAGGTTATTGATATTTCTCCCGGCAATCTTGATTCCAGCTTGTGCTTCTTCCAGCCCAGCATTCCTCATGATGTACTCTGCATATAAGTTAAATAAGCAAGGTGACAATATACAGCCTTGATGTACTCCTTTTCCTATTTGGAACCAGTCTGTTGTTCCATGTACAGTTCTGACTGTTGCTTCCTTACCTGCATACAGCATCACTAGTTGATGACAATTTCCCACATTGGTGTGACTCAGTATTTATTATAGTGTTTTCCTGTAAAGAATGACAGAAGCATTATTAGAGAGGTAAAATTATTATTACCATTTTATAAATGAGACTCCAGCTGAGTTTGTGGAGTCAGGTGGCTCTTTCAAGATATAGCAGTTATGGAGCTCAGGGCGACAAAATAACTAGCTCTTCTGCTCCTTTCAGAATACCATCCTGCATCTCTTTGAGTGTCTTCTTCCTCCTGTTTTCATTTTTTCCCTCCCTTCTTCCTCCTATTTGCAGTGTTTTTTGTTTGTTTGTTTTCTGCCTTGTCTACTGTTGATCATTGGAGTCCATCATCAGAGGCAAGAAAAGAGCTGCCATTTATCACAAAGGGGTTAAGCTGAGCTCTACCAGGGTGGAGAGAGGTTGTGGGCTAGGGCTGGGGTGGAGGGGTTGGAATCCTGAAGAGGACAGGCAACCCTTCACCCTGACCACACTTAATCCCACTTGAGTTTAAAATGAACTACATCATAAGTAAATGTTGACTGAGAAAAGATAGAGGGACATTTCATCTATAGTGCAGGCTATTTCCTTTGGCATGGTCAAAAGGCATATTAAGAAATAACCATGTGAGAACACGGGGCTCTTTGCTTACACTTCTTTCTATAATTCTTACAGCCCTTTGAAGTAGATTAAATATTTCTCTTGTTGTAAGTATAGAAATGGAGGTTCAAACAGTTTAAGTAATGTGCCCTTGCCCAAGTTTGTAGACAGTTAAGAGCAAAACCAGGATTTCAACTCAAGTCTTTGTGTCTAGAACCCACGCCCCCTCCACCACCCTCTGGGAATGAGAGGAAGGCTAGGCAGACCATCCATCACCTTTTCAATTTCACCATAAATTATTTCTACATAGAAACATTTTGCCCCTTCTTGAAAGGACATAGTCAAAGTAAGAGTTTTTCCTCTTAAACCGTGAATTACTTTCAGAAGGTTTGCTTTAAAAGGTAAGGAAAAAAGAAAAGTTACAAAACTTTGTTGTGACAGAACAGTTGCATCAGAAGTACTATTTCCTATTCTTTCAAGGGAAAATCAGTTATTTTGTTCAGTACATTTGAAGCGACTTTTGTACATCAAGAGCCCCTTCAGTCCTGCTTCAAATAGAGGATATCTTTTTTCCCCCCACTTTAGTAGAAGCAGGTGCCGATCACAGATCTTTTTAGGTCTTCAGCTTCTACTTCCTGAACCACGCATAAGCTGATTTTGAAATTCTCATAATATTCTAAATAGAATAGGTCTCCCTTGCACATAAAACACAAAGGGAGCGTATTTGGATTCCCATTCAATTAATCTGTCAAGACTCGGTCATGAAGGCTTCTTGTTAGAAAACAAGGCTTGCCTGTGCGTCAGTAACTGTTGTTTCATTGTTTCCTCATCTATCAGATTTTGTCTTGGTTGTCACATGGCAGTGTAACTTAGCATTAATTATGATATATAAAAGTTTCATAATTAATACTAATATGTATTAATGTGGTATACTATTAAGTACAACATACAGTGTTTCTCTTTCATGCAACTGGGGAAGTGTTAACATTTAGCTAAGTTATTTTTTCACTGGAAGTCTAAAGATACATGTGTTTGAATCATCTTTCTTTGTATTGACACGTTTAGGGCCTGAATTTCACGGTGGATGGATGAATGGATGGGTGGATGGATGAAGGAATGGATGAGAGAAGAGAGAATGAGCATCTTTTACGTCTCAAACACCGTTAGGAGCGTTTTACAATGTATTATGGAATTACTATAGTTACTGATAACTGGAACCTTAGATTTTAGCCCATAGGTAAGACTCTATTTCATCCTTTCGCATCCACTCAGGGTGTGAAATCAGGCACTCTCCTGGTGCTTTGGCACTGCAGTTTTTAAGCATGTTAATTTCATTTCCAAGGAATGATCCTTAAGAAGTGGCATTTTGAAAGTTCATATAAGTTATATACTCTGTAATGCTTTAGGAAATAGACAGCTAAATTGTAGCAACCATGATGACTTCCCCTGTTAAAATTAGGAAAGAAGATGCCAGTGCTTGTGTGTGTGTGTGTGTGTGTGTATTTATGTGACGTGAACCACTCTGTCGTTTCCAGAAAATTAGGATGCCTATTTCCTCATACAGTTGGTGAAAAGAATCATATTTGGGGGATTTTTTGAAGGCAACCGATAGTATGCAAGTCATGTTGTCAAACTTAAGATGTTTTTGTCAAAGTTGCCAATAGGGAAAAGAAAATACCTGTTACTATTATGACTGCTGTTGCTTTGACTGCTATTGTTATAAATTATAATGATAGTAGCTATCATTTATTGAACACAGTATGTGCAAAAAATAGGGCTGAGTATTTTTCATCCATTATTTCATGTTCTACAAAAATAAAAGCTAAGGCTAAGACATGCAGTGATTCATCTAAAGTTGCACATATAAGAAAAAAGGAAAAAAAGCAAAGAACAATTCCAGCATCTTCTGTGTCCTAATCTTGGGCTTTGAAGTCAGGGATCTTTTAGGTGAAAGGAACTGAAAACTCAGACTGGTTTATGCAAAAATGAGGATTTCTTGACTCATGTAACTGAGAAATCACAGACAGCTATGTCTTTAGGTAAAGTTGTATCCAGGAGCTCAAATGATGTCTCATTCATCTTCCCCTCCCATCCCTCCCTCCCTGCCCTTTTTCGTGTTTTTTTGATTTGTCCCTATTTTGGCTTTGTTTTCCTATTCATTATCTTTATTCCCCAACAAACATGTAGCCACCAGCAACTCTAAGCTAAGTCAGCCAGTGGAAATAGCATTTTACCACAGTGGTTTCAGGAAGAAGTCCCAGAACTGAATGTTATTGGCCTGCCTTGGTTCACATGCCCATACCTCAACCAATAATGTACTGGAGATGGAGTGCTATGATTGGCCAGGCTTAGGTCATGAACCCAAACTCATTCTCATGGGAGGAACTAGCACTACTCAAGTCAAATGGACTAAGCGGGGGGACGGTTGTTTCCCCAAAGTAGAATAGTGTTTTTCTGTTGTGATTGTTATCAAAAGGGGTAGTGGATGTTGACAAAGATAACAGAGACCTACTATAACCATTCAGACGCAGATAATGCCTTCTCTCAGATTCACGGTAACACAAATCAGCCTCGTTTAGCTGGTAGCTCAGTCACATCCACCCTGTAGTCATTCTCTCAGCAGGTTATCTAACTTACTCTTTTAGAAAAGTATTGAAATGCTTTCAAATGGCAAAATGCATAGCTAGAAGGCATCTTGCTTATGTAAAACGACTTCTTTCTTACAACTCCCTAATCTTCCAGAATCGTGAATCTTAAAGGACCAGGACTAAGGTTAAGGTAGTTCCAGCCGGTGAACAAGACTAAAATGTAATTACAATGGGTATTTGGCCAGTTCTGATATGTTTAAACAATAAAGATTCAAATCATATTCAAATCTAAACCAACATAAGGACAGGACTTATTTAAAGGGTCCAGTTAGGAACTAATGATGAAAAGATAATGTAAACAATTTTAAATAAAAGTTTATCCACTTTCATGCCATTTGCTTTTATGTATATCTCTTTTCCCTGAACTGGCTCACTCCTGAAACAGCTGCTTCTGGAGTTTATAACAGCACGTGGTTGAGGAGGGATAGGACTGGCAGCTAAACAAATGGCAGAATAATGACTATGTGGAAAAGCAGCTGAGTGCTATAATTTACAGATGATATGGCCACATCAAAACCAGGGAAATGAGCTCTCTGCACTTAATCGTCTCCAGCCTGCCATCTCTGGCGATGCATTCTGATTTTGCAAGCCAACTCTGCAGCATCCAAGTCCAGCCAGAAAGAAATAAAGGGAGGAAGGAGGGAGGACCTCGCTGTCCTATTGTATTATCTGTGGTGAGGCGTCTCTGGCTTCCCCATTCAGGAGTTAAGGCAGTGGCAGTATATCTATAGAGAGACTGGCTTTGCGGTAAAACCTTCAGCCAGAAAAATAAATAAATAAAATAATAACAATAGATGCTTAATGGACAAGAATATAACTTCTGAAGGAGTAAACATTAATAACTAAAGACTGACATCCTGCAAAAAGTCAGATGAGGCATCTTTAAAAAAAAAATCCATGTGTCATTGTCATTTTCAGATTGAAAGCCACTGCTATGTCACTCTTTCTTCATCTATTCCAGGGACACTTAATGGCCACAGCATAATTTTTTGGTATTTAAACTGCAGGACTTATTTGCTACTTAACACCGCTAGAGCAAATGTAGCTGCCTCAAATTCCATTTTTATTTCCTATCAGGATGCTTTCTCTTTGTGTCCCTCCTGGCAATTTCCAATCATAGACAATTTTAATATTTCATGGTTGTGTCATTATGAAACTAGCAAGCCCAACTGCTGTTTCTTGGTGAGATAACTATTTGTATGGATGTTTGAGTTGTATTTTATGCTTGTCCTAAAAGATACTCTTATATTTCTTATAAATTTCCAGAAACATTGTTAGGGCAAAATTATATACTTGCCACTCATGATTTCATTTAATTTAATCCCCATAGAATCAAGAGGTAGGCACTATTTCCTATCTTTCAGTCCCACAGATAAGGAAGGAGAAAAGTGAGACTGCCAGAGGTTAAGTAACTTGGCCAAGGTTGTGTTGCAGTGACAGACACAGGATTCAAACTTGGTTCCTTCTCAAAACAAAGCCTATCCTTTTCCCTCTGAGATTCCCAGCAACCTCACCTCTTTCCATTGACATTCTGAAAGCCTTTAAACTATTTCTAAACTTCCCTCAATTAAAACCTGCTCTCTGGGCTGTTTCATAGTGAGATAGCAATTATTACTAGCACAATCTTTGGTGGGATTTATCTTAAAAAAAATTTTTTTTTTATTTTGTATTGTGTTATAGCAGATTAACAATGTTGTGGTAGTTTTAGGTAAAAATGAAGGGACTCAGCCATGCATATACATGTATCCATTCTCCCCCCAAATCTCCCTGCCATCCAGGCTGTATGTGGGACTTACCTAGTTTATTCCAGGCATAGTCACATTTTAATATTGCTCAGATGTCAAAGCCATTGGTCCCCAACATGGCTGTGTATCAAAATAACTGCAGGGAGATTGATTGCTGGGTTTGTTTTCAGTAGAAATGCAGCAGCTTCATCCCCATGAGCTTGCTAACTCCATGAGGCTAGAGAAGGTCCAATTTCTAAAAGAACAAAGGTGATTCTGATACCCAGCTAGGATAGAGAATAATTCGTTTTAAGAGGACCAAGTTTCATTGGTGGCCTATAACAGAAGGAAATTTGAGGAAGCTGTTGATCCAGAACTTAGCTCAATGTTGAGTACAAAAGTTTACTAATTTTTGTTCGTTCTTTTTTATTAAGTATTGTGAGCTGGTAAAGGATCTGCCTGCAATGCAGGAGACGGGGATGCGATCCCTGAGTCTGGAAGATCCCCTGGAAGAGGGAATGGCAACCCACTCCAGTATTCTTGCCTGGAGAATTCCATGGACAGAGGAGCCTGATGGGGTACAGCCCGTGGGGTTGCAAAGAGTCAGACACAACTGAGCAACTAACACTTTTTGCACTAAAGAATATTATTCTAACAATACAATTAATCACCATCAAGGTAAAAAATGCCCGTCACTGCCAAAACTTTTCTTGTATCCCTTTATTTTGTGTGTGCATGTGAAGCTAAGAATACTTAATGTAACATCTACCCTCCTAACAAATTTCAAGTGTACAATACATTATTATAACTGTACGTCTCTACAGCTGTACTGCAGATCTCTAGAACTTAGGCATCTTGCATAACTCTAATTTTATACCCATTGAAAAGCTTCTTATTTCTCTACCCCTTCTATCTGGTAGCAATCAGCATTTTAGATTCTGTTTTTATAAGTATGACCATTTTATATACTTCCTGTCAGTTGAATTATACAGTATTTGTCCTTCTGTCACTGGCTTATTTCACTTATTATAATGGACTTTGGGGCCCATCCATGTTGCTGCATATGGTAGGGTTTCCTTCTTTTTTAAGGCTGAATAATATTCCTGTGTCTAAAACTATGATTGATTTTTGTGTGTTGACCTGGTGACCTGTGACCTTGTTAAACTTATTGTTTCCAGGAATTTTGATGTTATTGATTTCTCAGGATTGTATTCTTAGAAAATTATGTTGTTTGTGAAGAAAGATATTTTTATTTTTTCCTTTTCAGTCTGTATTTTATTTCTTTTTCTTGCCTAGTTACACTAACTACAATTTCCAGTATGATGTTGATTGGACTGGTGAGAGTATACCTTCTTCTTTCAGTTCAGTTCAGTTCAGTCACTCAGTCGTGTCCGACTCTCTGCAACCCCATGAATCACAGCATGCCAGGCCTCCCTGTCCCTCACCAACTCCCGGAGTACACTCAAACTCATGTCCACAGAGTCGGTGATGCCATCCAGCCATCTCATTCTCTGTCATCCCCTTCTCCTCCCGCCCCCAACCTTTCCCAGCATCAGAGTCTTTTCCAGTGAGTCAACTCGCTGCATGAGGTGGCCAAAGTATTGCAGTTTCAGCTTCAGCATCAGTCCCTCCAATGAACATCCAGGATTGATCTCCTTAAATAAATGGCAAGCATGGGGTTGCAAAGAGTCGGACATGACTGAGTGACTAAACCGACTGAAATGGCAAAATATACCATGCTCATGGACTGGAAAATTCAATGTAGTAAAGATGCTCATTGTGATTCATGGGGTCGCGGAGAGTTGGACACGACTGAGCGACTGAACTGAACTGAACTGAACTGAATATTCCTGTGTGTGTGTGCATCACATTTTCTTTACTTATTCATGCACTGATGGACACTTAGGTTTTTTCCTATATCTTGGCTACTGTGAACAATGTTGCAATGAACATGAAATGGCAAATATCTCTCCAAGCTACTGATTTGACTTATTTTGGATGTACATACAGAAGTGGGTTTGCTGGATCATATGGTAGTTCTATTTTTAATTTTTTAAGGAACTATCACACTGTTTTCTGGAGTGGCTGCACTGTTTTACATTCTACCAAAGAGTGTAGAAAGTTTCCAGCTCCCACGTAGACTCACCAATACCTGATGTCTATTTTCTTTTTTCTGTACTAATAGTCATCCTAACTGGTGTGTGATGATATTTCATTACGGTTTTGATTTGCATTTCCCTGATGATTAGTGATGTTGAGCACCTTTCATATACCTTTTGGCCATTGTTATGTCTTCTGTGGAGGAATGTCTATTCAAGTCATTTGTCCATTTTTTAACTGGGTTGTATGGGAGTTTTTGGCTTTTGAGTTGTAGTTCCTTATGTATTTTAGAAATTAACCCCTTATGTGATACATGGTTTACAAATACTTTCTCCTATGCAGTGGATTTCCTCACCCTGCTGATTGTTTTCTTTACTGTGCAAAAGCATTTTACCCTGATATAGCCCCAGTTGTCAATTGTTGTTTTTGTTGCCTCTGCTTATGGTGTTATAGCCATGAAATCATTACCAAGATCATCAACACAAAGCTCTTGCCCCATGTTTTCTTCTGAGAGTCTTACAGTTTCAGGTCTTGTCTTTAATCCATTTGAATTGATTTCTCTGTGTGATGTAAGGCAGAGGTCCAGTTTCATCCTTTTGAATGTGAATATATGACTTTCCCAACACCATTTGCTGAAGAGGAGATACTCCTTTCCCCATTGTGTATTCTTGGTACCCTTATACAATCCATTGACCACATATGCATGGATGTATTTCTGGGCTCTCTGTTTGGTTCCGTTGGCCTATATGTCTGTCTTTATGTCAGTGCCAAACCCCCAGTATCATACAGTATCTTTGTAATTCAGTTTTAAGTCTGGAAGTTTTTGAGTTGTTTGTGTACAACAGCTCTTTTCAATTTCTTTCATAAAATACTACTTAAAACACTAAAAAAGAGGGGAGGTTTTATGACCAGTTATGTTTGAGAAATACTATATATTTTGTCTCCCTCATGGAGAGTCATAGCATTATAATTTAAAAGAATAACATACTATTATGTACGTATAATAAAATTCTGAAAAGCTTTAAAGTAAAGAAATTGGAAAATTTTGAGTTTCCCAACTATGATCACTGAAGAGCTTATTCCTTTAATACCTCTTAACATTCTCCATTGACTGTATTTTACAAATACACTTTGGGTGTACAGTAGTGAAGTTTTTGTGTCCCAAAGAAATTGATACAAGTGTATTATAAATATTATATCCCACATTTAGTTATACTGTTCTAAGTCACCTCTTTAACATGTCAAGATAACACTCTCATGGACTCTGGAAGATGAAGAAGAAAGTTGATGTGTTCTTTTCCTATTACGCATGACCCTCCAAAGTGTTTACCTGGCATCTGCATTCACAGTCTTGAGTATCTTTCTGCCAAATGCCATAATTTTTCCACCTCTGAAATAACAGTAGTGCTACTTTCTTATAACCATTATATATATTTTTCTGATTATAAAAGTGATACATGTTTATTAATGAAAAGTTAAGAAGTCCAGAGAAGTTCAATAAGGAAATAAAAGTACTGAAAGCCTAAACCCAGATAAACATTATTTGTATTTCTATTGATATGCTTTGATTTTACACACATACACACACAGATATAAATTTGCCCACACATTCACCCATAAAGGAAATAGGTAATCTTACAGGCTGAAGTGTGTTCCCCAAAATTCATATTTTGAAGCCCAATGCTCAATGTGACTGTATTTGGAGACCAGGCCTTTAAACAGGGATACACACACATGGAAAAGACCATGTAAGGTCTGAACGAGAAGGGGACCATCTGCAAACCCAAGAGAGCAGCCTCACGATAAACCAGACTAATCTGTTTTAAGGACAGCCGATTGGTAACCTTAATTCTATCTGGACCCTTACTTCCACTTTTGCTATGTAAGGTGACATAGTCATAGGCTCCAGCACTTTGAATGAGGACATCCTTGGGGACTGGCGCATTATTCTGTCTATGACATTGGTCTCTGAGTTGATAGTGAATGAGATCCCCTAGCACATGAGTGTGGATGAGAAAGAAAAGCAGTTTGATGTCTGAGATTGGGGAGATAAGGTGGAACCAGCAAAGAAGACTGACTAGAAGGCAGAGAGGGAGGAGTAAAAATAAGGAAATGGGGTGGAGTCCAAGAAGCCAAATGAAGAAAACCTTTCAAGAAAGAAGGAATGTCCTGCCATTCTAATGAACTCATAGGTGGAGTAAGCAGGGGCTGAGAATGGACCATTGGCTTTGGCGTGTACAAGCCAATGGTAACTTGGACAGAAGGTGTTTTATGAATTTTGTGGCAGTCTGTTTACCACCCTGCTCACTAACACTATTCATATGAAGCGTTTCCTAGTCAACTGAATGGAGTGAAGTCTTTTATTCTTTATAACCAGTGTCTTCCATCATTATTTACGTTATTCCTTCCTTATTTACACCATCCTATCTTTCTTTTCCTCTGCCAGCAAAACTTCTATATAACACCATCTTTGTTTCCTGCACTGAAGCTTAGGTACCCACCTTTCCACCAAAGTAAGTTTTAAGTTTCTGAGAGTGGAAGATCGCTAAGTGTTGCTCAGGGGTTGTTCACAAGCACATTGTGACAAAAATCAGGCTGTACCTTAGATGGAAAAGCCAAGTTGTAAGGCAAAGAGAGTGGTTTGTCCTCTTGTAACTTCACAAGGTGGGAAGTTTTATCCTGATTGAGAAAAACAGCAGATGTGTGGTTCTGAGGCCTTTGCACTCCTAATGACATCTTCTGCTTTGTAGCTGTTATTGCCATTGTCTTGCTTGTTAAAGCTGTGCTGAAGGAGGGAAGAGGATATTCCAAAGACAGGGGAGTTAGACACAACAGCTTCTCTGAGATTAACTTGGAAGGAGTAAGGAAGGGCACTCTTGCTGAAGTAGCCGAATTATTGACTACTGAGATGTAAGCAGGCAGGGAAGAGCTTTGATGCCAGGAGCCTGAGTCGTGGACCATGTGGCAGGCTCCCAGCATCTGAATTCCAGTGTGTGCTGTGATCTGTTGGGCTGAGTTCTGTCACATTCACAGTACATTTAAAATGCTCAGAAGAAAAACTCAGGGCAAAGCTCTTTCAACAACATTGTTACATCTAATATTTACATTAAATGCTTTACAGTGTACCAAGAAATTTTGCAAAGCTAAGAAATAGAAAAATCAACTGTACAAAAAAATCAACTATACTAAAATTTTTTATTGCCATATAGTTGACTTACAATATTGTATTACTTTTCAGTGTACAACTGTGATTTGGTATTTTTGCAGATTATTCTTCATATAAAGTTATTATAATATATTAGCTATATTCCTGTGCTTTACATTATGTTGACTTAAAAAAATGCACAACATGAGAGTTGTGAGTTAAGTTTTATTGGGGGCAATATGAGGACTGCAGCCCTGGAGACAGTACCTCAGATAGTTCTCTTTGAGAAACTGCTCTGAAGAAACAGTGGGGGAAGGTCAGTATTTATGTGATTTTGGTGAAGGGTGGAAAGTACATGCAGTCAAGCACGTTTATTTTTTGGAAGGTTTCTGCTGGTCTTGTAAAGCTTCTGCTAGTCGTGAGAAACAGTCATCACCATGAAGGATTTTAGTGCTTCTCTAGGTATGAGGAGATAAAAGAATTGGGCTCATAAAGTCAGCTCCTGAGAATATCTATCTGAAGATCTGTCCGGCCAGTTCTTCTGGAGCACAGAGTGCTTCATTTCTGCTCTGCATCCTGAGCTCCTTCGGGGGATGTGGAAGATCAGCAGTACATGATCTAGTCTTGTAAAGAGAGATGGGAAGTACCAACTTGTGGTTGACTATTACTTCCTTGTAACTTATTTTATATCCAGTAGTTTGTATCTCTTAATCCCCTCAGCTATTGTGCCCCTCCCCCACCCTTTTATCTATAACCAATAGCTGAAACTCCAGTACTTTGACCACCTCATGCGACGAGTTGACTCACTGGAAAAGAGTCTGATGCTGGGAGGAATTGGGGGTAGGAGGAGATGGGGACGACAGAGAATGAGATGGCTGGATGGCATCACTGACTCGATGGACATGAGTTTGAGTGAACTCCGGGAGTTGGTGATGGACAGGGAGGCCTGGTGTGCTGTGATTCATGGGGTCGCATGCTTAGAAAGGAGGAGACAAAGAGTTTTTACCCAAAATTTCACATCTATCAAGTGACTACCTTGGACAGATATACAAAGCTTTTCTGAAGCTTGAAACTAAATTTGGAAAGGAATAGTAATTGTTCAGCTATGTAATAACATAAAGGTTAAGACTTGAGATGACGTTAAACATGCTATTAGAGAAAAATAATAGTAATTTAACTGGGAGAATATGGCAGCCATAGGTTGGTATGGAACTGAAAAACACCTTTCTCTGACTTGGAGAAATCATCATAAAGGGTAGTATTTGATGTATGGCTGGCTGCTGTATCTGCATTCTGAGTCTTGGAATACCTATGTAAGAAGATATTGACTCTTACCTCACACTAGGTTAGACACAATACTTCAAATTGTATCACAGATCCAAATGTAAGGTAAAGCCATAGCATATCTTCAGGAACAGAATAGGAAAAAAATCTTTGTACCTTTGAGTTAGGTAAAGTCTTTTTTATTGTCTTAAATAATAATCTTAAAAATATTTAAAGGGATTTCCCAGGTAGTGTTGGTAGTAAAGAATCTGCTTGCCAGTCCAGGAGACATAAGAGACACGGATTCAATCCCTGGGTTGGGAAGATCCCCTGGAGGAGGGCATGGCAACCCACTCCAGTATTCTTGCCTGGAGAATCCCAGGGACAGAGGAGCCCAACAGACTACAGCTCATGGGGTCACAAAGAGTAAAGCCAATAGCATATATAGAAGAACAAAATGGAGAAAAATCTTTGTAACTTTCAGTTAGGCAAAGTTTATTTTATAAAGTTAAGACTAACAATATAAATCTTAAAAATATTTAAAACTTCCACTCTTAGAACATTGAATAAATAAGCCACAGTCTGATAGAAACCATTGAAAAGATATATATTTGATAAATTGTATCTGGAATAAATAAGGAATTCCTAACCTCAATTTTTTAAAAAAAGGAACCCAATAAAAATGTCAGATTTGAATGAATACTTGTCCAAAAGAAATATGAGTTGCAAATGAGCTGACAAAAAGAACCTATCATTTGCATTAGGGAGATGCAGATTAAAACCACAATGAGGTAGCACTATATGACAGATAGTGATTGGAACAGCATACATTGCAGGTGGGAGTGCAAGATGCTGCAGTCACTTTGGAAAAGAGTTTGGCTGCCTCTTATAAAGTGAAATATACACAATATATGACCCAACAATTTTCCTCCTGGTATTTGCCCAAGAGGAATGAAAGTATATGTCCACTGAATAACCTGTACACTAGTGTTTACAGCAGCTTTCTTCATTATTGCCAAAAATTAGAAAAAAAAATAAGTGCCTATCAGCAAGTAGATGGTTTAATAAATTGTGGTGCATCTGTGCAACATAATATTATAAAGCAATAAAAAGGAAAAAAGTTAAAACATTCAACAACATTCTGGAAAAGGCAAAACTGTGGTGATAAAAAGTAGATCAGGTGTTCTGGAAGCTGAGGGTCTGTAGAGGGGCACCAGGGAACTTCTTGGGATGAAGGAAATGTTCTATATTTTAATTGTAGTAGTGGCTATATGACTATGCATTTTTGCCAAAACCCATCAAACCATACATTTAAAAAGGATGATTTTTGATGTGTGTAAATTATACTTCAGTAGACCTAACTTTATAGATTACTCCTAGCTTTTTCTTTTTTTTTTTAACGTGAATTCAAGCATGCCTATGGCTATCATCATATAGCTCTATAATAATGAGGAAATCATACATAAAAAAGGAAGAATGTTTCAGGAGAAGGCATAGATGCTTTTGATAAATTTTTTCTGAAATCCAGAGTTTAATGTTACGACTCTTCTTATAGGGAAAAAAAGAAAAAAGCACCTGTGGTCTGTGGACCCACCCTCATATCACACAGCTTCAAAGCAAGTGATCGAATAAACTCTATAAAAATTTAATGTAAGAAACTGTCAACCTACTAACATAAATTTTGCTTTCTGTTTTAAATCTTGCTGTCTGCCCCAAAGACGACACACACCCTGTGAGTATCATGAACAGTGTTATTGTCAATAGCTGAGTTATTTTCAGTAGACAAACAGATGCTCGTAATTCAGTCTATCTGCTTTTTTATTATCTTTGTGACATAGTACAGAGTTACTAGTCTTCACACAAAGATAAATGCATATAAGAGCCTTGCAGTTATCCCTCTTTTTACTGGCATTTTATTTATGCTTGCATACCAAAGCACAGTATAATTTGTATCTGTCAAATGTTGCCGAGAGTCACTTCAAACCCATGAGGTAAAGGAAAACAGGAGGATACCAAGATTTGTTACCAAGACCCCATCTGGTTCACAGAAGTCATTGCCCTTTTCCCAGTGGATAGAGAGCTCCAAACATTAAGAATAATAATTCATTAAAAAGGTCAGATTCCAAAGCTGCTCCTCTTGGAATCTGTTTGAACAGTTTAATAAACTGCTCAAAATGAAAGAGTACACAGGACTTTCTTCTGGAGTGTGAAAGATTTAGGAAATGGAAAACAACGACTTAAATGAGAAAATCCTAGCAAATAGGGGTCTCCTCAGGGAACACTTGGGTTTTGTGCAGATCTGTTTCCTGACCTACTCATCGGGAGTACTCATATAATTAGTTTTCCAGACAAGTGAAGGCAGCCAAAGGTGTCCCTTCCTTACAAGCAATATTACCAGGTTAAGTTTAACAATGCTTCCAAGCTACCAGATTTACCAGCATAAACTGTCAAGAAGGGCTATTTCTTTTTAAACTCCACTTCATAGTATGAGCTGAATTGTTTTCTCTTCTCTTCCTGCCGCCCTCTCTTGACTCTGTGCACTTGCCTTTGGTTGAAATGCCTTTCTCATCCCATAATCTAGAAACTTCCAGGAGACCTTCCCTGACCCCTGAGACGGAATTATGCTTCTTGTCTGGATTCCCATAGCACCCTTAGGCATTGATTAACTTAGCCATCTCCACCAAAATATCGCTACTTTAGAACCGTGACCATAGCATTTGATGTGTGTTTTGTGTTAGTACTTGACTCGATGTACAGAGTGGGCAGTCTGGAGAATGGAAGAATAAAACAGAAGACACTTCTGGAAGATACTACATAGGTTTGCTTGTTTTTCTTTGTACAGGATCTGTGAAATTGCAGTACATGCCTGTTACTTTTAACAGAGTATTTATGTCTATGCCACATACCTACCACAACTCCTGCAGAAGTTACATGGATTACAGAATAGCCTGCTTACTTTGATGTTCCCATCTGTAAAAAATTATTCAGACACAAATGAAAGTACTTCATAGGACCAAGATATTTGCAACATGTTTTGATGTTTGAGAAGGCATGGCATGTGACCATTACAAACCTCTCATTTTCCATTAAGTTGAAAACATAATCATATCCCTGAATTAACAGATCAACAGTTCTGGGATAAAAGAAAAGGAGATGAAAATGTACCTTTGTTTTTAAGTTCTCCCCATTCCATCTGGTAATCCAAAGTACTGCTGAGACACAGAGAAGGAGGGATGTCTGTGGTTCTGATGCTTACTGTTGACCAATTATTTAGGAAGAGGGGATATGAGAAGGTGATGTCTTAATGCTCTGTTTCTGGTCTCTATTCCTGAGATGAAAGAGCAATGCTCAGCACAAAACTTTGTATTTAAAAGCTAAGTATGATCATCAGCTAATTGTCCTCATAAGTGAGTCTTATACAATTGTAGCATATTCCAGCAACACTCAGAACCTGGGGTAGAGATTGGTAAGCAAGGCAAGAAGGATGCAGGTGGTATAGGTCACATGAACAATGGGAGTGAGACATCTGAAGTAATGAGTTGGGCTGTTTCTTCAGTTCTAAAATTTGTTCTTTGAACAAAATTATCTTTAAAGGATGCTTTTAGCTATAAAATTATACACTGTTATGGTTCTAAATCAGCCATTTTCTTCAGTAAGAAATAAAAATCATCATGCCTCTCCTTTCCTTGGTACCGTACAGAGAGTTTTTTCACATCCTTTGCCAAATGCAGCCAACTCTTAATGTTGAACAGACCTACAGTTTTTTTCTTGAATAACATTTAGATGCAACGCATTCATTCGCTTTCTTGTTCCATAAATGGGTCATTGGTTTCTACTCTGTCTGGTCCAATGTGGTAAGAGATTGGAAAACAAAAGTGAACATAATTTAAGCCTTGTTTTTAGGAAGTGTACAATCTAATAAGACAAAGATATTAAATATACATATTAAATATATACTTACTGATATATATCTAGAAATTATATATCTTATGCAGCTGTGTATAATCACATGCATAGTTGTTTATGTAATTTTATTTACTCGCATATAATTAGAATTGCAAAAATCGCTTAAAAGGAAGAATGAAATGAGTGAAAACAGCAAGTTGAAATGTTTTAGATAGGGCTGTCCAGGAGGGTCTGAGGGGCTAACATGTAAGCTGAGACCTGAAGCTTGTAAAGGAGGCAACCTTCCAAAGAACAGGGAAGGAATGCTCTGAACAGGAGGAATGGCACAAACGAAGGCTTCAAGGAGGAAAGAGGGGAGCATGTTGACATCATTGAACGCAGGCTGTGAGGCTGGAGCAGGATGGGGAGTGGGGACCAAAGACAGGGCAAAAGGGGTTTGCAAAGGTCATGTCCTTGAGGCCATAGTGAACAGTTCAGATTTTCTTCAGAGTGCAAAGAGAAAATAAGAACACATTTTGCACACAGTATGGCACGATCTTATTTATTTAACAGACTTCTCTGGTGTCCGGGTGGAGAATGGGTTGTAGAGAGGAAGTGGGAGGGCCATGGACTGGGTGGAGGGGGCGGGAGAGGAGCATATTCAGGGCACAGGTTAGAGGTCGAACCAACAGGGCCCACTGGTGCTCTAGATACAGGACACAAGGGAGGAGGTGACACTTGGTTTCTCTCTTGAGAGGTTGGCTTGATTATACTGTCATTTGCTGAGATAGCAATGATCGAGGGAGAAATAGGAGGAGGAGGGGTGTAAAAGAGTATGATTTAGGTCCTGTGTACTCTGAGGAACCTGTGAGACCTCCAGGTGGCACCTCCAGCAAGTGAGAGGATGCACTCATCCAGGAGCTCCTAACAGAAGTCAGGCCGAGAGACAGACCTTGCAGGTCATCAGGGTATACAGAGGACTTAAAGGCCTGGAGTGAAGGGGTACAGAAAGCTCTAAGGAGACAAATGATTCTGTTCTTTGTTGGGAAGCTATGTAAATCAAGATTTTTCAGCCCATCTCATTTTTCCCCTGATTTTTTAAATTATGGTAAAATACACATAACAGAAAATTCACTATCTTAAACCAACTTTTATAAGAATATCTGAGAAAATTCTTTAATAAAATATACCATTTTGCATTATAGCCATTAGTACTTTTTTCCCATTTTTTAAAAATGTGGTAAAATGCATGTAAGATAAAATTTATTGTCTTACCCATTTTTGAGAAAATTCTTTAATAAGATATATCATTTTGCATTATAGCCATTAGTACTTTTTTCTCATTTTTTAAAAATGTGGTAAAATGCATGTAAGATAAGATGTACTGTCTTACCCTTTTTTAAGCTTATAGTTCAGTGACTTTAAAACGTCTATATTGTTGTGTAACCATCACCTATATTCATTTCTGAAACACTTTTCATCTCACAAAACTGAAACTGTGTACATTAAACAGTAACTCCCTAACCTTCCCTCCCCATCAGCCCCTAGCAGTCACCATTCTACTTTTTGTCTCCATGATTTTAACTGCTCTAAATACCTCATATAAATGAACTATTTGTAACTGGTTCCTTTAGCTTCATTCCTTCGAGTTTCATTTATGTTGTAGTGTAAGTCAGAATGTCTTTTCTTTCTAAGGCTGAATGATACTCCACATTTTGCTAATCCATTTATCTGTTGAAGGATACTTGAGTTGCGCCCATGTTTCAGCTGTTGTGAATAATACAGCCCAGCTCATTTTTAAACTCCTAAACCTCACATAGTCATCAGTTTGCCAAAAGATGTTTATTAAACACCTACTATGTTCACAGCACGGTGACATGACCAAACCATGAGCTGCTAATCTTAAAATTAGTGATTATTAATATTCTGATATGCCACTCAATAGCAAGTTAAAGGAGAAGGCAATGGCACCCTACTCCAGTACTCTTGCCTAGAAAATCCCATGGAAGGAGGAGCCTGGTAGGCTGCAGTCCATGGGTCGCGAACAGTCGGACACGACTGAGCGCCTTCACTTTCACTTTTCTCTTTCAAGCGTTGGAGAAGGAAATGGCAAGCCACTCCAGTGTTCTTGCCTGGAGAATCCCAGGGACGAGGGAGCCTGGTGGGCTTCCATCTATGGGGTCACGCAGAGTCAGACACGACTGAAGTGACTTAGCAGCAGCAGCAGCAGCAAGTTAAAACTGTGTTTGGTATTGTCTGAACTGATATTGCTTTGTATTTTATATGTATTCATCAGAATCAGTATAATGTTTCTGGAATTGAATTAGATAATATTACTTATAAAGTAATTTTTTATGGATTAAAGTCAAATTCTGGTTCCTTTGAAATATTTATGAAATAGCTAGAGTAATACAAACATAATTTTAAAAATACACATGTATATAGCACCTATCACATTTAAGGTGACTCATTTATGTTTATCCTCCCTTTTTATAGGAAAGGAAGGTGAAGAGAATGTGTATAATCAGTAGATTTTCTCTGAAAGAAATAGGTCTATTTGCCACAAATGAAATTTACTGCAGAATTATGCATGAAAAATTGTAATGAAAATGTTCACAATTGAAACTTTACTGTAGGCATCTATTAGGGAGAAATGTTAGCTAGGAGCCAAATTTCCTTATAAAATAACAGGAAAAGCAACTGGCATTTCTAATAAGCAAAGCCTCAAAGTTGCCACAAGCCATATTTTGTTCATGAATGCAGATTTAGTGTATGCGTTTGCCTGCAGGGAACGTTTACAGAAGGAAAATGCTCTAAGCAGTTCAGTGCATAGGGACAGATTGTGTTTGTGAAAAGGAATATATAAACCTCAATATAAGCAGACATTAAATATATATTAAATGATTGTGGTTACTCTGGAGAATTGTATTTACTATGCATTTTTTCGTCTTTCTTTCTTGAAAATTGTTATTTACGGTGTCTTTTGCTGAGACACTGCTTTATACTAGAAAATCCATACTTACTCCATACTGGAATGAGTGCGCACTTTAGGCAGTATTTGTATAAAAATGAGTGTTCTCTTATGTCAGAAGGCTGTTCCTCAGCATCTTCCAGTTGGCCACAAGTCACGAGCTGATTAACCCCAGAAATAGCATCTCTGAAGTGAAAAAAAAGCTCCATGGCTTCATTTATTGATGAAAACATATAAGTGATTTCTCCACAAGGTCGTAAATGCATTGCTGATGGGCTTTCAAATCGAAATATGATAATATTATGTTCTCCCCTCTTTGGGATTTCAACACACTTCCAATCACAGCATCGGCCGTGTCATCTGTGTTAGAGTGGTCTTTGGTTTTCCTTCCTCTCAGAGGTTCATTGGGACAGATTCTCACCTCGCCACATGGTCTCACCAAAAATCACTTCAGAGGGGGCACTTGAGTAGGAAAACAATGAATAATATTGTTGATATCAGTGTTGATCATTTGAATGAGATCATTAATTTTTCAACACAGAACAGGCCACCAGTATGTACTTCAGCTTTAAGTTTATAACTCATGGAACCCAGAAAAATCTGCAGATGGTCTGATAGGAGGGTTGCAGTGTAGGGATTTGCATTGGGCACAGAGGGCAAGTTAGCTCTGTGAGTCACTGTCTCAGTCCACAAGCGCTAGGTAAGCCAGCCTCACATCTGCTCAGTTCCCTAATTATTAGGTGGTCTTATTGCCCAGAGAGAGCATATCCCAGAAGCTGGAGCTGGGATGCAATTTATTGGATTTTTAAAAATATAAATGTATTTATTTTAATTGGAGGCTAATTATTTTACAATATTGTATTGGTTTTGCCATACATTGGCATGAATCCACCCCGGGTGTACATGTGTTCCCCATCCTGAACCCCCTCCCACCTCCCTCCCCATATCATCCCTCTGGGTCCTCCCAGTGCACCAGCCCCGAGCATCCTGTACCATGCATCGAACCTGGACTGGCAATTCGTTTCACATATGATAATATACATGTTTCAATGCCATTCTCCCAAATCATCCCACCCTCACCTTCTCCCACAGAGTCCCAAAGACTGTTCTATACATCTGTGTCTCTTTTGCTGTCTTGCATACAGGGTTATCGTTACCATCTTTCTAAATTCCGTATATATGTGTTAGTATACTGTATTGGTGTTTTTCTTTCTGGGTTACTTCACTCTGTATAATAGGCTCCAGTTTCATCCACCTCATTAGAACTGATTCAGATGTATTCTTTATAATGGCTGAATAATACTCCACTCTATATATGTACCACAGCTTTCTTATCCATTCGTCTGCTGATGGACATCTAGGTTGCTTCCAGGTCCTGGCTATTACAAACAGTGCTGCGATGAACATTGGGGTACACGTGTCTCTTTCAATTCTGTTTCCTTGGTGTGTATGCCCAGAAGTGGGATTGCTGGATCATATGGCAGTTCTATTTCCAGTTTTTTGAGGAATCTCCACACTGTTCTCCATAGTGGTTGTACTAGTTTGCATTCCCACCAACAGTGTAAGAGGGTTCCCTTTTCTCCACACTCTCTCCAGCATTTATTGCATGTAGACTTTTGGATAGCAGCCATTCTGACTGGCGTGAGATGGTACCTCACTGTGGTTTTGCTTTGCATTTCTCAGATAATGAGTTTTTAAGAGACTAATTATAACACAACTAAAGGGAGCCCCTTCCCTTTCTAACATTTTCTCTTTCTGAGTTTACATAATTCCAGGCAACAAAAATCATACATCTTGGCAATCACAGACTAGGTCAGTATCGTCCCAGGCAGATGTGATTTCCACTAAATCCCCTTTGGATTTGGTTTCTCAGGTGGCAGTCTCCTTCCACCCTCTTCCCTCCAATCCTCTTAACAGTTCCTACAACATTTCCTCCAACTCTGATCCATTTATTTAATGTTGCATCAACGTGGAAAGTTTCACGTATCCAATGCACAGAGGTTTCACTAAATGGAGAAAAATGCACACCGTGAATAGGATGGAAGGGCAAGGTTACTATGGTTACTTCAGATATGGGGCTTCTACATATGTAAATTGTCTTCTGTGGAAGAGTGCAAAAGAAACTGGCCTCTGAAGACACTTAAACCAATTCCTCAAAAGAATTCATTCAGAGCCTCATTTACAGCTGAATGAAACCTTGCCTGCTTTTTTTCTCTGCTTCCCCAGTTATCTTTTTAAGTCGCCTTGTTTATATTTGAATATTCTCCTTCTCCTATTCCTTCTCCTTTTGTCCCCTGTTTGAACTGGTGAGATGGACGTGATTGAATAATAACTAGAAATCTTTTTGTATTCGATGGAATGTTACCATAGTCGACTGACAGTTGGCCATTGTGCAGAGGTTGTAATGGACAGGCTCCCTATATGAAATGAATACCCAGAAGTCCAAATGTATAAATTAATGTAATGTGGCCATGATTTCTGATCAGCGAATTAAGGAGTATTAATTTCACTATTGTCAGAAGTCATACCATTCAAGTTGTTATTTTCTATTAAGTGTTTCCACGTTTGCAAGAATTACAGAAGAAAAATACCTTTAGAAATATATAGACCATTTGTGAAAAACACCATTAAAAGAGAAAGTAAGCCACAGTCCAGGGAGTAAACCACAGATATTAGGCAGATAGATTAGATAGATGGATAATCTGACAAAGACTTCATATTCAGTATAAACAGTTCTTAAAAATCAATAAGAAAAGTCAGAGAACCCATTTGAAAAATGGGGAGAAGACTTGAACTAGGTGTATCAAAGAGAGATTGTCAAATGGTGGTAAATAGGTAACACCATCATTAGTCATTATGGAAATGCTATTTAAAGCCATAGTGGCATATATACACACACACCAGCATGGTTTAAATGAAAGTCAACACCAGGTATCACCCTGAATGTGAAACAGCTATAACCCTTAGGCACTGTTACTGGGAGTAAAACTTGATACATTGTTTTAAAGCCATCTGCCAGTATCCATTAAAGCTAAAAAGAAGCACATCCCATGACCCCAAAATTCCTGGATATATACTGAACAGAACTGCCTGTGATGGTCACGAGTACTTGCACAGGAGTCATAGAGAATTCAGCACCAGTGAACCAGCCTTACAGCAGAAGCTATAGCCATGTTATTTATTAATAGCCCTCAAGTAGAAATTGCCCAGGGCTTCCCTGATAGCTCAGTTGGTAAAGAATCCGCCAGCAATGTAGGAGACCCTGGTTCGATTCCTGATTCAGGAAGATACACTGGAGAAGGGATAGGCTACCCACTCCAGTATTCTTGGGCTTCCCTTGTGGCTCAGCTGGTAAAGCATCCACCTGCAATGCGGGAGACCTGGGTTCGATCACTGGGTTGGGAGGATCCCCTGGAGAAGGGAAACGCTACCCACTCCAGTGTTCTGGCCTGAAGAATTCCATGGACTATATGGGGTCGCAAAGAGTCAGACACAAGTGAGCAATTTTCACTTTCAGAAATTGCCCAACTATCAGCAGCTGATTAGGTAAAATGAGTTATACATTGAAGTACTATACAGCATTGAAAACAAACTCCTGATGTTTTTATAAATTAATTTCACAAACATAATATTGAGTGAAAGAAGACAGGCACAAATGAGTACGTACTGCATAATTCCAGTGTTATAAAGAAAGTTCAAACATAAAACTGATTTGCCATGTTAGAAGTTAGAATGTGCTTATTTGTGGATAGGCCTAATCTCTGGAAGAAAATAGAAAGTGGGCTTCCAGGGTTTGAGGAATAGTGTTTTTCTTCATCTGGGTGCTGGTGAGCTGGGAATTAAATACTACCATTTACTCCTGCTAATAAAAGAGCCCAGTCTTTTAATCCCCAGTCTGATCGGAAGATTATACCTGAGGAAAGCTGATCAGACACCAAGGTGGCCCCTTTAAAGGGAAATGCAATTATTTAGGAGAGTAGGGTGAGATGGGGGGCTTCCCTGGTGGCTCAGAGGGTAAAGTGTCTGCCTGCAATGCGGGAGACCCGGGTTCGATCCCTAAATCGGGAAGATCCCCTGGAGAAGGAAATGGCAACCCACTCCAGTATTCTTGCCTGGAGAATCCCATGGACTGAGGAGCCTGGCGGGCTACAGACCAGGGTGAGATAGGTATGCAGATCAGACAGAATCACTTAAGGTAAGCAACAGATGCTGTCACCAACCCTAAAGTTTTCTTGGCATTGAATGACCTGATGCTCTGCTGTGATTGCCCTTGAAATCAATCATGATGGTATCTGTGGACTTCCTGGATAGCAGCTCAGGTCAGAGTTGGCTTTTCCTCCTCCTCACCCCATTATTCAGTTTCCTGGTCATAAACACAATTCACTCTGGCCATAACACAGTGGGTTTGAGACACTGGCCAGGCCCAAGCATGAGGGCTTTGCCAAGTGAGTTTGGAAAAGTAAAGAATCTGATTGATTTTGGCTACTTTTAAATTTCTCTAAGGTGCCAAAATAAACTTGTGTAAGTGACAAATCAGACAAGATCTTTTTAGTTCAGCAACAGAATGACTGAACTTCTGAAAAGCAGGAGTTAGAAATGGTAGTAAATGGCAGTCACATGAGAAGAGAGCTTTCAGTGATGCCATTTGATGCAGAAATTCCACCACTAGTTGTAAAGTTTTCTTTGAATATGTTAGACTGATAAGGATGACAGAAAATAAGTGTATTTTTTTCATCACTTTTCTTTAAACTCTGCTTGAAAATGATTCTCAAGTGTGGTATCACACAAGTAGTATCAGCGTCATCTGGGCACTTGTTAGAAATGCAGATTCTCAGGCCCCACCTTCACCTGCTAAATCTAAAATTCTGGGGGTGGGGCCCAGACACTGGTCTTTTTAGAAGTCCTCCAGGTAAGTCTGACACATGATAGAATTTGAGAAAGTTATATGTCAGCTTCATTTTTCAGTGTCTTTGTTGGAAGGAGAAGGACATATGTCTTACATAGTCTTCATGTTGGGTTTTAGGAAAGAAATATCTATTATAAGAAAACAATTAAGGCTTTTCAAAGAGTGCTGAAGGCGTCACAGGGTTGAAAGGGGCCTCTGCTGGGAAGATCAGCAGTTATTAATTCTGGCTGCACACTAGAGACACCAGAAGAGATTTTAAAAAATAATATCTAGGCCTCATCCCCAGAGATTGTTATTTAATTGATCTTGAGTGAAGCCCAATACATCACTATGGTTTTTTTTAAGTATCCCCGATCGCCGAAGAATCGATGCTTTTGAACTGTGGTGTTGGAGAAGACTCTTGAGAGTCCCTTATACTGCAAGGAGATCCAACCAGTCCATTCTAAAGGAGATCAATCCTGGATGTTCATTGGAGGGACTGATGCTAAAGCTGAAACTCCAATACTTTGGCCACCTCATGCGACGAGTTGACTCACTGGAAAAGACTCTGATGCTGGGAAAGGTTGGGGGCGGGAGGAGAAGGGGAGACGGAGAATGAAATGGCTGGATGGCATCACCGACTCTGTGGACATGAGTTTGAGTGTACTCCGGGAGTTGGTGATGGACAGGGAGGCCTGGCGTGCTGTGATTCATGGGGTCGCAGAGAGTCGGACACGACTGAGCGACTGAACTGAACTGAACTGAACTGAGCCTAACAAAGGGCTTCCCAGATGGCTCAATGGTAAAGAATTTGCCTGCCAAGCATGGAGACACAGGTTCAATCCCTGGCTCGGGGAGATCTCTTGGAGAAGAAATGGCAACTCACTCCAGTATTCTTGCCTGGAAAATCCCATGGACCAGAGGGCTACAGTCCATAGGGTCTTGAAAGAGTCGGATACAACTTAACAACTAAACAACAACAAACCTTACAGAAAGTCAGAGTTGAAAACCAGTGATTTAGTTCACCAGACTCCTATGTCTGATGATACAATTATCTTATTTTTGAAGAGTTGCTTCCCCAGGCCACAGGTTCAGTTTTCTGTTCAGTTCAGTTTTCTGTTTATCTTCATTTCTAATCAAAGTCTCTGTTTCTGTGGTTTGACTCATTTGACTCAATTGGTTTTATTTTTTTTTTTCAATTGGTTTTAAAATACTTGTTGATTACCTGCAGTGCAGGAAGTAGGACTGTGAAATAAGAGTGGTTGTCACCTTCCATCCGTGCCCCCCCGCCAATTCTCATCTGGTTCTTCAGAAATATCAAAGTGTTTTTGTGTGTAGTTGAGTACGTGGGGTTCTGGGGTCCATTGGATCTGAATTTGAATGTCAGCCTCAACCCTGGTGTTGAAAGAAGTTCTCTTTCAAAGAGTCTCTAACACTCTTGGTTTAACTTTGTCTCTAAATATGTTGGTTTCCTCATTGATAAATAAGGATAGTCCAGTTGTGACTCACAGTACTTTATTGCAAGGATTAAATGAGACAGTGGAATTCTTAACATAGTACCTGGGGTACTGGTAAGCTCTCAGCATCCAGTCTCCATTACCAAAGGCCCATTTCTGGCCGTCTGTCTATCTCACCCACTGCTCTGGAATTGGAGTGTCAGATTTCAGTCCCAGTCCACCTGCAGAAGCTAACTGTATGCCCTTGGGTACATCACGTAACCCCTCTAAGCCTCAGACTCCTCATTCATAAATTGGGGATAATTTTAATGCCTCATGTGAAAACTGCATAAAGTAAGCACCAGAGATTATTTAGCCCAATGCAAAGCATTTCTCAGTTACTACAGTAGCATAATTTAATAGACTGATACGGATTTAAAAATCTTTTCAGGACAGTTATTTAAGGTCTTTTAGGATTTAGATGCCTAGATAATTGATCTTCCATTAAGTTAGTATTTGGGTTGGGACTGGGTTTGGGTTAGCGTTGCAGTGAGTGTTAATTTAAACACAATTCACTGTGTGTCCAGGAGGTTATGGTACAGAAGGAAACAAGTTGGCTTTACCTCTTCCCAATTTCCAATCCTCCCTGAAGCCTCCTATTTTTCTTCAGAGCTTCTCCCTCTAAGAGCCCTCCTTCCTCCCATCAGGCATGCAGCTCTCACAAGCGGGACTAAGGCGCGGCCTGACAGAGGAGCAGTACCTCTGCTTTGTTCAGCAGCAGACAGACCTGATCCACAGTCTAGCTTTAGTCTCCCTTCCTCTTCCCCCCACTGAGGACTAAATTCTCCTGATATTCAGGAAACATACCACTTTCCCTCAAATGTGGTTAAGTCTTCAAACCCACTAAAACCTTCCCCTTCCTAATGGCTTCTGATTTGAGAACCAGTACCAGTCATTCTTCCATCTCTGGTGCTTGGAAACTAAAATATTTGTTATGCCCATCTGTGAAGGAACCAATTCAATTAACTTTTGAGATAGTGCACATGAAGCATAATTGAGAAAAGACAAGAGAAGCTTGCCTTAAGAAAAGATGCGTTCTCCGTGACTGTACAACTGCTGGTGTTGTGATTCTCTGCCTTCCAGTGTGCCTGCTATTCATGAGTCACGTGGTCTTGTGCCAATTTGTGCAAACCATTGTTAGTGCTTTCAGGCTGATTTCCCTGCCTCTGTGCATAAACGATAGTTCAGAGGAATTAAAGGGATTATCCTAAGTGTTTCCACTATGATTTGAAAGAATTCAAAAGTCTTGTGTGATTCAAACAGGAACCAATTGTTTCTTTTATTCCCAAAGTATACTAGCAATGTATTAGGAAGTATTTCATTGGTAATCAACTACTGACTAAACCAGTTGGGTATTGTCAACTTCCTGGTGTCCATCAAAAACTGTTCTGTCTTAAAGGAGCCTCCCCCAGTGGTCCAGTCTTTACTGCTGCTGCTGCTGCTAAGTTGCTTCAGTCGTGTCCGACTCTGTGCGACCCCGACTCTGAATCCCCCGGCCCTGGGATTCTCCAGGCAAGAACACTAGAGTGGGTTGCCATTTCCTTCTCCAATGCATAAAAGTGAAAGTAATGGCGCTCAATCGTGTCCGACTCTTAGCGACCCCATGGACTGCAGCCTACCAGGCTCCTCCGTCCATGGGATTTTCCAGGCAAGAGTACTGGAGTGGTCTTTACTAAGCTTCCTAAATTAGTTGGATTTGCTGAATTTTTAGGACTTTTGAAGGTCATGAAGCCCAGCTCTTGGCTAAGCATGTTTCACTGTCTAATAGCTCTGTAAGTAAACATCTGGGCCATTCTGGAAACCTGGTTTGGCCAACTTTATCTGAGGGCTTCAGTTCAGTTCAGTTCAATCGCTCAGTTGTGTTTGACTCTTTGCAACTACATGGACTGTCCCACGCCAGGCTTCCCTGTCCATCACCAACTTCCGGAGCTTGCTCAAATTCATGTTGGTAATGCCATCCAACCTTCCCATTTTCTGTCATCCCTTTCTCCTCCTACTGTCAGTCTTTCCCAGCATCAGGGTCTTTTCCAGTGAGTCAGTTCTTTGCATCAGGTGACCAAAGTATTGGAACTTTAGCTTCAGCATAAGTCCTTCCAATGAATATTCATGACTGATTTCCTTTAGGATTGGATGGTTTGTTCTCCTTGCAGTCTAAGGGACTCTAAAGAGTCTTCTCCAACACCACAGTTCAAAAGCATCAATTCTTCGGCACTCAGCTTTTTTTATGCTCCGACTGTCAACATCCATACATGACTCTGGAAAAACCATATTTTTGACTAGACGGACATTTGTCTGAAGCCTTATTAAGGAATAAATGCTTATCGTCTGAGAAGATCCTTGTTGATAAAGCATAGTGGCTCTTCCCATTCAACCATCAGACCTTTGGATCCCTGCTTTAGTGTTTGCATTGACGAGCTCCGTCTTGCCAACCTCTGAGTTCGCTCCAACCCCAACCCCAGCATAAACCTTTATCATTTCTGTGGAATGGGTCCTGGATGCTGCCCATTCCTACTCTGCTTCCTCTCGACCCTGCTCTGTGTCCTGCCCTCCAGCCCCACCCATGTGAGGGAAATAGTGGAACTATGATGTTGGCTCTGTCTCATCTTAGGAGAACCAGCCTCCTCGCAGGTCAGCTGGCAAATCTTCACTGTCAAGGAATTCACCACCATGAGGGCAGCCTTCCAAAACTTTGATTGTTAAATGTTCTTCCTGACAGTGATCTGAATGCTGTGTCTTCAAAGTGGCAAGATGTGATTAAGTGGCCAAATGATTAAACACCAGGGTTCTCATCCTAGCTTCACCACTTCCTTGATGGACCCTTTACCAAATTGCTCAGTCTATCCAAATCTCACTTTTGTAGTCCCTGAGAGGGGACAGTAAGCATTGTGTAGGGAGGTTGGGAACATAACTGAGAATTTTTATAAAGGATAAAGCAGCACAGTGACTGGCACATACATGTCCTTAAAGTTTTCTTGTTGTAGTTGTGTTACTGATATTCTGCTTCTTCATCTTAATATTTCTCACTGGAATTTTACATAGTAAGCTCAAATTTTAGAAATAACAACACTTGTTTAAAGACAACTTTCATATCCCACCAAAGGAATTTTTCCAGAATATTCTTCATATTTTTACCATTTATTTTTCAAAATGGATTTGAATCCCATCCCTAAAGAACAGGGCATCAGAGAATCAGATCATATGGTATAGACTTAGACAAGATGGGTTCAAATGTAATCTCCTCTTCTTATTGACTACAGGACTTTAAGCAAATGAGATGCCCTCTCCTTTGATAAAGGTAGTCTTTATAAAGTTTTTTGATAAAGGTAGTCTGATATTGAATTGTGATTTGAGGGGCAGTTACACTATGAAAGTGAAAGTTAAGTCTCTCAGTTGTGTCCGGCTCTTTGCGACCCCATGGACTGTAGCCTACCAGGCTCTTCTGTCCATGGGATTTTCCAGGCAAGAGTACTGGAATGGGTTGCCATTTCCTTCTCCAGGGGATCTTCCTGACCCAGGGATTGAACCCAGGTCTTCCGCCATGTAGGCAGACACTTAACCATCTGAGCCACCAGGGAAGTTCCAGTTACATTATAGTGTTTCTCATATTCAACTTATATTCAAAACCCCAGATCTTTGTTAAACAAAAGGTTTTAAAAGTAAATAATACATTTATTTTTGGCTATGCTGGGACTTCGTTTCTATGCGGGCTTTCTGTTGTTGCAGCAGGTAGGAGCTGCTCTCTAGTTGGGGAGCACACGCTTCTCTTGTTGCAGAGCATGGACTCTAGAGCACACAAGCTTGGTAGTTGTGGCTCCCAGGCTCTAGAGCACCATCTCAGTAGTTGTGGTATGAAGACCCTGTTGCTCCATGGCATGTGGGATCTTCCTGGACCAGGGAACAAACCTGTGTCTCCTGCATTGGCAGGTAGATTCTTTAACTTAACCATCAAGGAAGCCCCCTATGTGATGTACTTACATTGCTGCTGCTAAGTCACTTCAGTTGTGTCTGACTCTGTGCGACCCCATAGATGGCAGCCCACCAGGCTCCTCTCTCCCTGGGATTCTCCAGGCAAGAATACTGGAGTGGGTTGCCATTTCCTTCTCCAATGCATGCATGCATGCTAAGTCGCTTCAGTCGTGTCCGACTCTGTGCGACCCCATGGACAGCAGCCCACCAGGCTCCTCTGTCCACAGGATTCTCCAGGCAAGAGTTCTGGAGTGGGTTGCCATTTCCTTCTCCATGTACTTACACAGTTGGTGTTTATTTCAGGGGATGGGAAGGTGAAATGAGAGTGGTAGAGATAAGGAGTCATCTTAGTGTGCAATCCCATGAGGGGAGCAGTACTGTGGAAAAGTCAGGAGGGCAAGAGGAAAAAGAGCCAAAAAAGTAATACATTGTCCTACTGGCCTCTGCAGAGGATCAAGCATGACTGTTACATGGATTTTGCAGTTCAGTATCTGCTGAGAAGCTATAATACGTAAGCACCTATTAGGACCATGACAAAAGGAGGTATCTTGCTCTACTCATGTCCGTTTCTGTTTTCAGTGGGTAAGATCGAATTTTACTTGCGTGCATACTGAGCAGATCCTCAGATGTCTGATTCTCAGAAGGAGGCATGGGAAAAATGAGGCAGGGAAAAGGGAAGGTGAAATTAGTTGTGTCCACCTGAAGATGGTCACCTGAGTAGCAGCGGGCCAGAAAAGGTAACCAAGACCTGGAGAGCAGTGAGGTCAAGAAAACCAGGAATGCGTCACGGTGCACAACAGGTTGTGTTGTACTCATGTAGCTGATGTTTTTAACCTACAGCAGGACTTGTGTGTGTAACTATTACATGCCCTCTTATTAATTGGTCCCTCTTTCCAACTTCATAATCTCTATTGAGTCTATCATTCAGTGCAGTTGTTGTGGCTAACATACTCGTTTTCAGGCATAATTAAATCAATTGGTATTCCATCTGGGTCTTCAAGATATTGAGAAAAAAAAAGAATGAGCAGTCTCCATCAGCTATTCTATCTCACTGTTTTGTATCACGTTTCAGTGGTAATACCTCCCTTCCTTGAAGTCAGTCCTGACTAGTTTGCCAGCAGTCATTCTTGTCCTCTGTTAGAGTCCACACACATACAGCACCAGATTTATTAGGAGGAAACAGTCAGAAAGCTACAAGAGTATTTAGATATTCTTTCTTTTTTTTTTTAATTTATTTTATTGGAGGCAAATTACCTTACATTAATATATTGGTTGGTTTTGCCGTACATTGACATGAATCTGCCCCGGGTGTACATGTGTTCTCTTTCTTGAACCCCCCTCCCACCTCCCTCTTCCCCATATCCTCCCTCCATGTCATCCCCGTGTATCAGCCCCAAGCATCCTGTATCATGTGTCGAACCTGGACTGGTCACTTATGATAATATACATGGTACAATGCCGTTCTCCCCAATCATCCCACCTTCACTCTCTCCCACAGAGTCCCAAACACTGTTCTATATGCCTATGTCTCTTTTGCAGTCTCGTATACAGGGTTCAGGTTACCATCTTTCTAAATTCCATATATTTGCATTAGTATACTGTATTGATGTTTTTCTTTCTGGCTTACTTCACTCTGTATAATTGGCTCCAATTTCATCCACCTCATTAAAACTGATTCAAATGCATTCTTTTTGATGGCTGAAAAATACTCCATTGTGTATATTTTGAAAGATATTCTTTCAAAAGTTGGTTTGTCTATTGTGTCAAATGTATCCACTCTTGGCCTTTCAATTCTATGAAGTTTCAGTTGCCTGGAGAAGTTTCCTGCAAATACAGCAGCAAACTGAGCAGACAGTAATTCCTACTTTATATTCTACAGACCCTTTATATTTTATCTGACCTCTTTCTTAAAGTTTCAGTAGCAGAAACAAAAATACCAAGGTGCATACAAGGCCAAATGCATTGCTGCTGCTGCTAAGTCGCTTCAGTTGTGTCCAACTCTGTGCGACCCCATAGGCAATCCACCAGGATCCCCCGTCCCTGGGATTCTCCAGGCAAGAACACTGGAATGGGTTTCCATTTCCTTCTCCAGTGCAGGAAAGTGAAAAGTGAAAGTGAAGTCGCTCAGTCGTGTCCGACTTTCAGTGACCCATGGACTGCAGCCTACCAAGCTCCTCTGCCCATGGGATTTTCCAGGCAAGAGTACTGGAATGGGGTGCCATTGCCTTCTTCAAAATGCACTGAGGGAAATTTAAAAATCTCACATGATATTTTACATTTATAGACAATTCCAACTAATTTATATTGATGTATTCAAATAAGGGTTCTTGTTTATTAATGTTCTAACTTGCCATTATTAATTTAAAAAAACCTAAAATATTATTGGAGGAGAAGGCAATGGCAAGCCACTCCAGTACTCTTGCCTAGAAAATCCCATGGACAGAGGAACCTGGTAGGCTGCAGTCCGTGGGGTCGCTAAGGGTCGGACACGACTGAGCGACTTCACTTTCACCTTTCACTTTCACACATTGGAGAAGGAAATGGCAACCCACTCCAGTGTTCTTGCCTGGAGAATCCCAGGGACGGGGGAGCCTGGTGGGCTTCTGTCTATGGGGTCACACAGAGTCGGACACGACTGAAGTGACTTAGCAGCAGCAGCAGCAGCAAAATATTATTGGAGATCCCATTTTTTGGAACTATATAGTCAATCTATAATAGAATCAATGATAAAGAAATACTTTTATTCACTGCATCTCATAAACATATAGAACTACTTTATGCCACTATTTTTCCCCTCTTAGCTTAACTGTTTGAATTAAAATATAGAGAAAAACATCTTCTGCAATAAATGTTGTTTAAAAGCTAAAAGCAAAAACAATATTGATATTACAAAATGAGATTCAGTCTTACTATCATCTTTTCAGATTCCTTTCCAGGAATGATGTGTCCAGGATAAGGAAGGGAATGAAGTACAAAAATAAGAAAGTGTTTTCTTGCATTTTTATTGCATATGTTCAGTATAAATTGGCATGGAGTCCTTCCAGATCAATTTCCATTATGTGTCAACGTATTTTGAAGTTCTAGTAGAGTAGGACCATTTCAACCTGATTTGCTCTGGATTGTACCTAGTCATCCACAAAATGCATTAATAAATCTTTTAAAGGCCACAATCAATGTAGAGACTCATTTTATTTTAGATCTATAAACATTTGTTCTGTTTGTTTACAGTCGACAAAGCACTTTTATGTACATTATCTCATTTGATCTTCACAATTATCTGGTGATGTAGGCAGGGAAAATACAATCCTTATTTTACAGATGGTTAATCTGAGGTTCGGAGAAGGCAATGGCAAGCCACTCCAGTACTCTTGCCTAGAAAATCCCATGGATGGAGGAGCCTGGTCGGCTGCAGTCCATGGGGTCGCTATGAGTCAGACATGACTGAACGACTTCACTTTCACTTTTCACTTCCACACATTGGAGAAGGAAATGGCAACCCACTCCAGTGTTCTTGCCTGGAGAATCCCAGGGACAGGGGAGCCTGGTGGGCTTCCATCTATGGGGTCACACAGAGTCGGACACGACTGAAGTGACTTAGCAGCAGCAGCAGCAATCTGAGGTTAGAAGAGATTATTGTGTTCATTGCAGTGTGGGTTGGGGGGCAGTTGGACTCCTTTTTTTAGAAGGGAATATTTGAGGTATTATGAAGATGAGAAATTTCAGATAAGATATGTAAGTGCATTGTGGGATTTAAAACTGAGATTATTGTTTATTTTTTGCTTAAATACACTAGCAATAGAATTAAAAAGCTTACTTTCAGTATGTAATAGCTGTCAACATGAGAGCGAGCCATGTAAGTGGATTGTGTGTGTTGTCTATTTGTGTGACTAGTTGTCTCAAGAAAATTGGTAAATAGTACAAGGGCTTCCCTGGTGGCTCAGAGGTTAAAGCGTCTGCCTCCAATGAGGGAGACCCGGGTTCGATCCCTGGGTCGGGAAGATCCCCTGGAGAAGGAAACGGTAACCCACTCCAGTATTCTTGCCTGGAGAATCCCATGGACGGAGAAGCCTGGTAGGCTACAGTCCACAGGGTCGCAAAGAGTCGGACACGACTGACCAACGGAATGGATGGACGGAAGGACGGATGGCCATGGCCAAAAATAGCACTAAATGAAAGATGTTTCTGACACTTGAGGTCGATTCTAAGATGGCTTGTAGGGGGAAAATCTTAAATATATAATTCCATTTGTAAACTTGGTCTCTTCTCTCAACTCTGAAACCTGTGGGGTGCTAGTGAATATTTAACAACCAGCTCTTTGGGGGAAAAAAACAAAAGGCTTGACTTGGGCATTTGCCAATTTATGTAATGTAAATACTCCTACCACACCACAGCTGATTTCAAGCTATCAATAGTTTAGTTAATTGGTTTATAAAACTCTTGGAGTTTCTATAATTGGATTTCATAGCTTGTTGGCTCTAGCACCATTGTGTTGATTTGTTTAACTTACTACTCAGCATTTCTATTTACATATCTGATAATTATCTCAAACCTCACTTGGCCAAAGCTGACCTCCTGATCTCTTTCTGCCTCACAGCCTCCTTGCCTATATACCTCATTTTCCTGTGGTCCTCTCTGTCTCGATTAACAACTCTATCCTTCCTGGGTGTTAAACCTGCTCTTTTTCTCACATGCCTTTTCAAGTCTATCAGAAAATCTGGTAGCAACTACCTTCAAAATATATCCGGGTTTCAACTACTTTTGCCAACTTCCACCACTCAATCCCAGATCCAAATCATTATAATCTCTTGCCTGACTTATTCATTAGCTTTCTGTATTTGTCATGGTGAATCTCTCTAGATGCTGTAATAAACATCCCTCAACTCACAGTGGCCTAGCATAACGGAAGTTTATTTCTCCAGCCATCTCATTATTTGGGTAGCTCCCCTCTAAGCAATGCCTTGAGGGTCCATTGCTGCTCCTGCTCCCATCGTGTCTCTGCTGTTTAAAAGTTAACTTCCAGCCCCACAGAAACTAGAAAGAGAGAGCATCTAAAAGCATGAGATTTTTCAGGAGCCAAGGCTGGAAGAAATGTACCTATATCTCTGCCACTTACATTCTATGGTCCAGAACTAGGCATGTGGCTCCACCCAGATGCACAGGGGCTGAGAAATGTAATCTTCGTGTGTGCTGGGAGGAAAATGAAGTTGTTTGGGTCAACAGATAACACTGTGTCACGTCTACTCTGTGGTGTCTGTTCCCATCCTTGACTCCGGTAGTCTTTTCTTAACCCAGAAGCCGTTAAATGGTCATAAGCCAGATTATGTACTTCTCTGCTTAAAACTGTCCAGTGACTTCATATCTCATGAAAGATGAAAAGCCAAGGTTCCTGTGATGACTGATAAGGCCCTTCCTGGCCTGGCCCCTGATTCCTCTCTGGTCTCACTGCCTGCTTCTCTTCTGTACACTCTGTTCCAGCCGTATGGGGCTTCTGACGTGTGAGGCGTGCTTCCGCCTCAGGGCCTTTGCACTTGCTCTTCTCTTTGTTTGGATTCCCTTCACCCGGATATCTCCCTGGCTAACTCCCTCCCGTCCCTCAAATATTCCTTAAATTTTACCTTCCTTGGCTACCATATTTAAAATGTCAGCTTTCTTGCTCAGTCTCCTTCATCCCTATTGTACTCCTACCCCCTTTGTTTTTTCTCTACCGTACGTAACACCTTCTGATACATGTGTAATTTACTTATTATTTTCTTATTGTTCCTGTCATCCTACTCTAAGGAAGCTATGTGTGTTTTTTTTTAATTGCTGTATCCCAACACCGAAAACAGTGGCTCGAAGATAATAGGTATTTAATATAGATTTGATAAATGAATAAATGAAATCAAGATTTTTAATTCACTAATCTGTTTTGAAAAAAAGTACTCAAGTTGCCTTTATCAAAATCCTCACAACTGAGGACAGATGATATAATTTAAACCTGTAACAATAATAATAACATGGTACCAGGTTGTATGCAAAGTACTATCTTTGGGTTAAATTATTGAAGTTTTCCATAATCACAGTGAGATAGGTATTATTCTTTTCCCCATTGTATAAGTCAGGACTGAAAGACGTAAAAGACGTCACTTGCCCTGGCTTACATGCCTAGTGAGAGGTAGGGTGAGCTTTGAATCTAGACAGTCTGACCTCAGAGTAGAAGAGTCTAGATACCAGGAGGGAAACATTCCCAGTCTGTGTTTAGGGGAGGAAGACTTAGGTTAAAGGGAATAAGTTCTGCCACTAATTAGCTGTGTGACTTTGAATACATCTGAGCCCCTTTGGATCTTAGTATTTTCATCTGTAGAGAAGATATTGACACCAGATCACTGTACAAATCCCTTCTCACTTAATGAATTAATAACTTGCCACAAGCAGAAAACGGAAGATTCACCACTCAGAGCCCTGTCTTCTGAGCTCTCGCAGTGGTTTTTCTACTCTTGTGGTGTCTGCCACGAGGAATATGTCAGACAGGCAGAGGCACTGAATGTCTGAGTAGCACCCTCCACGTGTTTAAGTACATACCAAATCATGGCCCAAAAGATACTCAGAAAACAGATGTCATCACTGGTTTGTGTCTCAAATGTATTCCCTTTGTTGTGACTAAAACACATTATAAGATTAGCATATGTTAGAGCAGGAAGCGGAGAATTCAATGGCAAGCCACTCCAGTACTCTTGCCTAGAAAATCCCATGGACAGAGGAGCCTGGTAGGCTGCAGTCCGTGGGGTCGCTAAGGGTCGGACACGACTGAGCGACTTCACTTTCACTTTTCACTTTCACACATTGGAGAAGGAAATGGCAACCCACTCCAGTGTTCTTGCCTGGAGAATCCCAGGGACGGGGGAGCCTGATGGGCTTCCATCTATGGGGTCACACAGAGTCGGACACGACTGAAGTAACTTAGCAGCAGCAGCAGAGTAGGAAGAACTTCTAATAACCTTACCATGATTTAAGCACTCACATATATAAGCGCATTTCGTATTTACAACTGTGTACCTGGTACTTTCATCAATTCTTCTTTACAATCAAGAAAACTGAGGCACAGAATCATTACATATTTTACCCACATTAAGTAGATGAAGCAGGACTTGAATCCAAGTCAGTCTAACTTCTAGAGGTCAAGCTCTTAGCCCTTCTTCCCTGCTGACATTCAATTCAAAAATATTTCTGCACAATTAGGAGCAAGTAGGAAGAGAACAATGAAAGATGACTGCACCACTGAATGTAATCCTGTGATGAAGTTTGTTTCCTCTGTAACAGCACTCCTGTAATGCTTTTTCATTGTATTAGAGACCCCATTTAAAAGTGCATATGTGTGCACATGCCTGACAGCTTAATGGGCTAAACACACACACACACATACAAACACACGAATTCCATGATGACATCATGCAGGACCCATGATATTTATTCTCTTTTCGGTGACTTAGCAATAAATGTTTTTTCCTGAAACTGGTCACCTAATTCCAGAAAACTAAGGAAAGGGGGAATGTGGATGCTGTAGGCCAGATAAAAAAGATGTTGCAATTAGAACTGTTTTTGACAGCCAGCCCACTCTCAGATGAACCTTCATGTTTGTATTCCTGACACTTTATTTTTGGAAAGTCTTAAATAGTGAAACAAATATTTTCAAATCATCTGTTACGAAACTCTTGAGAACAGAGACAGTGTCCATTCAGGCTTGTATCTCTGATGTCTATCGTTGTTGCTGTTCAGTCACTCAGTCATGTCTGACTCTTTGCGACCCCAAGGACTGCAGCACACCAGGCTCCTCTGTCCTCCACTATCTCCTGGAGATTGTTCAAACTCATGTCCATTAAGTCAGTGATGCTATCTAACCATATCATTCTCTGTGTGTGTTACTCAGTTGTGTCTGACTCTTTGCGACCCCATGGACTGTAGCCCACCAGGCTTCTCTGTCACCATGGGATTCTCCAGGGAAGAAAGCTAGAGTGATTGCCATTCCCTTCTCCAGAGGATCTTCCGAACCCTGGTCTCCTGCATTGCAGGCCGATTCTTTACCATTTGAGCTACAGGGAAGTTCTGTCATCCTCTGCTGCCCGCTTGTCCTTTCAGCTTCTGTCTTTCCCAGCATCAGGGTCTTTTCCAATGAGTTAGCTCTTTGCATCATGTGGCCAAAGTATCAGAGCTTCAACTTCAGCATTAGTCCTTCCAGTGAATATTCAGGGTTGATTTCCTTAAAGATTGACTGGTTTGATCTCCTTGAAGACCAAGGGACTCTCAAGAGTCTTCTCCAACACCACAGTTTGAAAGCATCAATTCTTCAATGCTTAGCCTTTTCTGTGGTCCAGCTGTCACATCCATACATGACTACTAGAAAAACCATAGCTTTGAATATACTGACCTTTGAAGACAAAGAGATGTGTCTGCTTTTTAATACACTGTTCAAGTTTGTCATAGACTTCCTTCCAAGAAGCAAACATCTTTTAATTTCAAGGCTGTACTCACTGTCCACAGTGGTTTTGTAGCCCAAGAAAATAAAATCTATTGCTGCTTCCACCTTTTCCCTTTCCATTTGACATGAAGTGATGGGACCAGATGCCATGATCTTAGTTTTTGAAGCGTCGAGTTCCAAGCTGGCTTTTTCATTATTCCTCTTTCACCCTCATCAGCAGGCTCTTTAGTTTCTCTTCATTTTCTGCCATTATAGTGGTATCATCTGTGTATCTCAGGTTGTTGAGATTTCTTGCATCATTCTTGATTCCATCTTGTAATTCATCCAGCCTGGTATTTTGCATGATGTACTATGCATAGAAGTTAAATAAGCAGGGTGGCAATATGCAACCTTCACTACTCCCTTCCCAGGTTTGAACCAGTCTGTTGTTTCATGCCCAATTCTAACTGTTGCTTCTTGACCTGCATACTGGTTTCTCAGGAGACAGGTAAGGTGGTCTAGTACTCCCATCTCTTTAGAATTTTTCACAGTTCATTGAGGTCCACAAAGTCCAAGGCATTAGCATTTAGATGTTTTCCTGGAAGTCTCTTGCTTTTTCTATGATCCAACAGATGTAGGCAAGTTGATCTCTGGTTCCTCTGCCTCTTCAAAATCCAGTTTGTACATCTGGAAGTTTTTGGTTCACATACTGCTGAAGGATTTTGAGTATTACCTTACTAGCTTGTGAAATAAATGTAGTTGTACCATGCTTTGAACATTCTTTGGCATTTACTTTCTTTGGAATTGGAATGAAAACTGACCTTTTCCAGTCCCATGGCCACTGCTGAGTTTTCCAAATTTGCTGTCATATTGAGTGCAGCACTGTCAGAGCATCATCTTTAAGGATTTTAAGTAGCTCAGCTGGAATTCTGTCATCTCCACTAGCTTTGTTCATAGTAATGCTTCCTGTGGCCCACTTGACTTCACAGTCCAGAATGTCCAGCTTTATTTGGTGACCATACCATCATGGTTATCCAGTCGTTAAGACCTTTCTTGTATAGTTTTATGAATTCTTACCACCTCTTCTTAATCTCTTCTACTTCTGTTAGGTTCTTATCATTTTTATCCTTTATTACACCCATTCTTGAGTGCGCTATTCCCTTGATATCTCCAGTTTTCTTGAAGAGATCTCTGGTCTTTCCCATTCTATTGTTTTTTTCTTTATTTCTTCGCATTATTTTTTTTTCATTTTATTTATTTATTTATTTTTTAAATTTAAACAGTTAAAATTTCACCAAATGAAAAAAATACTATAGAATACACAGTTGCAAAAAGCTACATTAAGTTATTTTACAACTGCCTCAAGTTGCAAAAAGAAAAAAAACCCAATGCCATACCTAAGTTATCCCTCTCTCAAAATAATGCCATTTATATTATAAACCACAAGCTCCCCATCAAAAGACAGGAACTGCTTTTGTTAATTCATATATATATATATGACTGTATCACTTTGCTATACACCTGAAACAAATATAATACTGTAAATAAAATATAGTACAATATAAAATAAAAATAAGTAACAGATCTTTGGGGCTTTACACCGAGTTAGAGTTCCTATCAGTGGGATAACAGCACCACAGCCTCACTGAATCCTCATGAAGGAGGCACACGAATGACTGGATTACAAGAGTTACAGGAATGAGAGCTGCTCACTTCCCAGAAACGACAGCTCACAGAAAACCAACAAAGGCACGAGATACAGACCATTCCCTTATGAATGTGTAAAACTCAAGAAAGTCCACATCACTCCTACAACATGTGCCTCAGAATTCACGCAATACCAACTTTCTCATGGTTCTGGTTAAATTATATATACCAGTTTATAACATGTGCCTACGAAAGTGCCTCAGAATTCACGCAATACCAACTTTCTCATGGTTCTGGTTAAATTATATATACCAGTTTATAACAAATGGCAAAATCTGTAACTCTGTTCGAAGTTTTAAAAGATTATTTAAGAATAGTTTCTTGTATTTCTATGACACCTTTATAGTTCCGGTTTCTCATTTCTTAATTAGTAAATTCAGCATGCAGGTCCTATCCCAGGCTAATTTATACACTTCCGGAAGGAACGGCCTCTTAAATCCACAGGGTGTTGAGGTGGGGGCTCCCAACGCATTGTTTGTTTTAGAAGGCCTTATCTCTCCTTGCTGTTCTCTAAAACTGTACATTGAGTGTATCTTTCCCTTTCTCCCTTGCCTTTTACTTCTCTTCTTTTCTCAGCTATTTGACAAGCCTCCTCATTCAACCACTTTGCCTTCTTGCATTTCTTTTGCTTTGGGTTGATTTTGATCACTGCATCCTGTATAATGTTATGACTCTCCATCCTTATTTCTTTAAGTACTCTACTAGATCTAATCCCTTGAATCTATTTATCACCTCCACTGTATAATCATAGGGGATTTGATTTAGATCATACCCGAATGGCCTAGTGATTTTCCCCTACTTTCTTCAGTTTAGGTTTGAATTTTGCAATAAGGAGCTCATGATCTGAGCCACAATAGGCTCCAGGTCTTGTTTTTACTGACTGTATAGTGGATAGCACACGTGTACTCAGTCTTGTCTGACTCTTTTGCAATCCTTTGGACTGTAGCCTGCCAGGTTCCTCTGTCCATGGGATTTTTTAGGCAAGAATACTGGAGTGGGTTGCCATTTCCTCCTCCAGGGTATCTTCCTGACCCAGAGACTGAACTCGTGTCTCCTTTGTCTCCTGCATTGCAGGTGGATTCTTTATCTGCTGAGCCATCGGGGAAGCCCAATGTTTTTAATAACTGTATAGAGCTCCATTTTCAGCTGCAAAGAATATAATCAGTCTGATTTTGGTGGTGATCATCTGGTGATGTCCATGTGTAGAGTCATCTCTTGGGTTGTTGGAAAAGGGTGTTTGCTATGACCAGAGTGGTCTCTTGACAAAACTCTGTTAGCCTTTGCCCTGCTTCATTTTATACTCCAAGACCAAATATTTCTGTTATTCTGGGTATCTCCTGACTTCCTACTTTTGCATTCCAATCCCCTAGAAAGAAAAAGACATCCTTTTTTTTTTTTTGGTATTAGTTCTAGGTAATATTGTACATCTTCATAGAACTGTTTAACTTCAGTTTCTTTGACATCAGTGGTTGGGGCATAGACTTGGATTCCTGTGAAGCTGAACAGTTTGCGTTAGAAATGAATGAAGATCATTCTTTTGTTTTTGAGATTGTACCTAAGTACAGCATTTGGACTCTGTGGTTGACTGTGAGGGCTACTCCATTTCTTCTAAAGGATTCTTAGCCACAGTAATAGATATAATGGTCATCTGAGTTAAATTCTCCCATGTCTCTCCTTTTTAGTTCACTGATTTCTAAGATGTCGATGTTCAATCTTATCAACTCATTGACCACATCCTTTCACTTTGATTCATGGACTTAACACTGCAGGTTCCTATGCAGAATTGTTCTTTACAGCATGGGACTTTACTTTCACCACCAGACACATCCAAAACTGAGTGTCATTTCCACTTTGGCCCAGCCACTTCATTCTTTCTGGAGCTATTAGTTACTGCCCTCTGCTCTTCTCCAGTAACATATTGGACACCTTCTGACCTGGGGGCCCTTTCTTCCAGTATCATATCTTTCTGCCTTTTGATGCTGTTCATGGGCTTCTCTAGGCAAGAATATTGGAGTGGGTTGTCATTCCCTCCTCTAATGGACCACGTTTTGTCAGAACTCTTCACATGACCCGTCTGTCTTGGGTGGCCCTGCACAGCATGACTCATAGTTCATTGAGTTATACAAGCCCCTTCACCACAAGACTGTGATCCATGAAAGAGTGTCTATCATTAATGGATGCTTTATACTTACTCAGTGGTTGAGTAATGGATAAATAGATAGATAGATGGATAAACAAATGGAAGCACAAACTGTGGATAGGTGGTAGAAAGGCTTTGAAATTGAAAGTGTTAGTCATTCAGTCATATCTGACTCTTTTGACTGCATGGACAGTAGTCTGCTAGACGCCTCTGTCCGTGGAATTCTCCAGCCAAGAATACTGGAATGGGTTGCCGTTCTCTTCTCCAGGGGATCTTCCCGACTCAGGGATTCAATCCAGGTCTCCTGAATTGCAGACAAATACTTTACCAACTGAACCACCAGGGAAGGGCAAAAAAAGTGAGTGTTAGTTGTTCAGTCACGTCCAATTCTTTGCTACCCCATGGACTGCTGCCCACCAGGCTTATCTATACATGGAATTCTTCAGATAAGAATACTGGAATGGTTAGCCATTCCCTTTTCCAGGGGATCTTCCTGACCCAGGGATTAAACCCGGGTCTCTTGCATTGCACGTGAATTCTTTACCATCTGAGCCACCAAGGAAGCCCTAAAAGGCTTTACATAATGTATATTGAACTAGTGGTCAGGAATCCTGGGTTCTAACCCCAAATGTTTAGTTAACTTGCCTCTAATATTGGATAAGACCCTTCTCATTTCTTGTTCTCTCATTTGCACAATGTCTATGAGTCCATTAAAAATATAATTGAATATATGACTCAGCTCCCTCAGGGTGGTCTTTAAATACACCCGCACCTGGAAAAGAATAACTTTTCCCATGTACCATCTGTCTCTCTTCTCCTAGTAGTAAGACCATTCAGTCAGAGCAATTGAGTCTTGGACAATAAGATGGCATTGATTGAAGTTATTTACCATGGGGCCTAATGGTGAATGGCAGGACTTTCCTGTTGCCAGTATTTTTATTTGCTTTCTGCTGTTGAAGTTGTTGAGTACTTGGTCATTTGCCTGAAAGTTCTAGATTCACGCTCAAGGAGTAGTTAAGAGATAATGAAGAAGAGAGAGGGCACACTTGGCTCTAAGAGCAGTGAATTTGGGAGGCAACATCAGTCATTATCACTTTATCATTGTATGTGGTTGTGAAGGGCAGGAGCCCTGCTCAGAATTAGATTCATATCCCGGCTCAGCCACTTGCTCTGGTTCCTTGGGTGTGTGAGTATGAATGAAGATAATAATGAAACTTACCTGAGATTGAGATTGTTATGGGAATTAAATGGAACAGTCCATGTATGTAAAGGATTTAGCATAGTGCCTGGCTCATAGTAAGCTTCTTACAAAATAAAATGTCAGCCTCATTACCATCATTTTCCATGATAAATTGGGATGGGTGTTACTAGTTTCCTAAGGCTACCATAGCAAATTACCACAAAACAATAGAGATTTATTATCTCACCAAATTTATTTTGGAGGCCAGAAGTCTGAAATCAGCTTGTTGGCAGGGCATTGCTTATTCTGAATACTCAAGGGGAGAATCCTTCTTGCCTCTTCCTAGCTCCTGGTAATTGCTGGAAATCTTTGCTTCCTTGGCTTATAGCTCAGTTTTCCTAATTTCTGCCTCCGTATTCACATGGTATTCTCCTCTCTGTATCTCCATGTGGCTTTCTTATAAGGACAACACTTATTGAATGTAGGGTCAACCCTAATCCAGTATGATATCATCTTAACTGATTGAAAGTCCTATCTCCAAATAAGGAAATAAGTCACATTCTGTGGCTGTAGGTAGACATGAAATCTGGAGGGACATTCTTCAGTCCAGATATTCTTGTGGTAACTTCTTCATCTCCCCCACCACATTTCCACTCATATCTCATGCATCTACTAGAAACTCCATATCATTCTAGAAACGTCCAATGCTATTGAGAGTTGAAGTAGGAAGCATTTCCATCAATATTCTAAATTCAAATTTTTTTCCCTTTTCATTTGTAGAATAAAAGAGTTAGAACTATGACCCTGAAATCCTCTCCAACTAGCCAAGTGTAAAATGATCTTTTCTTCACTCCAAATACCTGTGAGTATTCAGAGGGACACTAATTTGAGTTGTGCTGATCACGTGTGAAAGGAACAGGATTGCAAATACCAAGTAAGCATTTTCAACTTGTTGATAAATGTGTGAAATTCCTATGGCAGGTGCAAGAGAAAGTGCCAATTAAAAATTAGCTGCCATCCACATTTATAGATTGTGTTGTTGACTCCAGCAGTTTGCTCTTGCCTATTAAAGCAGGAGTTGACAGGTAAATTTCCTCTGCTGGATTCTTCTATAGGTCAGGAAACAGTACTGCACAGCTTTTGGAATGCATCCAAACCATTTAATGAGTCCTTCCTTGGCTCTAGATGCTGTAATTCAACCCTCTTGCTTTGTTAACAACTGTTGTTAAAAGTGTAAATGTGACTTTTGGTGATGTTCAGCAATCATAGAAATACAAGCTTTCCATTGAAAGGGATGGTAAAGGTTACCTGGTCATTCTTGTCTTACTTAAAGCTTGTATCCTTGCTACATGCTTGTTAGTGTGTCACCTGTGATGCTGTAAGAAACTCACTTGTCTAGGGGTGGTTCTGCTTTTCAGAAATTTCTTTCTGTTATTAAAATAAAGGAAATATGTTTTGATCTGGTCATGTCAATCTCAACTCATTTTTATGTATTTGAGCACCATCTTAAAGAATCTTGAAGTTCTCCTGATAGAGCTGCAAGATAGTTGCCATTTATACATTGCACCTCTCTAACATATGTTGAGATTCTAGTTTGAGGGAAGATTTTTACCTGCAGTATGGCTCCACCCTCAGGCATTCATGGGGCTGTCACCAGCCTGTTGGACTTCTCAGGTGGTGCAGTGGTAAAGAATCCACCTGCCAATGCAGGAAACACAAGAGACGTGGGTTCAATTCCTGGGTCAGGAAGATCCCCTGGCATAGGAAAGGGCAACCCACTCCAGTATTCTTGCCTGGAGATTTCCATAGACAGAGAAGTCTGGTGGGCTACAGTCCATGGGGTCACAAAGAGTTGGACAGGATTGAGCATGCACACATATGCCAGCCTGTTATGGAACACTTGTCCTCCACCAAACAGTGAGCCTCACACCTTCTGACAAGTGAGAAGCAGCTTCTGATCAAAAGACTAAAGGCTTTTAGATCATTAAGAGCAGTGATTCTCTTAACTTGAAAGTATTTATGAATTACCTCTGATATTGGTAAATTGCAAATTCTTTTTCTGGAGATAGAACCTGAGGTTCTTTCTTTCTTTCTTTCTTTTTTTAATTGAAATATAGTTGATTTACAATGTTGTATTAATTTCTGTTGTACAGCAGTGATTCAGTTATATATATATATGCATTCTTTTTATATTCTTGTACATTATAGTTTCTCATAGGGTACTGAATATAGTTCTCTGTGTTATACAGTAGGAGCTTGTTGTTCATGGATTCCATATATAATAGCTTCCATTTATTACCCCCAGCTTCCCACTCTACCACTCCTCCAGCCCCCTCCCCCTGCTCAACCACAAGTCTGTTGTCTATGTCTGAGAGTCTGTTTCTGTTTCATAGATAGGTTCATTTGTGTCATATTTTAGATCCCACATGTAAGTGATATCATATGGTAATTTCTCTTTCTGACTTACTTCACTTATATGGTAATCTCTAGTTACATCCATGTTGTTTCAAATGACATTATTTTGTTCTTTTTTATAGCTGAGTAATAGTTCATTGTGGATATGTATAACATCGTCTTTATCCATTCACCTATTGATGGGTTTTTAAGTTGTTGCCATGTCTTGGCTATTGTGAACAGTGCTGCTTTGAGCATAGGGGTGCATGTATCTTCACGGATTAGAATTTTGTCTCAATATATGCTCAGGAGTGGGATTGCTGGATCATATGGTAATTCTAATTTTAGTTTTTTGTAGAACTTCCCATAGTGTTTTCCACAGTGGCTATGCCAACTTACATTCCCATCAACAGTGTAAGAGGATCCCTTTTTCTTCACATCCTCTTTAGCATTTGTTTTTAAAGATAGCCATTCTGACCTGTGTAAGCTGGTACCTCATTGTAGTTTTGATTTGCGTTTATCTGATAATTAGCAATGTTGAGTAACTTTTCATGTGCTTACTGGCTGTATTTCTTCTTTGAAGAAATGTCTATTAGGTCTGCTGTCCTTTAGGTGTGTTTGGGTTGCTTGTTTTTCATTGTTGTTGAGTTGTATGAGATGTTTGCATACTTTGTAAATTAAGCCGTTGTCAGTTGCATTGTTTGAAAATTATTATGTTACCTTAACATTCTATAAAATGTTATGGAAAAAGCAAACAAACTTTTTGGCCAGCTCAAGTTTTTTTTCATCCATTTGTTTGTCTTTTCATTTTTTGTTACTATTTTTTTATGATTTCCTTTGCTGTGCAAATAGTTGTAAGCTTGATAAGGTCCCATTTGTTTATTTTTGTATTGATTTATATTGCCTTGAGAGAGTGACCTGAGAAAACATTGGTATAATTTAGGTCAGAATGTTAGGCCTGTGATCTCTTCCAGGAGTTTATGCTATCATGTCTTATATTTAAGTATTTAAGCCACTTTGAGTTTATTTTTATGCATGGTGAGAGGTTGTGTTCTTAGTTTATATGTAGCTGTTCAGCTTCCCTAATGCCGCTTGCTAAAGAGACATTTTACTACTGTATATTTTTGCCACCTCTGTGAAAGATTAATTGACCATAGGTGTGTGGGTTTATTGCTGGGCTCTCTATTCTGTTCCATGGCTCTGTATATGTCTGTTTTTGTGCTAGTACCATGCTGTTTTGATTACTGTATCTTTGTAGTATTGGCAGACATCTGGGATGGTTATTGTTCCTACTTTATTCTTTTCCTTCAGGATTGCTTTGGCAATTTGAAGACTTTAATGGCTCCATATAAATTTTAGGAGTACTTACTGTAACTCTGCGAGAAATGTCTTGGGTAGCTTAATAGGAATCACGTTCAGTAGATTGCCTTCGGTAGTATGACCATCTTAACAATATTCTTCTAATCCAAGAGCATGAGATATCTTTCCATTACTTTGAATAATATTTAATTTCCTTTATTAATGTTTTATACTCCTTACAGTATAAATCTTTCACCTCCTTTTTCAGGTTTATTTCTATATATTTTATTTCAGAGGGTGCAATTTTGGAAAGTGTTGTTTCTTGGTATTCCTTTTCTGATATTTCATTGTTTGTGTAAAGAAATGCAATCAATTTATGTTTATTCATCTGTATCCTGCTACCTTGCTGAATTTGTTTATCAGTTCTAGTAGCTTTTGTGTGGAGTCTTTAGGGTTTTCTACAGATAGGATCATGTCATCTGTATATAATGATAATTTTACTTTTTTCCTTCCAATTTGGGTACTTTTTATTTCTTTTTCTTATCTGATTGCTGTGGTTAGGACTCCTAATACTGTGTTGAATGGAAAGGTGAGAGTGGACATCTTTGTCTTAGTCCAGATCTTAGCATGAAGGCTTTCAGCTTTTCACCACTGAGTACTGTGTTGGCATGGGTTTGTCATAAAGGAAGCCATGCTGCCTGCATAGGCTCTAGAGGAAGATTTGTTCTTGCCTTTTCCAGCTTCTGGTGGCTACTAGCATTTCATGGCTCTTGGGTGTGTCACTCCAGTCTCTGTAGCCACAGTCACATTGCCCTCCCCTTCTGTTTGTCTGAAATCTCCCCTACCTCATTTTTATAAGGATATTAATGATTGTATTTAGGATCTACCTTGATTATCCAGGATAATTTCCCCACTTAGAGATCCTTCATGTAATCACATCTGCAAAAATCCCTTTTCCATAAAAGGTATAATTTACAAGTTGAAGGGATTAGGACTGCATACCTTTGGGGACCATTATGTGGCCTAGCACAATATTCCTCTTGCAAAATGCAAACCCTTGAATAGGTCACTGGTAATGCCAACCAAGGTCCATCTAGTCAAGGCTATGGTTTTTCCCGTGGTCATGTATGGATGTGAGAGTTGGACTGTGAAGAAAGCTGATCGCTGAAGAATTGATGCTTTTGAACTGTGGTGCTGGAGGAGACTCTTGAGAGTCCCTTGGACTGCAAGGAGATCCAACCTGTCCATACTAGAGGAGATCAATCCTGGTGTTCATTGGAAGGACTGATGCTAAAGCTGAAACTCCAATACTTTGGCCACCTCATGCGATGAGTTGACTCACTGGAAAAGACTCTGATGCTGGGAGCGATTGGGGTTAGGAGGAGACGGGGACGACAGAGAATGAGATGGCTGGATGGCATCACCGACTCAATGGACATGAGTTTGAGTGAACTCCAGGAGTTGGTGATGGACAGGGATGCCTGGCATGCTGTGGTTCATGGGGTCACTAAGAGTCGGACACGACTGAGCGACTGAACTGAACTAACTGAACTGAACTGAATGATAGCAAGAATCGCAGGTACAGGTAGATTCACATCAGACCTAGAACCCTGTTTCATTACTGACAGGAAGCCAGGGAGTTGCACGTTCCAAACACTCTTAAGTTCTCAGGTGCAGATTGTCAAACAGAAAATTTCAAGGAGAAGAAGGCCTATTTTTGCTGCACTCAAGAGATAGCACTCCTAAGAAATTCATATTATCGGATAATAATTCTTATATTGAGTAGAAAACTGTTAAAGCTACATTCTTGCATGATGTTCATTTGGTCACACATTTATTATTCACATATTACTAATTCAGTGACATTTGTACTAGACATTGTGTTAGGGTCAGTGAAGACCAGAGACATGTTGCAATATAGCACCTGCACTCAGGGTGCATATACAGTATGTGTATAGTCAAGTCTAAGCAAGACAAAAGAACAAATTCAGCCACAAAATGGTACTAGGATTTTTTCTCTTTAAAGTATTGTTTTAATCTGGCACCACAATTGCTGCCACCTATGGAAAGTTTGGAAAACCATAGCGAACCTTTCAAAGAAAAAAGGACCATGTCAATTCAAAACAGCCACTTAAACATAGTACTGTGTGGCATTAATATTAAAAGTCTATTCATAGTATCTGTTGTTCATATCTGCAGTTTTCAAAAGGCATCAATATTTTCTTCTTGACCAATGATTTGGAACAGGGAAATGTTATGGTCTAATAAAATGTACATTATCATATGTATCCTGGAAAGCAGGGAAGAAAAAAAGAATTTTCAAACATGATCTGAGTTATGCTCATATGCATGTGTTTATCAAACTCTGATATTGCCCCCCCTCCGCCTTTTAGTTTGATGCATATAATTATTTAAGGTCTGGTAAACTCCAGTTCATCCTGAAAGCACGGAGAGTGTAATGTAATCGTCATCCAGCAGTAATTAACAATCCATCCTTTTGGAGATTCACTGTCCAAGTCTACTCACTGGATAATCGCAACACTTAACTCCTTGTACCTTTCTGGGGTCTTGAATAAGACAGTCTTACTTTCATTAGCATAAAACTTAAGCTAGATGGAGACATCCCAATGCTAAAAACTGAGGCAGATATTTTTTAAAAAAATAACAATAAAATGTAACTAACCAGCATCCACCATACTGACTAACTGATAATATTCCTTACGTTTTTTAAAGTATGTATGGGAAAGGGAGTGGCTCAGAATTTAGCCTTACCACTGAAAGACCCACCCAGGGCAGGATGCACTGTCCATGCACAGAGTCCAAGGGCAATGAAAATGTGACAAATCTCTGACAGTTTGGATTGTTCGTTCTGGTTTTGCACAGAGTAAAGCAGTGTTAGGGGTCTTGAGCACGACACGCCCAAAGACAAAGAACAGATTTAAAACCATTAGTTGGATTTTCTCTGATATGAATTCATATATTCAAGAGATAGTAATTGATGGGTGATAGATAGGTATTGCTACTCGTCTTCTTCCTGTGTGTCCTGCACTGTGCTAAGCACTTACACGTGCAATTCTCATTTTATAGTTATAACAATATTATGAAGCAGGTTATTTTCATTTTATAGATTAAACAGAAGAACACAGCTTACCGTGTAAATCGCCTGAGAAAGGTCACTAAGTGAGGTTCTGGGATTTAAAGAAGGGGACGACAGAGAATGAGATGGCCGGATGGCATCACCGACTCGATGGAGGTGAGTTTGAATGAACTCTGTGAGTTGGTGATGGAAAGGGAGGCCTGGCGTGCTGTGATTCATGGGGTTGCAAAGAGTCGGACACGACTGAGCAACTGAACTGAACTGAATGTCACTCAGGAGGTGAAGTTCTTGTGTATTCAATCAATCAGTGTATATTGAGAACCTCCTATGTGTCAGGATCTGTGCTAGACTATTGACCTAAAAAGCAAACATGTAAATGGGGAAGGAGTTAAAAGTCATGATAGCATTGGGAGAGGAAAAGACCAGTATTGAGATGGAGAATGGGAATGGTTGTCTATGCTGACAGGTGGTCAGATGAAGCCTCTCTGGCAATGTGCTTTTAAAACTGAGATCTTAAAAATGAGGAAGAGTTAACCACAGAGAAGAAAATCCCAGACAATGGGAACAGTTTATGTAAACTCATGGGTCTGTGGAGGCTTCATGGAGGATAAGAAAAGTGAATTGTCCATGCCTCGAAAGATATTTAACAAGCACAGAGGGTTTTCTAGGTGATCAGGACCTATTGAACAAAGACTTGGTAGGTGAGAAAAAAATAAGTAGAATATTTTTACTCATAGAACTGTGGCTAGGACCTTCTCCCAAACATACAGTTCTATTGTAAAGGACTTTAAAGGATTGAAAGTCCTTTTAATGTTCTCAGGTTTGTACTGATATTGTGCTTTTTTCCTGTGTGTTGTAGGGGGGAAAGAGAGCTTCATGTTACTGATATACAACTAAAACATCCATCTTCCAGAGATCATAGTGGTCTATCCCAGTGGCTCATGTGAGGGCCACAGTGGAACAGAGCAGGCGGTTAGCTATGGAATCTGAGATGCTAAAGCTTAAATTCTCCCACGCAAACCAAATGCCCTGCTTGGACCTAGATGTGTCAAGATGGGAAGTTCCTGAGGGGAGATTTTAGTGCAATAGGATTTAAAACGTCAAGTAAACAAACGAGAGTTTAGGTCAGAGATCAGCAAATTGAGCCCAAGGACCGAATCCAGCCTACCATCTCGTTAGTTTACAGCTAGGAGTATTTTTATATTTGTAATGGTTTGAAAACAAATGACACATGAAGATGAAATGATACTCAGATTTCACTATCAGTAAAGTTTCTTTGGAACGCAGCCGCATCCAAGGCTACTTTTGAGCTGCAGTGGCAGAGCTGAGTAGCTGTGACAGAGGCTTTATGTGTGCTGCACAGCTGGAAATATTTCCTACAGGGCGTTTATGGAAAATCTTACTTAACTCCTGGTACAGGTAGTGGAGGGGCCATGAGAGTATCATTCACGGAATTGTAACTCTGATTCAAGGATCAGGTATGTTTTTCTGAGGCTAAAGTTGGAGCTGGCAATTCGTGACAGAAATTGAGCTAGATATAACAAAATTCCAGAGATGAAAGTGTGTGTGTGTGTGTGTAGAGAAAAGAATTGATAAGGCCATTCAGGATACAGCAGTGTCCCAACTGTACAGCCAGCCCCTTCTCCCAAACACCCACAGTGTTGGTGACATCATATTGCCAAGGCTCAGTTCATTACCAAATAAGTGGGACGAGGATCAAAGTCTGTGAGTTCAGAGTTCAGTCCTGGAGGCTATAGAGATCTGGGAAGGTTCCAGACGGGAGGAGAAAGAAGAAGAGGAAAAGGAGAGGGAGGAATGTGGAGCAAGCATTATTCCAGACTTTGAAAAATTTGAACAAGTAGATGGGGTTCCCAGATCATCAGAGCTACCAGAACAGACTCCAAGAAATCAGGCTATTTTAACTATTTGAAAGCTCTTACCTCAAGCACACGATCCCATCAAATAGGATTTTACAGGATTTGAGACACTCTTACTTAAGAGTGTTCTCCAGTTTGCACTGAATTTGTGCTTCACTGTTTTGTGAGGTGGGTTGGAGGCAGCCTAAATTAATCCCAGTCTTGTCATTTTCTCATAAAATACAAGAGCAGTACAATCCCACAGGCCCACATAAGGATCCTTCCACAGTAGACAGAGCAGGTGATTTGCAGTTTTCAAACCATGAGGAAAATGCCCACAGTTCATGACTTATAATTAATAACTGCTCTGCATCTAGTCACTTAACTCAGGAAGCCTGGGGAAGTTGAAAAGTCTCCGTCTCCCCTTAGCTCTAGTATACCTATCAAGGTTAGGGATGAGCATGGCTAGTGTAGAAGTTAATTATGATTGCCAGAAGTGACTGAAAACCTCATATCTTATTACACAGACCTTAAACCTGAAATCAGAAGAAACATCCTGACCTTTAGAGCATTCTGGAAAGTAGAAACAAATATCCTGAGGAGAAGAAGGCATCCAACTCTGCCTGTCTTTGCAAAGATTAGAATTCAGAGTTTCCCCAAGCATCCCAAGGTGAGAAGGACCTCGGCCCCTGGCTGTGCAGCTGAGGGAGCTTCTCCCAGGGGGGAAGGTTTCAGGTTAATGCTGAAATATCTGTGAGACTTGCTAATCTCTCTCTGTCTTTTTATAAGGAAAAAATAAAAGTAGCCTTAAACTAAAATCTATCTGCACAGAATGGACAGTTTAGCAAGTGAAAATACAAATAATCTCAGATAAACAAAAGAATTCTTGTTTAGGATATGTATTATCCTGTATCCCATGCGGTATTGGGTGTACTTCTGCTAAATTATTTGTCACTTATCTTAAATTCAAACTTTAACTGAGCATCCTGCACTTTATCAAGAAACCCTACTTCTGCAGGCAGCAGTGGCTAACTGAAAGCTTAGATTGTTTGGTTTTCATCATACTGACTGCTGCTTTTCTGCATGTGGTAAGTTAGATTCTTGTTCAGCAAATACTCACTCTTTCCTCCCTCTCTGCTCCCTGGAGAGTTCTTTTCCCACCCCAGCAATTGGTTGTGTGACTTGCTTTGGCCAGTGGAATGTGAGTAGAAGTGTCCAGCGCCAGTTTCAAACCACAGGCAGCCTCTGTCCCTTAGTTCTAGGCCCCAGAATGACAAATGTGGAGCTGATCTGCACCAAGGAGCCTGATCAGCGTAACTTGCTTAACTGACAGAGCCCCTCTGCAGCACCATGCACGTGAGGGTAAACTCAGGTTATTGTGAGCTACCAAGTTAGGCGAGGTTTAGCAACAAGATTATTGTGAACATTTATATACCTCCGGTCTGCTGCTGCTAAGTCACTTCAGTCGTGTCCGACTCTGTGTGACCCCACAGACGGAAGCCCACAGGGCTCCCCCTTCCCTGGGATTCTCCAGGCAAGAACACTGGAGTGGGTTGCCATTTCCTTCTCCAATGTGTGAAAGTGAAAAGGGAAAGTGAAGTCGCTCAGTGACAAAAAGCTTTCTTTTCATATTAATATATTTTGTGTAAAAATTACATATCAATTTAAATAAAAATATTGAAGGATATCAGTTTAGATGTTACAGGAATATGTTAAAATTTGTGAAGGTGGAATTTAAATGATTGAGATTTAAAGATTGCTTCACTTGAACGCCCAGATCTCTCCATCTAGCGTTTTAGGCACAGTGGGCACAGTGGGGTGAAAGGGAAGCCAAACTCCTTCTCAGATGGGACCTGGACCTAGTCACAACTCAGACTGGGGCTTGAACCCAGGGGATGGGACTAACACCTACTGTCTTTTAATTGAAACCACTCATCTGATGTCAGAACTTGATGAAACTCAGGATCTTTTGTGTTGTTGCAGAAAGAATTCCTTGTGAAGCAAATGATAGGCATAGAGTGAATTTATTAGCATAGGAGACTTTTGAGAGATATAAGCGGGCACTCAAGGGAACACATCCCTGAGAACAAAGAGAGCTACATTTTTATACGCACAAAAAAGTGAGGAGGGAAGAAAACCACCTTCCTCATTTTTGGGCAGACATTGTGGCTTACATCGTTAAAACATAGATGTTTTATTATATGTCATCACCTTTCTGCTCATATACATATGGTTTAAACATATGTGCCATGACAGTCCTGGTTAGATCATCTAGAGTCAAAGGAGGAACTAATGATGTAAGCTGTGATGTCTGCCCAAAAATGAGGAAGATGGTAGTTTTCTTCCCTCCTCACTTTTCTGTGGATATAAAGATGTAGCCCTCTTTGCTCTCAGGGATGTACTCCTTTGCCTGTGGTTTTGGTATAGTGTATCAGGGCAATGGCAAGCCACTCCAGTACTCTTGTGTAGAAAATCCCATGGATGGAGGAGCCTGGTAGGCTGCAGTCTGTGGGGTTGCTAAGGGTCAGACACGACTGAGCAACTTCACTTTCACTTTTCACTTTCACACATTGGAGAAGGAAATGGCAACCCACTCCAGTGTTCTTGCCTGGTGAATCCCAGGGATGGGGGAGCCTGGTGGGCTGCTGTCTGTGGGGTCACACAGAGTTGGACACGACTGAAGTGACTTAGCAGCAGCAGCAGCAGGCTTCTCTGATAGCTCCTGCAATGCATGAGAGCCTGGTTCCATTCCTGGGTTGGGAAGATTTGCTGGAGAAAAGATAGGCTACATACTCCAGTATTCTTGGGCTTCCCTGTGGCTCAGCTGGTAAAGAATCCATCTGCAATGTGGGGAACCTGGGTTCAATCACTGAGTTGGGAAGATCCCTTGGAGAAGGGAAAGGCTACCCACTCCAGTATTCTGGCCTAAAGAATTCCATTGATTCTATAGTCCATGGGGTTGCAAAGAGTCAGACATGACTGAGTAACTTTCACTTTCACTTGGTATTATATCCTATTTCACCTAGTTCTTTCTCCTTGCACTTACAGTCCTGTCTTGGCTACATGCAGAAATGCTACTCTTCAAGGACCGTTGACTCCCTGACTTCATGTAACAAGATTCAAACCCCGTTTCTACTGTCTTGTGTTTTAACTATCAAAATGGTGGCTGAGCATGCCTGGCACTTGAATGTACCTGGTCTTCCCTTCAAGGTAGTATGGATTGTTGCTAGGTTACTGGTTTCTTTTCTTGAGCTTATCATGGTTTCTTAGCTTATCATGGTCCCTCAGACTCGCTCAAAGTTCTCTTTCTGTATTTAATCCCTAGTTGAATTTTTAAACTCACTATTTAATTCACCTACTCTATCCCTGTCAGAAGGAGCTTGAGACTTGCAGTGAGATGGGTCTTAGCTTTCATTCTGGCTCTTACTCCACCTGTGTAACCCTAGGAAGTCACTAAGTGACTGGGGTAGCGTGGGTCTGGACAGGCCCTCTGATCTCCCCCAGTTGCCTCATTTCTAAAATTGGAATGATACTGGTGCCAACCTTTAAGGACCACTGTAATTTTTCAAAAAGAAAGTTCTTTGAAATGCCTGGCCAACTCTAGGTGCTCAATATTGCTCCCTGCTCTTTCCCAATGATTGGTCAGGGTACAGATCCATAAAGAAGATTTTAAAAGTTTCCACAGGGTCCAACCTATAGTTAGTGTGTGGAGTGAAGGAAAGGGGGTAGATGTAGGCACATGTGTGCAAAGCAAGACAAGAGACACAGGACATCAACATTTTTTTAGTCCCTTAAATGCAACTCTGGTTTTTAATTTCAGGGGCACTGTTGGGAGTCTTCTGGTTCCTTAACAACCAGAAAGTGTTGATTGTTGTAACTCAAGCATAGAAGCCCTTTGCCCATAAAGGGCTTCACTGCTGCTGCTGCTGCTAAGTCACTTCAGTCGTGTCCGACTCTGTGTGACCCCATAGATGGAAGCCCACCAGGCTCCCCTGTCCCTGGGATTCTCCAGGCAAGATCACTGGAGTGGGTTGCCATTTCCTTCTCCAATGTGTGAAAGTGAAAAATAAAAGTGAAGTCACTCAGTCGTGTCCAACCCTTAGCGACCCCATGAACTGCAGCCTACCAGGCTCCTCTGTCCATGGGATTTTCTAGGCAAGAGTACTGGAGTGGCTTGCCATTGTCTTTTATTTTTCCTAAGCATACAATGACTCAGAATGGTATAAATTAAAATTTAGACAAGTTTGGGGACTTGGATGGCTAAACTAGGAAGCTCAGCGTCCTTCTCTCCTCCAGTGGTTTTAGGGTCTGGCGTCACAGGACCCGGCCATCTGATGTCTGAGGATAACCAGGATTTGGGCAACCTGCCCAGGAAATGTGAAAATCACACAGGCTACAAAGAGAAAAGGCTCAGCAGACACTGTGCCCAGGCACAAGCTTAAATGATTATCAGAGGAAAGAATGGGCCTATGTCATTAATCCTGCTCCAGTAGTTACTGAGTGTCACTGAGGGACAGGCTGAGAAGAACTCTTTCAAAATCAGTGGAGTGAAGGAAAAAGGTAGAGAAGATCAACACAATTAAAAGTTGATTCTTTGAAAAGGCTCATGTAAATAAACAAAAACAAATACAAATTTCAGTCCAGAAAAGGCTAATCTATAGAGATTGCATGTGGACTAGTAGCTGCCCGAAGCTGTGTGGGAACATGGCTCCCTACCCTCAAAGTGGGACCATTTGGGGGTAATGGTAATGTTCTAATACTGGATTGTGGTGATCATTTCACAACTCTAAGGTTACTCAAAATCCTTAGACACGTACTTTAGTGTATTTAAGCAAATGAATTTTATGCTATTTAAATTTTATCTCAGTAAAGCTAATAACAAACACGGGATAGAAAAAGAAATAACCATAGATACAATAGACATTTATAAAGAATGATAGGCTTATCAACAGCTATATTGTTTTGGTTTTGTATGTTTAATGGAAGTGGATCAATTCCTAGAAAATTAGAAGAAGAAATGGATGTCTTGATGAGTGCAGTTATTTTTAAACGGTAATCAAAGTGTGAACCAATTGCAGGTCCAGATGTTTCCACTGGTAGTTCTACCAAACTTTCAAGAAAACGTTGATTCTTTGTTATGTAAGTTGTTGAAGGAAAAAAGATAAAAGAGCAAAAGCTATGCAATCATTTTGTGGAGCAAGAGTAGTCTTAATTCCAAATATAAAGAGAAGAACAGGAAAAAAATTCTAGTAATTATAGGCACATTCTATTTATGAAAATTTGTATAAAATACACTAACTTAATTCAACAGTGTACAAATATATATCAAAGTAGACTGGAATATATTTCAGAAATATAAAGTACTGCTAAACAGTGGAAAACTCATATGATTACGGCAAATGATGTCCCAAATTTTTTTTAATGGTTTATGCATCTTCAGGATGAATCTGGAAAGTCTCCTACCTTGGATTCTTCTTCCCAGGTAACCCTGGTCTGCATTGCCAGGGTGTTTGGGTTACTGAGGATTTGGAGACAATCAGGGTGTGCATTTTTAGAACAGTGGTGGATTAGTCATTGTGGAGGATTCGCGAGGATTTTGCAGCAAAGGAAGCAACAGAACAACATAGAGAGATCTTTAAAACAGTAAAAACAGAGGAAGAAATTATAGGATACGTAACATTACCATGTACAGAAATTGAAAATTCATGCACATAGTACCACAAAACACATTTTGTAATAATGTATCAAATAGAAAGCACGTTAAACATTGAAATGTTGAGGGAGGGAAGCAAGGGTGCATTGAATGAGTTAATGATTCAAGGAAACAGCCCAAACAACCAGAAACCATTTACTATGAGCTGACGACTATAACTCACTTAACCTCTTTTCAGGGTCTTACGGAAACATGATCTCTTTCAGACTCTAAGGAATTCTCTTCACAGACTTTAAAGCTACTTTCTTTGTTAAATATTTGACAAGACTCATTTTACACATGGATTGAGTTGTCCATTGTTCAAAACAGTGGCTCACAGGTTTTAGTATAAAATAAAATAACCAGAGGCATTTTTATAATGCAGATATCAACAGAGTTGTTTAATGTTTACTTTGCAAAGAAAGGAAATATCTCCAAGTCTAGGTATTTCCCCAAAAGTGCTATTAGCAAAATTGCATGCATTATCTGTCTGTCTCCCCTATGCTATAGACATGTATATGTACATATACAATAATATACACAACCCTCTTTGCTTTGGGCTGGGGAAAACATCCTTATAAACCAGTATTTGTCAATCTTGTTTTCATTTTTCCCTTTCCCCCATAGAGTCTTTTTAGACGTGTTTTCCTAGTCACACACTCCCGTGAAATTTTAATGTAACATATGTACTATATACTTATGTATTGTGGCCTTTGGGAGAGTTACCAACCGTTGTAATATCTTAGAATATTTTCAGCCTCCCAAGAGCCAGTTTTCGCCCTCTTGGGGACAATATCACTCCCACTGAGAATGCATACCATACACTAAAGCTAGTTTTTAAACCAAGATTCAAATCCAATCTCATAGGAGGTTAAGATTCTAAGAACTATTTCCCCACCTTTCCACCTGAAATCCTTCCTTCATCAATTCATTCTTTGTGTTCATCATTTTCTATTCTCATCCTGTCTGTTTTCTAAGTAGCAGCCATTTTGAAGACACAACATATTAGGAATACAAAACATCATTTTAAAAATTAAAACACAGGACACCTGCTAAGAGCAGTATGCTTTGCTGAATGTTGGAAAGAATTGAGAGTTGAGTCAGCTGCAGGCTCATCTCTCAGAGGAGTTCAGAACTGGTGGGACTAGAGAAATGGGTACAAAAGAGAGAAGGAAGGTGGATGGGGAAATAATTAGTGTGGGTTGAATCCTCAAAGTGAAAAACTGGAACACTCTGTTACCACCATATCATTAAGTTTATTCAGTCTTTCTTCTGGGAAGAGGAGAGAAAAAAGGACAGAGCAGATAAGTTTGGATAGGAGAGATGTTCATTCATTCATTCATCCAACAAACATTTATTGAGAACGTGCCATTTGCCAGGTCCCGTGTTAGGGGCTGATACAGAGACTCATTGTACGGCATTGAGTCTTTCCCTGAGTGCCTATCCTTCTCCTGGGGAGGATGGCTGGGGAGAGTTAACATTCCAGCGATAATAGCAAAAACTCCTCTGCTTTGTCAGTCACTGCCACACTGGCCCTGTCATCTCCACTCCTGAAACAAGTGTTGTTTCCTTTCTCAGCCTGGGCTGTCAGCAACACAGTAATGAGTCCAGCAGATAGTATAGCAAGCAAGCCAGGCTCCCCTGCGACTGCCTGACAGTGCTTAGAATCATTTGTCACATAGCTGAACAGTGAGCTCCAAGCCTTAGCAAGGTGGCAATTAAGAAAATTCAAGCATATCTTCATTTACCCCAGTGGAGTTCTTTATTCTTGACAGTTTGTGAAATTACAGTGTTAAGTAAAGAATGTTCTTAGCTTATTTGAAAACTCGTTAACTAGAAAATAATGCAGTAAATTTGTACACGTAAATGATGTTTATAGTTCTGTGCCATGTCTGAATTTTCTTTCTTTTTCCTTTCTTTCTGTTATTCTCTGTTGTATTTTGTTTGCTCTCTGTATTTCTGGAGTTTTGCTGTGTTTTGCTTTTATCTTTGATTTCGAAACCATGTTATGTTTGGTACTGTGTAAGATGATTTACTTCCTGCGTAGTCTGAAAGAGATGTTTATGAAAAATCTAAACTTTGGGTCTAGGCTTTGCTGAGGAACTTTGCCTTTTAGTATTCCCATAATTGCAACTGATCCGTTTTGGGGGTAATCTGCAAAGCCTTTCCAATTAGTTTTGGGATAGAACCTAACATAAAGTATTTAAACCAAGGCCTCTGTGCCCAAATGTTTGATGTTATTCTTTGTGTAGTTGAGTTATATTTTGTTCATTTTGTACCAAAAAACTGTTCTCTGAATAAGGACTAGGGCTTAAATCAGCTTTTTTGTAAATTTCTAGGTGACTGTATCTGTCAGTATAGGCTGATGACACTGCATTAATGAAGGACCTCACATGTCAGCTTTCAAAAGCAAAGGTTTATTTCTTGTCTCAGTTCAGTTCAGTAGCTCAGTCGTGTCCGACTATTTGCGACCCCATGGACTGCAGCACACCAGGCCTCCCTGTCCATCACCAACACCCGGAATTTACTGAAACTTATGTCCATTGAGTCGGTGATGCCGTCCAACCATCTCATCCTTTGTCGTCCCCTTCTCCTCCTGCCTTCAATCTTTCCCAGCATCAGGGTCTTTTCCAGTGAATCAGTTCTTCACATCAGGTGTCCAAAAGTATTGGAGTTTCACCTTCAACATCAGTCCTTCTAATGAACATTCAGGACTGCTCTCCTTTAGGTTGGACTGGTTGGATCTCCTGCAGTCCAAGGGACTCTCAAGAGTCTTCTCCAACACTACAGTTCAGAAGCATCAGTTCTTCAGCACTCAGCTTTCCTTATAGTCCAGCTCTCACATCCATACATGACTATTGCAAAAACCACAGCTTTGATTAGACGGACTTTTGTTGGCAAGGTAATGTCTCTGCATTTTGATATGCCATCTAGGTTGGTCATAACTTTTCTTCCAAGGAGCAAGCATCTTTTAATTTCATGGCTGCAGTCACCATCTGTGGTGATTTTGGAGCCCAGAAAAATAAAGTCTCTCACTGTTTCCACTGCTTCCATATCTATTTGCCATGAAGTGAGGGGACCGGATGCCACAATCTTAGCTTTCTAAATGTTGAGTTTTAAGCCAACTTCTTCACTCTCATCTTTCACTTTCATCAGGAGGCTCTTCAGTTCTTGATTGTTCCAAATTGGGTGTGGCTCTGCCTTGCTTCATCCTGAATCTGGAACCTAAAATGAAGAAACAGTTCCTGTTCAGGATGCTATTTGCTTCATAGAAAGAGGTATAGAACATGATAGAACCACCTGCCAGCTCTTTAAATTTCTGCTGGAAAGTGGCACACACCATTTCTACTCATGTTTCACTGGCCAAAGCAAATAACATGGTGAAATACTATAGCAGAGGAGTGAAGAAATAAAGCTGTCCTACAGAAGGCTGAAGCAAAAGTATCTTGAAGAGTAACAATCTAAAAGTAACTATGGAAGGTGTTAGACTTCAGCTTCCTCCTGTAAAAATGGGAGGATGAAAGTGAAAGTAGCTCAGTCATGTCCAACTCTTTGCAACCCCATGAACTATACAGCCCACGGAATTCTTCAGGCCAGAATACTGGAGTCGATAGGGATCTTCCCAATTCAAGGATTGGACCTAGGTCTCCTGCAGTGCAGGCAGATTCTTTACCAGCTGAGCTGCCAGGGAAGCCCAAAATGGGAGGATAGGATTGGTTATCTCTGAAAACCCCTTGCTTCTAATAAAATGAGTATGTAACATTTGAGAAGCTGGGAAAGGTGCATATTGGGAAATCCAGCCCGAGATTAAATATCGTCTCTGGAAGAATGTCGGAAAATAGCTAACTCCTCTGGACAGTACAGTGTAGTGTCTGTATCATATGAGATTAAGGAGTAGCAATAGTTGCTTGATTTTTGAAAGAATCAAGTAGTTAAGTAAGCCATGCAAATGGCATGATCTGAGGCATGCCAAATCCTTCCCAACAAAACCTGCCATTGTCTGATGGACTAAGGTAGCAAGGAAGATCATATTGCTTCAAGACCTTGGGAACCTGATGATGGGTTTTGTAGATAATTTGCTTGCTCTACTGTTTTGGTTACCAGAAAAGTGATCATTGTCCACTTTGTACAATATGAAACAAAGTGTACATCAGATTTCTTGAGGCATAAGCAAGCCATATTTGGGCATGTGATGCAATGAATTTTAGCACGTCTGTTTAATGATCTCATTCTTTCATATACACCTGTACCATTTGCCGCCAGAAGCTAGCTCAGTAAGTGTCTTCAATAGTAAAGGTCAAAGCACCCCCAAACAACACAGGGGTGAGGACTCCGAGGAAGGGGCCAGGTTAGATTTCCCCACTGAGTTTCCTATTGGCCGGCTGCGTCCAGAGCGGCCCTTTCTCTGGCTATCTGTTCACATGGTGGTGTCTTCCAGCGGGCAGCAGATGGCTGTGATCTATGCCCCTGCGCTGGAGAGCACCAAGAGTGAGAAGAAAAATGAAGGGATTTGCCAGGTGCTTTGTGCAGAATAGAGACCTCAACCAAAGGAAGCAGGAGATGGGCCGTTTGTCTCGGACCTATCGTCGCTCCTCTTTGCCGGTGCTCACGACCCTCCCTGTGAGCTCTGTGTCAGGGCAGTCAGTGATCCTGGGCAGCGCCTAGGGCCCGGATTTCTCAACCGTGGTGGTGTTGTCACTGGGCAATTCTGTGTCCTGAAGTAAAGTGAAGTGGTAGTCGCACACCCGTGTCCGATTCTTTGCAACTCCACAGACTGTAGCCTGCCAGGCTCCTTTGTCCATGGGATTCTCCAGGCAAGAATACTGGAGTGGGTTGCCATTTCCTCTGTGCCCTAGGGGCTCACCTATGTGTTGTCGAATAAATATGTGGCAGCTTCTCTGGTTTCTACCTGCTAGATGCCAGTAGAATCCATGCCCCAAGTTGGGACAACCAAGAAGGTGCCCTGCCATTGTCAGATGTCCCCTTGGGGACAGAGTCACCTTGGGTTGAGAAGCACTGATGTGGAGGATCTGAGTGCTGAGCCACTTGAGCCAGTTGACTGTTGACTCCAGCACCCTGCCTGTGTCTCGCAGTAATGGCTCTCTGTGTACTTCATGTTTAGAAGTGTTCAAGGGTGGTCAACAGTCTGGCTCTCCCAGGTTAGTCATTACCTCTGCTGTTACTAACTTTTCAAATCAACCCAGTCAAATGAGTCATTTTTATCTCAATCCCTCCGCCATGGATGATTGATTCCGCTCCCGTATTGTCTCTAATTTCATGTAATGTCAGATTACAATAAAGAAGTATTCAATGCAAGTCTCATGTAAGAGTCATTACAAATAGGTTTATTCCTCAGCTCTAAATACGAATGGGTGAAGGGTTTTATATCATTTTATTGAAATAAATGTCTCACCAGAAGTAAAATGCTTTATCACTCCCCAAATTGACAGAATAATATGAAAATCCCAAAGAAGTCAATACGAGGACCTAATCATCTTTAAATATGCTAACAATGCACATTTATGATTTGCTTTCATTTACGGTACACAAATTAGAGCATCAGTTCACTGGAAAGCACCCTAAGTATTAGATATAATTCCTCTCACTAGAATTCTTGGACTGTGTCTGTTGGATTTCTGTGGTATTTGCTCTTATTTGAAAATAATATCAAGAGTTCCCTACTGATCTTGGGGACACACCTTGACAGATATAAAGTAGTGCAAAAGGAATGGGCTTTTAGACTAGTGAGTATGTGAATCCCTGGCAATAAATTAGGCCTGTGGATGGCAATCCCCTTACTCGGCTTCCTTGGGGTCCTCCCACTTACTGTGTGCCAGGAGAGCAGTGGGGAACTGGAACGCTGCCTTTCTCATCGTGTGATTCCCCTGCAGCATGACTGTCATGAGCTAGTTAGGGAGAGACAGTGGTAGCGCTTGGGCGAGTCAGGGGTGGGCGAGGCGGTGAGGAGACCGTTGACTGCACTACCAGGTGGCGTCCAGCTCCAGGGACAGGGATCTGAGTTCTCTTCAAGATCAGAAATGCTCTTTCCCAGAAACTGTGCATTGGTTTTAAGGGCTGAACCAAAGGTTAAGCACTAGGATTCACTATGTTGAAAAAGCCGTGATGAGGTGTTTTTCTTAGTCACTGTGTGGCCACAGTCTTCACCTGGCACAATTACACGGTCATGTAGAGCGTGGATTCTGTAACCAGACTGTATTGGTTCAAATCCTGGTTCTGCCTCATACTGGCTTGTCATTTGGGCCAGTTACTTAACTTCTCTGTGCTTTAATTTCTCCCTCTGAGAAAAAGAGGTAAGGTAATAAAACTTTCCTCAGGTTTTGTAAGGATTAGATCAAATTGTGTCATTTGTCTAAAATCGAGCCTCGTAAATGTTATGTGATGTTGACAGGAATATCCGTAATCTCTGTTTTTTTTTTAAAAAAGGTAAGCTTCCACTAAGATCCTTCTAAATAGAGTTTCCAGATTCAATCAATGAAAATGCAGGATGCTCTGGTGAATTTTAATTTCAGTGCCCTAAACTATAATCTTTTACTGTAAGTTTGTTCCATGCAATATTTGAGTGTACTTTCACTAAAAAAAAACAAACAAGCAACTACTACTGCTGTTGTTTGTGAGGCAGTAATAAACTGTGGAAAATTCTGAAAGAAATGGGAATACCAGACCACCTGACCTGCCTCTTGAGAAACCTATATGCAGGTCAGGAAGCAACAGTTAGAACTGGACATGGAACAACAGACTGGTTCCAAATAGGAAAAGGAATACGTCAAGGCTGTATATTGTCATCCTGCTTATTTAACTTATATGCAAATGTACTTCATGAGAAATGCTGGGCTGGAAGAAACACAAGCTTGGAATCAAGACTGCTGGGAGAAATATCAATAATCTCAGATATGCAGATAACACCACCCTTATGGCAGAAAGTGAAGAGGAACTAAAAAGCATCTTGATGAAAGTGAAAGAGGAGAGTGAAAAAGTTGACTTAAGGCTTAAAGGTCAACATTCAGAAAACTAAGATCATGGCATCTGGTCCCATCACTTCATGGGAAATAGAGGGAGAAACAGTGGAAACAGTGTCAGACTTTATTTTGGGGGCTCCAAAATCGCTGCGGATGCTGATTGCAGCCATGAAATTAAAAGACGCTTACTCCTTGGAAGGAAAGTTATGACCAACCTAGATAGCATATTAAAAAGCAGAGACATTACTTTGCCAACAAAGGTCCATCTAGTCAAGGCTATGGTTTGATGTATGGATGGATGTGAGAGTTGGACTGTGAAGAAAGCTGATCGCCGAAGAATTGATGCTTTTGAACTGTGGTGCTGGAGAAGACTCTTGAGAGTCCCTTGGACTGCAAGGAGATCCAAACAGTCCATTCTAAAGGAGATCAATCCTGGGTGTTCACTGGAAGGACTGATGCTGAAGTTGAAACTCCAATTCTTTGGCCACCTCATGCAAAGAGTTGACTCACTGGAAAAGACTCTGATGCTGGGAGGGATTGGGGACAGGAGGAGACAGGGACGACAGAGAATGAGATGGCTGGATGGCATCACTGACTCGATGGACATGAGTTTGAGTGAACTCCAGGAGTTGATAATGGACAGGGAGGCCTGGCGTGCTGTGTTTCATGGGGTCGCAAAGAATCAGACACAACTGAGCGACTGAACTGAACTGAACTGAATCCTTAAGAGAGTGTTCTAGTCACTTCATTGGTACTTTGGATGGTGTAAAATGATATGTTCTTCAGTCATGTCTCATAATACTTTTTTCTGGCCCTCATTTATAAACAGCTTCCTTCCATCCTTACTAAAAAAATATGCAATTCTTCAAATACTGCCAAATACAGACATAGTTCCTACCTTCTAGAAAATCTCATGGTAAAGCTCAGTTCTTCAAATAAGCTTTTTCTTGTTAATTCCGTCTAGCTCATTTTCTCTCTGCAATTTTTATTCTGTTTTATCAATTAGCAGACAGTTAAATGTTTTCTTGAAAAGTTTTCTTATATCTCCCATGGACTTCTAATGTTTTGTTTTACAACTTGAAGCAGGAACTGTCCCATAAATATACATGTGAATATTTCCCAATTGCACAGACACTGTGTGTTCAAAGGGCTAGTGAATAGGGCACATGCATATGATGACACAAATTCCCATCAGTCCAGTGCCTCCTGACTTGTTCACGTTTGAGTTATATTGGCCTGAAAGGCTTTGAATAAAGTGGCAGAGTGCAGATTATCAGTCAAATTGCAACCCTTTAAGAAGGAAGGATTGAGATGAATTTTTTTCACGTAAACTTATATTTCATGGCTGCAGTCAGCATCTGCAGTGATTTTGGAGCCCAAAAAAACAAAGTCTGACACTGTTTCCACTGTTTTTCCATCTATTTCCCATGAAGTGATGGGACCAGATGCCATGAAGAATTGACGCTTTTGAACTGTGGTGTTGGAGAAGACTCTTGAGAGTCCCTTGTACCGCAAGGAGATCCAACCAGTCCATTCTAAGGGAGATCGATCCTGGGTGTTCATTGGAAGGACTGATGCTAAAGCTGAAACTGCAATACTTTGGCCACCTCATGCGACGAGTTGACTCACTGGAAAAGACTCTGATGCTGGGAAAGGTTGGGGGCGGGAGGAGAAGGGGACGACAGAGAATGAGATGGCTGGATGGCATCACCGACTCTGTGGACATGAGTTTGAGTGAACTCCGGGAGTTGGTGATGGACAGGGAGGCCTGGCGTGCTGTGATTCATGGGGTCGCGGAGAGTCGGACACAACTGAGCGACTGAACTGAACTGAACTGAACTGAAACTTATATTTCACAGAGTCAGATTTGTTTTTGGAAACCAGAAAGATATCTACAGTCCATAGCTTGACTCCTGGGCACATTATACTGACTTATGCCCCACCGTTTATGGTAAAATTGCAGTGTCATTTCCCTAGAGAAGCTGGCAGTGAAATGAGTATGTGGATCTCTTAACGCTGTTTCAGTTCATCTTCTGCTTCTTTTCGATAAAGGATCTGTTGAGAAGCATGAAGTGATTTTTCTGTGCTTGTCAAGTGACATTGAAAGATTCTCGTATGAAGGAGAATGAATTCTCTCCCACCCTATTTGTAGACAATGGTATTCAATATCAACATTTTATTTTGGAAAACTGTGCAGTCAAGATACTCATGATTTCACATTATGCCTCCCAGTCTCATTAATGTCAGGTCTCAGACTCCTGCCTCATGTTTCTCCCTCTGTTTTAACACTTTGGAAAATGGTTTCTCTGAGGTGTGGGATGACTGCCCAGGGTTCGCACAGCTTGGGAGGAGTATCTGTTTTCCTTCCTCCTTATTGGAACAGGGTGAAGAGAACAGAAACATATGCTAGATTCTTTGGCATCTTTAAAGAAAGCTCCGTAGAAATGGAGGCCTGGTTATTAATAACATTTTCTGTACTGTGCTTGCGGTAGTGTGTGGGCTCAAGATTCACAGAAGCTTCAGTGCAGTGTTGTGGGTGGCTCTAACTGCCTCTGAGCTAGGTGTTGACAGAAAGAGAGCGCAGCGCAGCAGGAAGACTCGGGGAGTAGTCTCATACGGAATGTGGGACACGCTGGATCCCTCAGCAGCCTTTCAGTTGTGACAGTGTATGTTTCAAATACGCTTAAGTGAGAAACCCAAGTGTCAGATTCCGCACACTTAGATCCGTGGGCTAAACCCACGTCATCCAGGCCGTGTGTCTCTATGTCTAGACTTTGCTTTCTTCTCAGATGGATTCTCTCCATACAGTGACCACGTGGTCACCAAAGCGCCCAAGCTCACATCCTTCTCACGATTGCATTTGTTACTTAATCGCTAAGTAGTGTCTGACTCTTTGCGACCCCCATGAACTGTAGCTCCCCAGGCTCCTCTGTTCATGGGATTTCCCTGGCAAGAATACTGGAGTGGGTTGCCATTTCCTTCTCCAGGGGATCTTCCTGACTCAGGGATCGAACCTGACTCTCCTGCATCGGCAGGTGGATTCTTTACCACCAAGCCACCCCAGAGGCCCCCATAAATCTTGAGGGAGGCTATTCACTGGTACCACCAGGAGAATTCATAGAGGAGTCTCTCAATGACCTAGCATGGTACAGTCTCATATCTCTTGGTCAATTACAAAAGAGACGAATGGAGTAATCTGATTGGCTAGACTTGGGTCCTAGCCCTGGAGATATGAAATCATTGCCAAGAGTCACACATACAATGAAGAAAAGATTGGAGTTTTCCCTAAAAGATGGGACAGTATACAAACCACAGATGTTTTGTCTATTGATTTTCTTACACACAGACTCCTATCGCTACTACACTTGTTCTTGATTGTAGCTTAATCCAATCCATGGATTCAGTAGCAGAGTCTAAGGTATTTATGGATGGTGCTTAGAGTCAATTTCCCATCTCTCTCAAGATTCTTTAGCTCCATAAGGGTCTGTTTTCCTCCTGTAGTAAAATAGTGAGGCTATTTTCTGTGGCTCTTGGTTGAGGTATTCTTTACATACCATTTGTTTCCAACTGTACAGCTGCAAGATTCCCTTGGTCTTATGTAGTTGTGTCTGCAAAAGGAAAGGAGGATATAGGGTTCATGGAATTAGTCCTCAGAGTCAGAAAGCCTGAGACCTAGAATCCCAGCTGGATTATCATTTTTTTTCCAGCTGGGTTATTAAAACCTGAAGGGTAGTGTTGTTCTTAACAGAGTCTAGGAGACTCCTTCATTTATTTATGAAATATTTCTGAGTACACTATGCACCAGGCATGGTTTTGGGCATCAAGTTCAGCGAAGGAAATAAGGCAGACAACAGCCTGGTTCTCATTGAGCTTGCATTTTAGTGAAAGGAGGAGAATATTATCAAATAAAACAAATAGGAAAATCAGAGTGAGAGAATATGAGAGTCCCTGAGAGGGTGGCTCTTAAGAGGAAGGTCAGGGAAGAACTCTGGGGAGACCAGTCTTGAGCCCACATTTGAATGACAAGGAGGAGCCACAGGCTCAAAGATTTGGGGAAGGAACATTCCTGGTCAAAGACTCTGAGTTGGGAAGAAGGCTGAGTGATGAGCAATGGAAAGAAGTCTCTGTGAACCAGGAGGAAATTAGTCGGCGCATCCGAAGCCGTGTCCAAAAGACATCAGTCCAGTGTGAGGGATCAGGTTTTTGTAATGAGTGTAAATGAGAAGGTAGCTTATTTGCACGGGTGCTTCTTGGTCTGATTTGAGTACAGAAAAGACCATTTCAGCTGTTATAGGAAAACCAGATCATGTATAGCAGTGGTTCTCAAAGTATGGTCCCTAGACCAACAGCAGCAGCATACCTAGGCACTTGTTCCAGATACAAATTCCCAGACCTGTTCCATCTGGGGTGGACCCTGAAGTCTGTGCTCTAATAAGGCCTCAGAGGACACTGACACACTATCAGGTTGACAACCCCTGGTGTTTAATTGAGAGCCACAGGAGAAAGACTCCTTGGGAAGGATTGCAGCCATCCAGGCAGGGACAAAATAGTTTATCTTAGACCTGGGTGTCAGCTGTGTAGATCAAGAAAGACAAATCCAATGCAAATTTGATAGGAAAAATTGAGAGGACCTGCTAATGGATTGGAGGCAAAGAGATGAGAGAGAGATTAATTCCTGAGTTTATGGTTTGAATTGCTGCTGGACATAACCTTCGCTTCCCACATACCTTGGGAGTACAGGCAAAACCACAAGGGCATGGATGCCCACACTGGGAAGGGTGACAGGAGCCACACAGCTCAGTTACATCCTGGCTCTGCACTTGGTACTTCTGTTTCCACAGTAAAGTCACCTCCACTGAGTCTTAGTTTTCTAAACTGTGAAATAGGGTTATTGATAACCAGCTTCAAAAGCTGAACATTAGAGTAAGCAAGGACTTTGTGATCAATTAACCACCCTATTCGTGGAAATTGTTGCCATTAACATTGTTCATCCTGGAAGGTGCAGGTGTTAAGGCAGGACCGTGGAGCCACACACTGTTTTGTGAAACTCTACTACACAGCCCCCTTTAATGATATCTGTTCATCATCATGGTGAATTCCAGTTTATAGATAGCTTGTAATTCTAGCAAAATGTCTTCTTTACCTGAGGGGTATGTGTGATTAATTTTCTGTATTTAGAAGTTCTTCCACACACAGAAACACACACACATAAGACCCCATGCTAAATGTTCCATGGTGGTGGTGGTTTAGTTGTTCAGTCGTGTCCAACTCTTGAGACCCCATGGACTGTAGCCTGCCAGGCTCCTCTGTCCATGGAATTTCCCAGGCAAGAATACTGCAGTCAGTTGCCATTTCCTTCTCCGGGGGATCTTCTAGACCCATGGATCGAACCCAGGTCTCTTGCATTGCAGGCGGATTATTTACTGACTGAGCCACCTGGTTAGCTCCGAACATTGGTAGAACACAAAAATACATAAAAAATATCTGCTATTCTTGGAGAGCTTACACTCTAATAAAAGATTAAGTGTATATGGAATAACAGAAAGAACATAATCACATTCTACACAAGTTCAGAAAGATAAAGACTTCCAAAAGCCACCTCATTCTCCTTAAAACTTGCTTAGAATTTGTAATGTGTTACCAATGCACCAGAAGTCCTAGTTGGAGTCCATACCCTAACTTCCATTTGAGAAAGAGAATCTGAAACATCACAAGTCTCAAAAGAGAATAAACAATGTGGAACTTCTTTCAAAACCTAAAGATGAGCAGATCTAGCTGTGAATTTTGAAAGAGAAGTAGAAAAGTGCCTTCTGTGCACCCCAGACCATTGTGTTAATTATAATCTCAGGCAGTTTTCTAGACCATAATATCAAAAGAAAGCTAAGGCAGGTCTGAAACCCTGCTCTACAGAAGGAGTCCATGCTTGAGAAATTTATCTTAAATTTACCCTAACCTGGCAGTGAACACTGAACTGTGCTGGTCCTGCTTTCTATTAATTAATTGCACCTGGTGAGTAGGTGGCTTATGTCCAAAATCTTAAGGCCAGTTGGAAGGCAAGGAGGATATAACGACCTTTGAGAAATGAGATTGTGCAGCCTTCTTACTTGTGGAGGACGCAACACTGCATGAATTACGTAGCAGCTGTAGTTTCTGTGGAGAATCCAGGGACCCCTGGCAAGCCAAGAGCATGCTCATTACCTCCTACTTTGAACATCAACTTAAAATGGGTATATAAATGTCATTGTCCTTTGCGATGAAAGAAACCTTGCAGCTTTTTGCTCTGTCTGTTGTTATCTTTCCATGAATCATGTCCATTGCAACAAGCACATAGATGGCTTTGGAGCTGTTGTCAATGGAAGGAGTTAGCAGCAACCAACCACTAGGCCTGACCAAACGCATTTTCCTTTGTTAAAGGGCTGCCAGAACAGAAGACAAATAAACATAGAGGTAGCACTGTATTGAAGTTCTAGAAAAGCATTGACTAGTTATTTCATCATGCGAATAACTGTCCATCACCTGTCCATCACCAACTCCTGGAGCCTACTCAAACTCATGTCCATTACGTCAGTGATGCCATCCAACCATCTCATCCTCTGTTGTCCCCTTTTCCTCCCACCTTCAATCTTTCCCAGCATTAGGGTCTTTCCAATGAGTCAGTTCTTTGAACATTCAGGACTGATTTCCTTTAGGATGGACTGGTGGGATCTCTTTGCAGTCCAAGGGATTCTCAAGAGTCTTCTCTAACACCACAGTTCAAAAGCATCAATTCTTTGGCACTCAGCTTTCATTATAGTCAAACTCTCATATCCATACATGACTACTGGATAAACCATAGCCTTGACTAGACAGACCTTTGTTGACAAAGTAATATCTCTGCTTTTAATATTCTGTTTAGGTTGGTCATAAGATTTCTTCCAAGGAGCAAACGTCTTTTAATTTCATGGCTGCAGTCAGTCACCTTCTGCAGTGATTTTGGAGCCCCCCAAAATAAAGTCGGTCACTCTTTCCATTGTTTCCCCAACTATTTGCCATGAAGTGATGGGACCAGATGCCATGATCTTAATTTTCTGAATGTTGAGTTTTAAGACAACTTTTTCAGACTCCTTTTTCACTTTCCTCAAGAGGCTCTTTAGTTTTTCACTTTCTGCCATAAGGCTGGTGTCATCTGCATATCTGAGGTTATTGATATTTCTCCTGGCAATCTTGATTCCAGCTTGTGCTTCATCTAGCCTGGCATTTCTCATGATGTACTCTGCATATAAGTTAAATAAGCAGATTGACAATATACAGCCTTTATGTACTCTTTTCCCTATTTGGAACCAATCTGTTGTTTCATGTCCAGTTCTAACGATTGCTTCCTGACCTGCATACAGATTTCTCAGGAGGCAGGTCAGGTGGTCTGGTATTCCCATATTTTTAAGAATGTTCCACAGTTTGTTGTGATCCACACAGTCAAAGACTTTGGTGTAGTCAATAAAGTGAAAATAGATGTTTTTCTGGAACTCTCTTGCTTTTTCAATGATTCAGCAGATGTTGGCAATTTGATCTCTGGTTCCTCTGCTTCTTCTAAATCCAGCTTGAACATCTAGAAGCTCACAGTTCACGTACTATTGAAGCCTGGCTTGGAGAATTTTGAGCATTACTTTGCTAGCGTGTGAGATGAGTACAATTGGGCAATAGTTTGATCTTTCTTTGGCATTGCCTTTCTTTGGGACTGCAATGAGAATTGACCATTTCTAGTCCTGTGGCCACTGCTGAGTTTTCCAAATTGGCTGGCATATTGAGTGTAGCACTTTCACAGCATCATCTTTTAGGATTTGAAATAGCTCCACTGGAATTCCATCACCTCCACTAGCTTTGTTCGTAGTGATGCTTTCTAAGGCCCTATAACTTCGCATTCCAGAATGCCTGGCTCTAGGTGAATGATCACACCATCCATCATGGTTATCTGGGTCATGAAAATCTTTTTTGTATAGTTCTTCTGTATATTCTTGCCACCTCTTCTTAATATCTTCTGCTTCTATTAGGCCCATACAATTTCTGTCCTATATTGGGCCCATCTTTGCATGAAATGTTCCCTTGGTATGTCTAATTTTCTTGAAGAGATCTCTAGTCTTTCCCAGTCTATTGTTTTCTGTTTTTTGCATTGATCACTGAGGAAGGCTTTCATATCTCTCCTTGCTATTCTTTGGAACTCTGCATTCAGATGGGTATATATTTCCTTTTCTCCTTTGCCTTCTCCACACATACTCACAAAATCAAAATGCAAATATAGACAGAGACAAAAAGCTTGCATTAGAGAACAGAACACATTGAGAGCTTCATGAAGTTATTGAAAAGCCAGTACGTTTGGGTGCAGATGAATGGACTTTCCCTCATTCCAAGCCCGTGCTTGTGGCTTTGTACAGGATGATTTTTCCAGTGTCATATGACAGGAGGGAGGCAGTCTCAGGAGACATGCCAACTCAACACCAAGTAAGCAAAAATTACCGTTAGTTTGGTTCTGTGAAATGGGAGGTAGCATCTTGCATAGGTAGTTTTACAAGTGAGGAGTCAAATAAGATACACTGTGAGGTACTCCAAGCTAGTTCACAGGGAGCCTAAGTCTAAAGACCAAGGGTGCAGCATCAAATGTACACAAATTGACAGAAATGAAGCAAGGTTTGATCAAACAGTTGGTCAAAAAATAGACCCAAACACATTTCTTGGTGCCCCAGACAACTTTTAAATCTGTCTTTTTTTAATTTATTTTTATTGCAGTATAGCTGAATTCCAATGTTGTGTTAATTACTGCTGTGCAGCAAAGTCACTCTTATACACATATATATGCAGGCAGCTTTTACCTGGCCTCTCTCATGTGGCAAGTCTTTCCAGGGGCACCTTAAAGGTGCTTTAACTGGGGAGCGGAAGTCCTGAAGGGAGAAACCAGTAGAGGAGTAGAGTGACTAGTCCTCTCAGGTTGTCTGACATTGAGAGACCTTCCCAGGATGTGGACTTTCACTTTCAAAACCAGGATAAGTTGGTCACCCTAATAATAAAGGGACTCAAAACCATGTCACATGAAGACATATTGCAAAGTTTTTCGTCAGAATCATAGTCATAATGTCAGTAATAATAGCTCGCAGTTACTGATCACTTGTCATTTTGGCAAGCTCTCTGTTAAGCACTGGGGCTTCCCTGGTGGCTCAGAGGTTAAAGCGTCTGCCTGAAATGCGGGAGACCTGGGTTGGATCCCTGGGTTGGGAAGTTCCCCTGGAGAAGGAAATGGCAACCCACTCCAGTATTTGCCTGGAGAATCCCATGGATGGAGGAGCCTGTATAGTCCATGGGGTCGCAAAGAGTCAGACAAGACTGTGCGACTTCACTTCACTTCACTTCTGTTAAGCGCTTAGGTGAGAGTTCTCACTTTAATCTTCACAACTTTGTTCATTAAGGAGTTAAGTGAGGCTTGTATGTGTACTGTGTGCTCAATTGTGCCTAACTCTTTATGACCCCATGAACTGTAGCCCGCCAGGCTCATCTGTCCATGGGATTTCCCAGGCAAGAATACTGGAGTGGGTTGCCATTTCCTTCTTCAGGGGATCTTCTTGACCAGGGATTGAACCTGTGTCTCCTGCTTCTTCTGCATTGACAGTTGGATTGTTTACCACTGTGTCACCTGGAAAAACCAACTGAAGCTTAGAGTGTCTAAATAATTGCACAACGATGCTTCTGGTAAGTGACAGAAGCCTGACTGGAACCTGAGTAGTTGAATTCCAGAGCCTGCAGTCTTGAACCTTTCAGAAAACTGTAAAGGATTCCAATAGCTGCTTCATTATTTGCAGGGATACAATGGGAGAAGGACTGGGCTTATATTATGAAACTGCATTGTCAGCGTGTATATAGTCAGGGAGTGAAAGAGTTCTAAATGCCTGAACTTTCCAGATTGAACAAGCTTCTCAGAGGAAAGAATGCCCTGCATTTGGTGGGACTGCTTAGAGAAAGCTCAAACATTGCATAACTGGCTTCATCTTTAAACTCCCTTTAATGATGGGATGTTGTTTTTTTCAATTTATATTTCTAGCAAGGTCAAAATCAAGAAAGGACTCCTCCACACATAATCACAAAATCAACTTTAAGAACACAATAAAAAGGCAACTTATTTTACAACAAAACTTATGATTTATCATAAATCCCCATGCTTTGTTAATAAACGCTGATGTGCCATATGCCCCCTTGCGTTCAAGTTTGAGTGTAAATCATAAAAAGTCCATAATATCCAAAACACTTTATGTGTTTTTATGATCACAGAAGGCTGCCTTGCCTTCTATTCATGATTAATTTTTTTTGATGGCTCCCTCTAGATCTTAGAAAATAATTACAACTAATGAACGATCTGCAGTTGCAATAAAGCGATGAGCATATTGTTTCCTGTCTGGGCTCCAAGCTTGATCAAAGGGAAGGCTCCCTGAGAAGCAACTCACTGATGTTTTGTTCTTCACTTCCTGACCACCCACTGAGACCATGTGACAGCACTGAGGGAAATCATGAATTAAGATTTTTTTAACACTCAAAAATACAATTAGTCAGTATAAGCGCTGATTCCCCAACAGAGAAGGATTCTAAGAGCTGCACTTTTTATTTTCTCTTACTAATCTTCCTGTATCAATGAGATCCTGTTTTCATTAAACCAGATCTGCTAATTACAAATATCATATAAAGCAGAGCCACTGATGTGCCAAGGCCTTCCTTGGTGGTACAGTGGTTAGCATCACTGTCTTCAGAGTGACCCATGTTTAAAAAACAAGAAAGAGAGGCACTCATAAATTCTATTGTATCATATTTTTTCCAAGATAAATGATGTGTTTTAACAGATATTATATTGAATATTTTATTCAGGGCTTATCTAGTCAAAGAAAAGAAGAAAAGCAGACTTCAGGTTAAATAAATCCTTTGGAGACTAGAAGGTTGAATTGTGAGGCGTTTCTGCAGAAAGTGAAAATCTTGGAGAGAATCAAATTCATTCTCTTTTGTGTATTCTGTGTCTACATCAACGAAAAAGTTCTTGACATTTTTGGCTGGCTTAATAACTTAACTCTGTTTAATTTGACCCAGTCAAGCAATTAAGAAATCATAGTCAATCAAAATAGAAGCTTTGTCTTCTTTTGCTTTTCTTCTGCAAATGACTTTTAAAAAATAAATCCCATACATTAAAGATACAGCCAGAACGAATTAGCTTTTAGCATCAACCTCAGTGGGGATTTAGATGATAATAAAAATACAGTCAATTCTTAATTGCTCTGAAGCTGATTACATTTGGGGCCTTCTAAAGAGTTTCTTCCTTCCTTCATTTCCTGTTTTTCTGTTTATTGGCTCCAAGTGGGAAGGAAGAAACCACAGATGCTCTAGAAGCACTTTTAAAAAGACTTTCATGTAGAAGAGTTACTGAGAGTTGGTTAGATTTCGATCATCCAAGTTTGCTCCACCGGTTCATTGGTCCAGCAAATTAAAAGTTGACAATACACTTCCAGAAACTAAAGTTAGGAAGCTTCTGTGTATTTGCTGTCAGTATTGACTTCTCCGATGGCTCAATGATATAGAATCTGCCTGCAATGCAGGAGACAAGGGTTCAATCTCTGGGTCAGGAAGATCCCCTGGAGGAAGAAATGGCAATCCACTCCAGTATTCTTGCCTGGGAAATCCCATGGACAGAGGAGCCTGGTGGGCTATAGTCCAAAGTGTTGCAAAGATTCGGACCAACTCAGCACACATACAATAAGGTAGTGAGAGAGCTGAGTTCTGCCTTCAGAATGCACTCAATGCACACACCTTCTGTCTTTATTATAGAATCTTACAACCTCAAAGATGGAAAAGTTCAGCTGTGTCCTCCCTAGCCCCTCAGGTCAAAACATGCTCTCAGAAAAGGATCCCACACCTTTTAAAGATAGTTTTTAAAATCTTATTTATTATGTAATAAAAATGGTTATGGATTGAAAAGGGCAGGAAATATCTGCGAGTGGATTGAGGAAGAATCTTATGGGTTGGCAGGCATTCAGAGTTTGAAACCACCTCAGGAGCTAAGTCATATTTTATAAATAAAACACTCACTTAGCATGTATTCAAGATGTCTTTGTCCCTTATACATGAGGGCAGAGTTCCTTTTTTCTCCACTGTATTTTCTATTTTATTTTTTATGTCTCATATTTTTTAATTGAAGTATACTTAATTGACACTGTTGTCCCAATCTCTGCCACTGCAAAGTGACTCTCTTATCCACATATATACATTCTTTTTTTTTACACCCTTTTCCATTATGGTTTATCACAGTTACTGAATATAGTCTCAGTGCTATGCATTAGGACCTTGTTGTCTATCCATTCTAAATGTAATAGTTTTCATTTACTAAACCCAGATTCTCAGTCCATCCCTCTCCCTCTCCCCTTCAGCAACCATGAGTCTGTTCTCTATGTCTGTTAACCTGTTTCTGTTTCAGAGATCTGTGCCATATTTTAGATTTCACATATAAGTGATGCCATATGGTATTTGTCTTTCTCCTTTTGACTTACTTCACTTGGTATGATCATCTGTAATATGATATTCTCAAATGGCATTGATTCATTCTTTTTTTATGGTTCAGTTCAGTTCAGTTCAGTCGCTCAGTCGTGTCCGACTCTCCGCGACCCCATGAATCACAGCACGCCAGGCCCCCCTGTCCATCACCAACTCCCGGAGTTAAGTGGTATTTATTGTGTATATGTACCACATCTTTATCCATTCATCTGTAGATGGATGTTTAGGTTATTTCTGTTTTGGCCACTGTGAAGAGTGCCGCTATGGACATAGGGGTGCATGTATCTTTTAAATCATACTTTTGTCCAGGTATATTCCCTGGAATAAGTTTGTTGAATCATATGGTAATTCTGTTTTCAGTTTTCTGGGGAATCTGTATACTGTTCTCCACAGTAGCTGTATCAGTTTACATTCCCTCCAGCAGTGCAAGAGGGTTCGCTTTTCTCTGCACCCTCTCCAGCATTTGTTATTTGTAGACTTTAATGATGGCCATTCTGACCTGTGTGAGGTGGTACCTCATTGTAGTTTTGATTTGCATTTCTCTAATAATTAGTGATGTTGAGCATCTTTTCATATGCCCGCTGGCCAACTCTGTGTCTTCTTTGGAACCGGGCTGACAATACAAACAGAGGCTTGAAAAGTTCTTACACAGTTGGGCTCATCCTCTCTGCCATCTCTGCCGTTGACTTGAGAAAGTCATGACCCAGTTGACCTGATGGTTCCAGAGGAAGATGATAATTATGGACAGCATAGCCAGCCTCGACCCAGCCATCCTAAAAGGACCACTCCAGTCAGCCTGCAGACTGATGAGAAACCAGATGTGACTGGTGTCTTATGTCTTCAGGTTTTAGATCGTTTGTTACACAGTATAAATCATTTTAGGGAGAAAAATAGCTAATTAAATCCAAATAACCCTACTCAAGTATGTTTATACAACATTTTTCACTGAATTCAAGATTTTTTTTTCAAGTAAGTTATTCAGAATTCCTAACTCCAAATTTCCAAATTTTTCTCTCCTTCCACTCACTCTTCTGACTTTAAATCTTCTTAAGCCATTTTTCCTGTAAGCTCCACAAGCTTCTCTATTGGATAGAAACAAGATATTGTGCCTTGCCAGTGAAAATTCTCTTTGGGATTCTCTTAAAACTCATCTGCCGTCAAAGGGCACCACATGTGGTTTGCATAGCCATGGAAGCTGAAATCAATTTCCAGACGTCCAACTCAGTGGGCGTCTACAGAGAAACGGAATGGAGGAGCACTCTGAGTTCTACAGTATTTGTGAGCTGGAGATGTTTTCCTTCAGGGGAGAAACAGAATGAAACAGATATAGGCACTCATATATAAACAAAGTTTCTCTTCAAAGGGAAAGCTTTTTTATAGAAATCCATATATTAAAGCTGAGAGTAGACATATAGGATTGAAATAGTGTATGTAATTGCAAGTCAAGATGTTTAGCCTTTGATCCCAGATGGCTTTGGTTTCTAAATGGGCTCGGCAGTCTGGGATCAGGCTGCAGTTTACAGCCAACTGAAGATCATATGAAGAACTGTCTTCTGAGAAGGGGTACTGACCAGCATCTACTCTTCTACCCTGCCTTCTAGGTGGCCCTTGGGGTTTTATTGCCCCATGTCTCTGAAGCAGCAGTATGGAACAGTGGTTAATAGCACTCACCCTGGAGCCAGGTTGCCTTGTTCAAATCCTTGTTCTACTAGTAGTTAGTGTATAACTTTAGTTATACTAAGATTGAGGTGATACTGAGGACTAGATTAGTTAAAATGCCTAGAAGAGTTCTGAGCACATATTAAGGAGACTTTATTTTTTGGGGCTCCAAAATCACTGCAGATGCTGATTGCAGCCATGAAATTAAAAGACGCTTGCTCCTTGGAAGGAAAGTTATGATCAACCTTGATAGTGTATTAAAAAGCAGAGACATTACTTTGCCAACCAAGGTCCGTCTAGTCAAGGCAATGGTTTTTCCCGTGGTCATGTATGGATGTGAGAGTTGGGAAGAAGACTGATAGCCGAAGAATCGATGCTTTTGAACTGTGGTGTTGGAGAAGACTCTTGAGAGTCCCTTATACTGCAAGGAGATCCAATCAGTCCATTCTAAAGGAGATCAATCCTGGGTGTTCATTGGAGGGACTGATGCTAAAGCTGAAACTGCAATACTTTGGCCACCTCATGCGACGAGTTGACTCACTGGAAAAGACTCTGATGCTGGGAAAGGTTGGGGGCAGGAGGAGAAGGGGACGATGGAGAATGAGATGGCTGGATGGCATCACCAACTCTGTGGACATGAGTTTGAGTGTACTCCGGGAGTTGGTGATGGACAGGGAGGTCTGGCGTGCTGTGATTCATGGGGTCGCGGAGAGTCGGACACGACTGAGCGACTGAACTGAACTGAACTGAACTGAAATGTCTATTGTTGCTATCATCCTTGTGATACACCTATAACTATTAATACTATTTTGGTGCAAACCCTGATTGTCTTCTAACAACCCACCCCTTCCTTTTCTTGAGTTTATAGTCTACAAATGGTGGCTCCGCCCTCCTTGGTCCAGTTAAGAGTCGTCATTACCTGGCACAGTGATGCAATGAGGTTTGAGTAAGTGACTCCGTCTAACCAGGGAGTTAAAAACTTTATTTTTTTTTTTGAGGTGGGGGTACTGTTATTTATTTATTCATTTTTGGTTGTGCTGGGTCTTCATTGCTACCTGCAGACTTTCTCTAGTTGTGGCAAGTGGGGGCTACTCTTCATTGTGATGCTCAGGCTTCTCGTTGTTATGACTTCTCTTATTGCAGAGCACAGGCTGTAAGTGTGGGGACTTCAGTGGTTACAGCAGCCGGGCTCAGTAGTTATGATGCATGGGCTTGGTTGCTCCAGGGCATGTGGGATCTTCCTGGATCAGGGACCAAACCTGTGTCCTCTGCACTGGCAGGAAAATTCTTATCCATTGCACCACCAGGGAAGTCCCAAGCTGAAAACTTGAGGTTTGGCGAGGTTGTGAGACAGAAGCATGCTTTCTGTTCCACTGGAAATCAACTTATAAGAAAAAATATTAGTTTGGAGCCCATTACAAAGAGCAGAGCCAACAAATGGAGCAACAGCAGGTCCTGATGACAATGTTTAGACCCCTAGACTATGCCCTTCCTCCTGTCCATGGGGTTTTTTTCTTTAATGTGAGGCTATGAATTTCCTTTTTGTTTAAATGAGTTCAAGTTGAGTTTAACAGAAAGAGACCTTACACTCCTTAAAATTATTTTTTTCAGGAAGTTTTATTGAAACTTTGGTTCCTTCTTTGAAGTTTTTCTTATAGATTCAAGGTCATTTCCGGCTTCCTAGGTGGCTTGGTTATAATGAACCCACCTGCCAGTGAAGGAGACACAAGAGACACACATTTGACCCCTGGGTCAGGAAGATCCCATGCAGGAAGAGATGGAAGCCCACTCCAGTATTCTTGCCTTGAAAATTCCATGGACAGAGGAGCCTGGTGGGCTATAGTCAATGGAGTTCAAAAGAGTCAGACACAACTCAGCCACTGAGCATGCATGGACTTACAAGGCCATTTCAGGTCAAACTTGAATGAGCAAACATAAATTAATCAAAATATGGCAATCTCATTCAGATTGAACTATGAGGAAGTCATTTTAGGGTAGTTTTATAGGGTTTGGGGGTATAGCAGCTTATAGTGGAAATCACTGCCTTGTAGCTCTGCCTTTAGTTCAGTTCAGTTCAGTCGCTCAGTCGTGTCCGACTCTTTGCGACCCCATGAATCACAGTACGCCAGGCCTCCCTGTCCATCACCAACTCCCGGAGTTCACCCAAACTTATGTCCATCGAGTCGGTGATGCCATCCAGCCATCCCATTCTCTGTCGTCCCCGTCTCCTCCTGCCCCCAACCTTTCCCAGCATCAGACTCTTTTCCAGTGAGTCAACTCGTCGCATGAGGTGGCCAAAGTATTGGAGTTTCAGCTTTAGCATCAGTCCTTCCAATGAACACCCAGGACTGATCTCCTTTAGAATGGACTAAGTTGTGTATTAAACTTTGTCAAATCTAAGAATTCATGGAATATAAAACTGGCAAATAAAACAAAGAAGCTGGGATCTCCCCCCACCCCCATCTTTCATGAGATACATTCTGACAGTTTGCAACTAGATAAAATAGTGGAAGTCCCTTGTCAGTATAACTCAGTTTAAATGTATTGTCAGATTAATAGACTTAGTTATCTACTTTACCGAAGGACCATAAAAGGCAAGGCTTGACATCATTCCTTCTCATTAACATGGAAAGGGATTAAAAAGTCTTTCTTTCTTTTATTAATTTTTATCACATTATAGTTGCTTTACAGTATTGTTTTAGCTTCTACTGCATAGTAGCATGGATGAGTCATACATATACATATATCCTCTCCCTTTCAGATTTCCCTCCAAGTTAGCTCACCACAGAGATTAAGCAGAGTTCCCTGAGGTATACAGTAGTTTCTCACTAGTTACCTGTTTTATACATAGCAGTGTATATACGTCAATGCCAGTCTCCAATTCCTCCCACCCCACCCCTTTCCCCTTTGATATCTGTGTTTGTTCTCTATGTCCGTGTCTCATTTCTGCTTCACAAATACGGTCATCTATACCATTTTTCTAGAGTCCACATGTATATGTGTTAATATATAATATTTGTTTTCCTCTTTCCAAGTTACTTCACTCTTACGATTTTATTTAGGTCCATCCATAACTCTACAGATGACCCAGGTTCATTCCTTTTTATGACCATGTAATATTTCATCATCTATGTGTACCACATCTTTATCCATTCCTCTGTTGGTGGATATTTAGCTTGCTTATGTGTCCTAGCTTTTGTAAATAGTGATGCCATGAACATTGGGGTGCATATTTCTTTTTGAATTATGGCTTTCTCGGGTATATCCTCAGTTGTGGGATTGCTGAGTTGTATGGTAGTTCTTTTTTGAGTTTTTTTAAGGAAACTCCAGTGTTGTTTTCCATAGTGGCCAACAACAGTATAAGAGAGTTTCCTAAAAAGAATTTCTAAGGAGGGTGGGATTCCTAAGTATATGAGATTGTGAAGTGGCAAAGTTTGCTTTCAGTGAGCTATTTCCTACTGCCCCTTCTTAGGCATGGATTATTTTTCCTCTTTATTCTACATCCTCCCTCCTGAAATGCTTGTGTTTATACCTTTAAAGAATTTCTGTTGCCTTTTCTACTAATGGTCCCGTTTACATGGTCCAAGGATTGGGGGCGTGAAGAGAAGGGGACGACAGAGAATGAGATGGCTGGATGGCATCACCAACTCAATGGACATGAGTTTGAGTGAACTCCAGGAGTTGGTGATGGACAGGGAGGCCTGGTGTGCTGTGATTCGTGGGGTCGCAAAGAGCTGGACATGACTGAGCGACTGAACTGAACTGAACTGAACTGAGGGTGCATACATAGTCCAGGCTGGAGTAATTCCAGTCCTTTGCCTCCACAGCCGTAATGACTGGTTCAAGGTGTGGGCATGTGAAACAATGTTAGCTAATCACAATCCTTTGGCAGATTTTCTCTTTAATTGAAGCTGAAGAGGAAGATTCTTTGCTTGTGTGGTAACATCTATTTAGGGTGTGAGTCCATAGATACCTGTAGCCATGGAGAAAACAGATTAGCAATCAGCAATAGTAACAAGTTAGTCTTGGAAACATTCAAGGCCTCAGTCCTGTTTACTCCTGAGGGAAGCTTTATCTCTATCCTGCCCATGAATTTGTTACATAAGTAAATAAATATGTCTTCATTTCTTGAGACAGAGACTTTGGGTCTCAGTTCTGACATGTAAAGAGCTGGGAGACATCTTCTCATCCTTAAAATAAGAAAACAACTCAACAAAATGAAAATCAATTAATTTTCTTTGGCTTTTATTCCCAAGAACCAATAGGCTTTGGAGAACCCACTCTTTCATGAGCATAACTCCCAGGAACCCCACTAGATTCTCTCATGGCTCTGGAAGAGGCAGGGGGAAATTAATCACAGTAAAATTCACCCAGAACTTGTATGTAACAAAGATGTCCTCTCCAGGAAAAAAGATTTTGCCAGAGCATTATCCTAGTAGGGGGAGAAACATTCCTGTACCTGCAGACCCTCAAGCCTTCCTGTTTCTCCTCTGGGGAACTGTGGGGGCTGGAGCAAGTGGCACATTGAACAGGGGTCAAGATTTCAAGGAAATTGATAGCAAATGCTATAGGCAAGGAAGGAAGTAAGAAGAAGAAAATTTTATCCCCCTGGAAAAACTAGTGAAGGTGACAAGCCTGAGTTTCAGGCTTCTAAAACATTGTGGTTGATCAGATACTCCCCTCTCTAACAGCTGATCTTGCCATAGAAACTCTTCAGGCCAGAAGGGAATGGCAGGGTATATGTAAGTGATGAAAGATAAAAACCTACAACCCAGATTACTATACCCAACAAGGATCTCATTCAAATATGAAGGAGAAATCAAAAGCTTTACAGACAAACAAAAGCTGAGAGAATTCAGCACCACCAAACCAGCTCTTCAACAAACGCTAAAGGATCTTCTCTAGACAGGAAACACAGAAAAGTTTTATAAACTCGAACCCAAAACAACAAAATAAATGGCAGTGGGATCATACTTATCAATAATTCTCTTAAATGTAAGGGGTTGAATGCCCCAACCAAAAGACGAAGACTGGCTGAATGGATACAAAAACAAGACCCCTGTATTTGCTGTCTGCAAGAGACCCACCTCAAAACAAGGGACACACACAGACTAAAAGTGAAGGGCTGGAAAAAGATATTTCATGCAAATGGAGACCAAAAGAAAGCAGGAGTAGCAATATTCTATCAGATAAAATAGACTTTGAAATAAAGGCTGTGAAAAAGGACACTGTGTAATGATCAAAGGATCAATCCAAGAAGAAGATATAACAATTATAAATAATATGCACCTAACATAGGAGCACCACAATACATAAGGCAAATGCTAACAAGTATGAAAGAGGAAATTAACATTAGCACAATAATAGTGGGAGACTTTAATACTGCACTCACACCTATGGATAGATCAACCAAACATAAAATTAGCAAGGAAGCACAAATGTTAAATGATATAATGGACCAGTTAGACCTAATTGCTATCTATAGGACATTTCACCCCAAAACAATGCATTCCACCTTTTTCTGAAGTGCACACTGAACATTCTCCAGGACAGATCACATCCTGGGTCATAAATATAGCCTTGGTAAATTCAAAAAAATTGAAATCATTTCAAGCATCTTTTCTGACCACAATGTGTTAAGAGTAGATGTCAACTACAGGAAAAAAAAACTATTAAAAATGCAAACTATATAAAAATGGAGGCTAAACAGCATGCTTCTGAATAAACAACAAATCACAGAAGAAATCAAAAAGGAAATTAAAATATGCATAAAAACAAATGAAAATGAAAACACAACTATCCAAAAAGTATAGGATTCAGTAAAAGCAGTGCTAGGGGGAAGATTCATAGCAAAGAAACAAGACAAAAATCAAACGAATAACCGAACTTTACACCTAAAGCAACTAGAAAAAGAAGAAATGAAGAACCCCAGGGTTAGTAGAAGGAAAGAAATCATAAAAATTAGGGCAGAAATAAATGAAAAAGAAACAAAGGAGATGATAGTGAAAATTAACAAAACTAAAAGCTGATTCTTTGAGAAGATAAAATAGAGAAACCATTAGCCAGACTCATCAAGGAAACAAAAGGGAGAAGAATCAAATCAACTAAATTAGAAATGAAAATGGAGAAATCACAACAGACAACACAGAAATACAAAGGATCATAAGAGACTACTATCAGCAATTATATGCCAAGAAAATGGACAACTTGGAAGAAATAGATAAATTCTTAGAAAAGTATAACCTTCCCAAACTGAACCAGAAAGAAGTAGAAAACCTTAACAGACCCATCACAAGCACAGAAATAGAAACTGTAGTCAAAAATCTTCCAACAAATAAAAGCCCAGGACCAGATGGCTTCACAGGTGAATTCTACCAAAAATTTAGAGAAGAGCTAACACCTATCCTACTCAAACTCTTCCAAAAAATTTCAGAGGAAGGTAAACTCCAAAACTCATTCTATAAGGCCACGATCACCCTACCACCAAAACCAGACAAAGATGCCACAAAAAAGAAAACTACAGGCAAATATCACTGATGCACATAGATGCAAAAATCCTCAACAAAATTCTAGCAAACAGAATCCAACAGCATATTAAAATGATCATACATCATGACCAAGTGGGCTTTATCCCAGGGATGCAAAGATTCTTCAGTATTCATAAATCAATCAATGTGATACACCACATTAACAAATTGAAAGATAAAGCCATATGATTATCTCAACAGATGCAGAGAAAGCCTTTGACAAAATGCAACATCCATTTATGATAAAAACTCTCCAAAAAGCAGGCATAGAAGGAACATACCTCAACATAATAAAAGTCATATATGACAAACCCACAGCAAACATTATCCTCAATGGTGAAAAATTGAAAGCATTTCCCTTAAAGTCAGGAATAAGACAAGGGTGCCCAGTCTTCACCACTACTATTCAACATAGTTTTGGAAGTTTTGGCCACAGCAATCAGAGAAGAAAAAGAAAAGGAATTCAGATTGGAAAAGAAGGAGTAAAACTCTCACTGTTTGCGGATTACTTGATCCTCCATATAGAAAACCCTAAAGACACCACCAGAAAATTACTAGAGCTAATCAATGAATATAGTAAAGTTGCAGTATATAAAATTAATACACAGAAATCCCTTGCATTCCTATAAACTGACAATGAGAACACAGAAAGGGAAATTAAGGAAACAATCCCATTCACCATTGCAACAAAAAGAATAAAATACTTAGGGATATCTACCTAAAGAAACAAAAGACCTATATATAGAAAACTATAAAACACTGATGAAAGAAATCAAAGATGACACAAATATATGGAGAAATATACCATGTTGGTGGATGAGAAGAGTCAATATAGTGACAAAGAGTGTACTACCCAACACAATCTATAGATTCAGTGCTACCAACAGTATTTTTCACAAAACTAAATAATTTCACAATTTGTATGGAAATACAAAAAACCTCGAATAGCCAAAGCAGTCTTGAGAAAGAAAAATGGAACTGGAGTAATCAACCTGCCTGACTTCAGACTATACTACAAAGCTATGGTCATCAAAACAGTATGGTACTGGCAAAAAGAAATATAGATCAATGGAATAAAATAGGAAGTCCAGAGATAAATCTGTGTACCTATGGACACCTTATCTTTGACAAAGGAGGCAAAAATATTCAATGGAGAAAAGACAATCTCTTTAACAAGTGGTGCTGGGGAAACTGGTCTACCACCTGTAAAAGAATGACACTTTCTAACACTATACACAAACATAAACTCAAAATGGTTAGAGATCTAAACTGAAGACCAGAAACTATAAAACTTATAGAAAAAAGCATAGGCAAAACACTCTCTGATGTAAATCACAGCAAGATCCTCTATGACCCACCTCCCAGAATAATGGAAATTGAAAGCAAAACTAAACAAATGGGACCTAATTAAACTTAAAAGTTTTTGCACAATGAAGGAAAATGTAAGCAAGGTGAAAAGATAGCCTTCAGAGTGGGAGGAAATAATAGCAAATGAAGCAACTAACAAATAATTAATCTCAAAAATATACAAGCAGCTCATGCAGCTCAATACTAGAAAAATTAATGACCCGATCAAAAAAATGAGTCAAAGAACTAAACAGACATTTCTCCAAAGAAGACATACAGTTGGCTAATAAACACATGAAAAAATGTTCAACATAACACATTATCAGAGAAATGCAAATTAAAACCACGATGAGGTACCATTCTCACGCTGGTCGGAATGGCTGCTATCAAAATGTCTACAAACAATAAATGCTGGAGAGGATGTGGAGAAAAGGGAACCCTCCTACACTATTGGTGGGAATGCAAACTAGTACAGCCGCTATGGAGGATAGTGTGGAGATTCCTTCAAAAATTGAAAATATAACTTCCGTACAACCCAGCAATCCCACTTCTGGGCATACACACTGAGGAAACCAGAATTGAAAGAGACATGTGTACCCCAATGTTCATTGCAGCACTGTTTATAATAGCCGGGACATAGAAGCAACCTAGATGTCCATTGGCAGATGAATGGATGAGAAAGTTGTAAATATTCACCATGGAATATTACTCAGCTATTGAACACATTTGAATCAGTTCTAGTGAGGTGGATGAACCTGGAACCTATTGTACACAGTGAAGTAAGTCAGAAAGAAAAACACCAATACAGTATATTAAGGCACATATATGGAATTTAGAAAGATGGTAATGATGACCTTATATGCCAGACAGCAAAAGAGACACAGATTTAAAGAACAGACTTTTGAACTCTGTGGGAGAAGGCAAGGGTGGGATGATTTGAGAGAATAGCATTCAAACATATATATTACCATATGTGAAATAGATCACCATCCAAGTTCAGTGCATGAAACACAAACTCAAAGCTGGTGCACTGGGATGACCCTGAAGGATGGGGTGGGGAGGGAGGTAGGGAGGGGGTTTGGGATGGGGGGGATACATGTGTACCCATGGCTGATTCATGTCAATGTATGGCAAAAACCACAACAGTATTGTAAAGTAATTAGTCTCCAATTAAAATAAATTAATTAATTAAAAAATAATACTCCCTTCTCCCTAATGTAGTATCACAACAACAGGGCCTCAGTATAAAAACAGTAGATTATAGCTGACAGTGGTACAAGATGCAGACTCTGAGGAAGTATACTTCAGTTCAGTTCAGTTCAGTTCAGTCGCTCAGTCGTGTCCGACTCTCCGCGACCCCATGAATCACAGCACGCCAGACCTCCCTGTCCATCACCAACTCCCGGAGTTCACTCAAACTCATGTCCACAGAGTTGGTGATGCCATCCAGCCATCTCATTCTCCATCGTCCCCTTCTCCTCCTGCCCCCAACCTTTCCCAGCATCAGAGTCTTTTCCAGTGAGTCAACTCGTCGCATGAGGTGGCCAAAGTATTGCAGTTTCAGCTTTAGCATCAGTCCCTCCAATGAACACCCAGGATTGATCTCCTTTAGAATGGACTGATTGGATCTCCTTGCAGTATAAGGGACTCTCAAGAGTCTTCTCCAACACCACAGTTCAAAAGCATCAATTCTTCGGCGATCAGCTTTCTTCACAGTCCAACTCTCACATCCATACATGACCACGGGAAAAACCATAGCCTTGACTAGACGGACCTTTGTTGGCAAAGTAATGTCTCTGCTTTTTAATATACTATCAAAGTTGCTCATAACTTTCCTTCCAAGGAGTAAGTGTCTTTTAATTTCATGGCTGCAATCAGCATCTGCAGTGATTTTGGAGCCCAAAAAAATAAATCTTGGGGAAGCCCCAAATCTATAGATTAAATAAAAACATGTTCAATAAATACTGATTTCAACAGGAACCCCTGGAAGCGATCAGATCATCTTTCATGCTGCTGCTGCTAAGTCACTTCAGTCGTGTCCGACTCTGTGTGACCCCATAGATGGCAGCCCATCAGGCTCCCCTGTCCCTGGGATTCTCCAGGCAAGAACACTGGAGTGGGCCGCCATTTCTTTCTCCTAGGTATTTGGAAACATCTGGGTGTAAACTGGGGACGCTTATTGTGACAGGTGTTCTTCATTTCAGATGAGACCAGCTCTCATCCAAAGTTCAGTTCACAGGTTCATCTTCATGGTTAATCTTTGCCCTTTCTCTCTAGCTCCAAGCTGGAGACAAACTTAACATCAGTGGCAGTGAGCCAATGGATAATCTTCTTGCCAATTAAGTCTATTCAAGCCCAGGGTTGTATGTATGGGACAGTGGTCTATTTCACATATGGTTGTATGTAAGCAAGTACAAGTTTAGCCTTTACCCACCTAGCATAGCCCCACAAACAGGAAAAGGTCTGTTAACAGACAAGTCATGCCCTTTATAGTATCAGACAATTTTAGTATGAAATTTTACAAACTAGTGAAGGGATTTGGGGGCTTCCCTGGTGGCTCAGATGGTAAAGAATCTACCTGCAATGCAGGAGACCTGGGTTCAATCCTTGGGTTGGAACGATCCCCCTGGAGAAGGGAACAGCTACCCACTCCAGTATTCTGGCCTGGAGAAGTTCATGGACAGAGGAGCCTGGCAGTCTGCAGTCCATGTGGTCACAAAGAGTTGGACATGACTGAGCAACTTTCACTTTCACACTTAGGGATTTTCAGTCTCTGCAAAACGGATATGTTCCATCACTAAATTAGAATAATTGCTGGGTTTTTGCAATTTTCAGAAAATATAACTTACTGGATAAAATTTTCTCAATTTTAAGCTTTTCTTTGGTAAATTTTTTCAGCCTTTTTGCACCTGCTACTGCTCATCTGCTGGTGAGTGCTAGCTGGTATCAAATCAAATGAATAAGTAGAAAGCAAACATTAATGCAAACAGCCAATCACTCTTAATTCAACAGCATGTTTTTTATGGATGTGTGTTTGTGGTTATGATTTTATATTGTAACATACAATACAGTCGTATTTTCTGTGTGAAGTTGTTCCTGAAATTAAAAGTATCAATATTTCATGGTGTTCTATGAAGAACATAATAAGCTCCAAGTGTTCAGTTATTATGAGCACTTTTTAAAAGAACAAGAAAGTATTATTTTTGTAGGTCATATGCCAGATATGGAAATCACATCTTTGGACATATATGGCTGGTAATCACAAATCTCAGCTCAGTGAAATAGCCAGAAGAGGGAGCACTACAGCAGGGCCCCTCATCTTACATTTTCAGTTATCCATAGGGCAAAATCATGAGGAAATGCTAAGAGGAGGAAGCCAGCAAGGGAGGAACGTTTATGTGGTGTGTTCATGCAGCCGTTTTTTATTAGTAGCAGCTGTCTTAGCCTGCTTGAGCTGCTGTAACAAAATACCATAGGCCTGTGGCCTACTCAGCAGGCATTGATTGATGTTCCCCCAGTTCTGGAGGCTAGGAGGCCTAAGATCAAAGTGCTGGCTGATACAGCTCCTGGTAAGAGCTCTCTTCCTGGCTGGCAGATGTCTGTCTTGCTGTGCCCTCACATGACAGAGGGCAAAAGAGAAAGTAGGCTCTCTACTCTATTTTTTTTTCCATGTGAATTAGAAACCACTCATTTTTTTTTTTTTATTGAATATATCTGACATAAAACATTCTGTCTACTCTTTTCTTATAAGGATATTAATCCAATGATAAGGGCCCCACCATCATCTAACCGAAATTATTTCCCATAGGCCCATTTCCAAAAACTGCCACACTAAGGAGTTAGGACTTCAACAGATGAATTTCAGAGAACACATTCAGTCCACAGCAGCAGATATCTGTGCCTTGCCAGAAATACAGCCACTCTCCATTTTCTCCAGAATTCCTATCCCAGTTGTGTGAGAACATTCTGCCCATCACCTTTTTTTTCCTATTTCTTTTGTTTGTTTAATTAATTTATTTTAATTGGAGGATTATTACTTTACAGTATTGTGATGGTTAAATATCTGCTTCTGTACAAGGAGATAAGAAGCTTAAGTCCAAGGACCAGGTCAGATGTTCAGATTCATGCTGCAGTTTGTGTTTATCAAAGATGCCACAACTTGGGATTCCGTATTTGCCAAGTGACTACTAAAGTTATGCTTCATTCCCCATTCTGTGAATTATTCTTCCTTGGATGTAAACTTCTTGCCTGAACAACCCTGGTGGAGAAGAGGTATCAAGGCAGGACTCAGTTCCCCAAGTTCTTAGCATCAACTGTTTATTTTTTTTTAATCAGAGGATATTATATAATTTATGTACCAAATCATGGCCTCCAACTTTAATTCAGCCATTTCTTTGTTCTGTGTTCTAGTAAATGTTACTGGTGACCTCCTGATTACTCAATCAATAGACTCCTTGCTGCTGCTGCTGCTAAGTCACTTCAGTCGTGTCCGACTCTGTGTGACCCCTTAATCGCTTATATTATTTGAACTTTCTAGGTCACTTAGTATTATGGGCTACTCCCTTTACTAAACCTTTTCCTTCTCCGTTCATTTGCAGCACAGCACTATCTTTAGTATCTTCCTGATTTATGACCACTTAGCTTACTGGTTCGGAGAAGGCAATGGCAAGCCACTCCAGTACTATTGCCTAGAAAATCCCATGGATGGAGGAGCCTGGTAGGCTGCAGTCCGTGGGGTCGCTAAGGGTCGGACACGAATGAGCAACTTCACTTTCACTTTTCACTTTCACACATTGGAGAAGGAAATGGCAACCCACTCCAGTGTTCTTGCCTGGAGAATCCCAGGGACGGGGTAGCCTGGTAGGATTCCATCTATGGGGTCACACAGAGTCAGACACGACTGAAGTGACTTAGCAGCAGCAGCAGCTTACTTGTTCCCCTTCTTTTGTATTCTCTTTTAAGGTTCTGCCTTTCATTCCCTTTCTCTTCTCACTCCACCATGCTGTGCATTCATCTGTCACCTGCATACACGTGGTCCCAGAACAACGTCGGCAGCTCCTGGCCAGTTTCTCCGAGTATGCCTAACTAGATGACCCACAGGGGCCCCAGAGGAGATAGCCCAAGTGGAATTTGTCTCCAATTGCATTAACTTGCCCTGAATTCTTGCTCTTGCTCCATGCTCAACTATGGTGATGGTGGTATTAACAAAGGTGAAGGAGAAGGTGGAAAGAAGAGGAAAGCAAATGATTATGAACATTCTCTGCCAGTGCAGTTCTGAGTGCTTCATGTATGTTAAGTCATTTCGTCCTTACATTATTTCTATGAGGAATGTGCTCTTACTGTCCTCATTTTACAAATAAAGAAATGGAGGCAAAGACATGGGGAGTAACTTGCCCAAAGACACATAGTGAGTAGTGTCAGTGTCAGAGTTCAAACCCAGAAGGACTGGCTGTCAGTGCCACCTTGCATACCTCTTTTCCCTGTCTCTAAAGATAGCACTGATGCCCATCTGGTCCCCTGAAAATGAACCTAGATACTCCTTCTTCCTCAGTATCCAGTCAGCCACCAGCAGGGAACTTGGTTTGAACGCTCAAGATGGAGGGTTGTAGAGAAGGGAGAGGAAAGGCCCTTCCATTTATCTGGAGTTCTGCAACATGGTAAATAGATGCTGCTGCTGCTGCTGCTAAGTCACTTCAGTTGTGTCCGACTCTGTGCGACCCCATAGACGGCAGCCCACCAGGCTCCCCTGTCCCTGGGATTCTCCAGGCAAGAACACTGGAGTGGGTTGCCATTTCATTCTCCAATGCATGAAAGTGAAAAATGAAAGTGAAGTCGCTCAGTTGTGTCCAACTCTTAGCGACCCCATGGACTGCAGCCTACCAGGCTCCTCCGTCCATGGGATTTTCCAGGCAAGAGTATTGGAGTGGGTTGCCATTGACTTTTCTGGTAAATAGATGAACAGGCACTAAAAATCACTCATAATTTTGAAAATTCCTCATAATGCAGTGTGGAATGTCATGTCCTTTTTCTGGCAATTTTTTCACACATTTATTCTACACACACATGACTAATATAAGAAATGACTTGAAAACGATGCTTCAGTGGCAAAGTGAAATTCAGAACTTGTGCCTTTGTAAGATGAGATGTGTTAGTCTCATTCCAAAAGCGATTTTTGCTTAATATGAAATCAAAACAAAGGGTGGAGACTTTGGGTGTCTAAATTCCATCACTGGTGGGCTCGGTATGGAAGGATTATAACATAGATAACATGCCCTTATTAATAAAATCCTTTTGGTCCAGAAATCAGGACCAAAAGGAGAAGCCTGTCTTCACCTGAACTTTTCTCTGGGTGGAGAACATGAGCAGACTGTGCGGTATTCTTCATGATTTCCGAGTTGAACATTGGGAACACTCTAAACATTTTGATTCTTCTAAGTGTTACAAGAGAGAGATAGGAGTGAGCTTATCTGAAAGTCATTTAGTAGAGACTATTTTGTGAAGTTTTCCCCAATGTTTGAGGAAGGTAAACTAACCTAACTACTTTATCTTTTAATATGAGCTATTTTCCTTTAAAGACATATTTGATCTAAGGCACTATGTCAGGCAACAAAGTAGGTGCTAAGAATACAGCAGTGATAAGACAGATGTGGACTTTGCCCTCAAAAAGCTGAGAGGCAGTTATAAATAAATACATAAATAAGTAAAAGCAGAGGAGTGAAATAATTATGCTCTAAGAGTGTTATGAAGAAAACAAAAATAGGTCTAATATGAAACATAGTTCACAAGATCTCTCTCGAAAAGCTATCAAGGAAGACATCTCCAAGGAGGTGATACGCAGACTGAAACCTGCCCTCTCCACCCAACTCACCCCTTGCTCCAGGATAAGGATAGAAATGCTTGATTTCTCCTGGGCCTCTCCCCTTCCATTTATCTTCCTGGTAATGTTTATCATGCAGAGTGCGTTTCCCAGCAGTACGTAGTAGCTCCAAAACCCAAGGCCACATTTTGTTCACCAAAGGGCTCTTGGCACTGCTATTGAAGTGATACCACTCAGTTTAAAAATGGGCTAATGATATGAATAGACATTTTTCTGAAGAAGTGAAAAATATGGTTACCAAACACATGAAAGGGTACTCAACTTAATTAGCCATCAGGGAAATGCAAATCAACATCACAAGGAGATACCACTTCACATCCACTAGGATGGCAATAATCAAAAAGAGACATAAATATTGGCAGGGATATGGGGAAACTGGAAGCTTTGCACCCTGCTGATGGGAATGCACAATGGTGCAGCCACTTTGGAAATAGTACAATAGCTCCTCAAAAAGTTAAAAAGAGAATTACTATATGATCCAGCATTTCTATTCCTTGGAACATACCTTAGACCAACAAGAACATGTGTCCACACAAACACTGTACATGAATGTTCGTAGCAGCTTATTCATAGTAGCGCCAAGGTGGAAACAACCCAGATGCCCATCAGCAAATGAATCAGTAAATGAACATGGTATATCTATACAATAGACTGTTATTCTACCATAGAAAGGAATGAATACCTAAGTGGATGAACCTTGAAAACATGATGCTAAGTGAAAGAAGTCAGTCAGAAAAGAACATGTAATGTAGGTTCCATTTAAATGAAATTTCAGACTAGGCAAATCCGTATACACAGGAAGCAAATGAGTGGGTGCCTAGGACTGAGGAGAGGGGAGAACTGGAGGATACCTGCTAAAGGGTCTTTTGGGGGTGATTAAAATAGTCTAAGATTGATTGTAGTGAAGGTTGCACAACTCTGTAAATATGCTAAAAACCATTGGATTATACACTTAAACTGTATGGATTACACAGTGTATGAAAACATATCTTAATAAAGCCATTACTTTAGAAAAAAATAAGGTGACAGGAAATGGAGACTTGAAATGGAGGGCGGGATACAAGTGTAGAAAAGGATTATTTTCTCCATGACATCTCATCACCTTTAAAGACACCTCTTTCTGCCTTTGTCCAAGAAGAAATTGCTGTATACACAGAGTCTGTTATGGCGGTGATAGATGGTGACATCCTAGCTCTAACACTGAGAAACAATGTCCTTCCACACATGGGGGAAAAAATGGCCTCTTGGCTAACTTCACCCTAAGGTAATTTTTATCTCTCTTGCAAAAAAAAAAGGAAATGTGCTAGGAGTAATCATTTTATATACTCTGGAATCAGAAATCTAGCATGAGTCGTGCCTAGGTATGGGTCACAGTACAGTGAGACATGGAGATGTTTAATTGACCCCTTCATTGAAATTGCATTTGTTTAACAACTGTATTAGAACTCTGTAATGCAACAGAAACCCAACCCAAACCAGCTGCCTGAAGGAATGGCGGGAATGAAATATACTAGCATGTGCACCTGGGGAGTCCCAGTGTGCGTTTAGCTCCCGGCCTCGGGAACGTGGAGTAGGAATGTTCGCTGACGCTGTCCGTGTCATGTTCCTCATGTGTCTCTGAGAGCCCGAGCCTGTGTGTTCACAGCTTACGAGCTAAAACTGAGAGCATGCTATCTGTCTGACTCATTTGATCAAGTTTGAACATGAACTCTAATTGATCTGACTTTGATCACAGGCCTGTTCCTGAGCCAGTCACCACCTCCAGAGGGGAAGTGTACTGTCTGGCCCAGCTTGGTCTTGTGCCCAGTCCAGTCCATAGTGTTGAGGAGGAATAGGGCATGATGCTTGACACTCTCAAAATGACCACCTGTGGTGATGGAGTTTCTCAAAGGAAAAGGGGGTTCTGTTACCAGAAGGGAGATGGGTATACACACTAAGCAGATAGAAACCACCACCCACTGCAGTGCACATCACATGTAGAAGGTTTTACTGCTAAGCTGTGGAGCACAGTGAGGCAGAAACTCCAGGATCATCTACCTGCCCCAGGTGGCACATTCAAGGTGGCAGCTCCCGTCTCCACTGTATTTTACCCTGTATCCTCCCTTTCCCTTTGGAAGTCCTCTCTCATCACAGGGGAATGGCAGACATTTGATGAACTGCAAGCACAAATGAGGTGCATCATCTATGCTGCCACCTGAGTACAACTAAATTAGGTATCACAATACACTCTATCAAACATTTTAAATGGCGCAATCAGATGAGAGGTTTATGGTTCCAAAAGCACTCATGATACATCTATACTTGCTGCAAATTGTTGTTTTATGCAATGAGTTTGTCATACCAGCTGCTGTGTTGTATGAACTGCTCCTTTTTATCTTTGACCTAAAGGTACTTCAATCAAAGGTTCATTGTACTATAAATGATGACTTGCCACCCACCAAGATTGGCCATGGCTTAGAAAGTACATGTAAGAAGAATTGCTTGAGTCGGGTTTCTTTTGGTCCCCAAAAGTCTTTGTCAATCTGGTTGAAGAGAGGATTTTTTAAAAAAATTATTTCCAAGATCCAGATGTGTAGGAAAATGGCAAGTATTACTGCAAGTCAGACTTAAATATCTAAGTTGTATTAGTTAAATGTAGAGGTGGTTCTGTTTTTGCTTTTGTTTTTAATGAACTCAATGTCTTGATCATTAACTGTCAAATATAGTACAGTGAGCCCAGCTGGTATCAGAAATAAAGGAAAAGAACTGCATTATTCACATGTTATATGATAGTAGGAGCTACAGAGCAAATGTTTATTATGATCCAAGTGTGTTTCTACCCTGTGCTCACAAAGAGGTCTTATACAAATTAATTCAGGGAAGGAAAGGCCATTCTCTATTGTCCAACTCTGTAAAGGCCTTGGTGCCTTTGGTGGAAATGATGAGACTTCAGAACACTGATCTCCATGGATCTCCATCATGGAGAACATCTTATTGCTATTAGTAACCAGAAGACTGAGATGGAAGTAGTAGTTCAAAGAAGCTACAGAGGCATGGAGCCAGGGGCTGTGCTGGAAGACAGGATAACTTCAAAGACATCAAGGCATGCAATGTTTCCAAATGCCACTTAGTGAAGGAAAGATGAGGCAACCTGAAACATTTATAACTAAGCTTGAGGGAAATGGTGGGCTCATAGGGGGAGGCACCATTGTGCAGTCCTTGTGAGGTTGATCCACCAGAGCAGAAAGTGATCCTTCTCCATGTGGACCCTCTGAAATTCCATCTGTAAATGGCCTTACCAGTACTCCAATCCTTAGATTGCTGAGGCAAAGAAAATTGGACTGTGGTTATGTAGATTCTCTCTCTAGGTGAACGCCTTTCCTTTATAAAGCTCTGCAGAGTTATAAAACACTTCCACAGGCAGGGTCTCGTTATTTTGTTGTATAGATAAGATTTTATTTCATTGTTAAATTTTTAGAGTATAATTGCTTTGCAGTGTTGTATTAGTTTATGCGGTTGCTGCTGCTGCTGCTAAGTCACTTCAGTCGTGTCCGACTCTGTGCAACCCCACAGACGGCAGCCCACCAGGCTCCCCCGTCCCTGGGATTCTCCAGGCAAGAACACTGGAATGGGTTGTCATTTCCTTCTCCAATGCATGAAAGTGAAAAGTGCAAGTGAAGTCACTCAGTCGTGTCCGACTCTTAGCGACCCCATGGACTGCAGCCCACCAGGCTCCTCTGTCCATGCGGTACAATGAAGTAAATCAGGGGTACGTATACATACATCCCCTCCCTCTGGACCTCCCTCTCTCTCACCCACCCCTCTCGGCCATCAGAGAGCATAGAGCTGAGCTCCCTGTGTTTTATAGCAGGTTCCAGTAGCCATCTCTTTTACACATGGTAGTGTATATACGTCAATCTGAGTTTTACCATCCAGTTTACAGGTAAAACTAAACCTGCAGAGATAAAAACCACACACCAACCTAACAGCAAAACCAGGGTTGGCAACATTATCATGTGTTCAGAGTCCTCTGCCCCTTCTACTATCATATCAACATTGGTCTCTGACTGTAGCTCTGTGTATTCTTATCTAGTCACCATTCATCCTGTCTCTTCTCTCTCTTCCCATTGCCTCTTCGTCAGTTTGGACGACTGTCCCTGCATATCAGCATTAGAATATTGCCTATGCATTAACCACCCTGTTTTCATCTTGCTCCCTTCATCCTTCAGAGAGCAGTCAGAATTATCTTTGAAAAATCCAAATCAGATTACTACCATTATCTTGCCCTTTGAATCAAGTTTAAACTCCTTCAGGATCTAGACCTTGCAGTTTCCTCTTCCTTCCGCCTGAATTTCATTCTCTACTCCAGTCACAGCTGGCCACAGTCAGCCAGTCCCTCCTCACTGTCTCCTCCAGGACTTGGCATGTTTTTCCCCCTCTGCTTGAAACGCTTACCTTCCACCACCCACTTTCTGCATTCCCTTTCGCCTTCCTTGGGCCCTTCACCTTGGTATCCACTCATCACTGAGGTGTTGCTGGATGCCTTGTCCCGGTTGAGATGCTTCCCGAATCTTTCTTACTCCTTTTCTAGTGTCTCATTCCATTTAACACTTCTCTGTTGACCTTGGCTTTTGTATCACAAGTCAGTCTTACCTTCTGTGATATACAAACACAAAAATGTCAGTGGCCATTAGGATATGTGTTTATTTTTTACTGAAACCACATTCTGTTGAATCTTAACAGAGCAGGTTTCAACAAAGCAGCCTTTCCTGGGGATTCGGGAACCCAGGCTCCTTCTGTCTAGTAGCTTTGCCATCTTCCACAGTTATTGCCGGAGAGAAAAAAGACCTATTTTTTTTATTGTTTTTTTATTTTTTGGACCTCCTTCTTGACTTAGCTTAAAAATGATACACATCACATCATTTCCATTTTATTGGCAAAAACTCATCATGAGGCTGCACTTGGAAGCAAGAGGGGTTGTGAAGCATTGCTGGCAGGACAGCTGCTCCCTCGCAGCAGTGCTGCTCTGTGGGAAAGGAGCGTGAGTCTTTGGTTAACTGACTGTCGATGTCATTCTTTGGTTGTTTGTCTTCCTTGATAGCTTGAAAGTAGGAGCTGTGTCCCTTCACTGTCACCTAGGCAATATTTGTGAAATTAATGTCATGTATCTATTTATAATATAGACAAATATTAGTATTTTGTGGGTCACAGACACCATTGTTTATATATCATATAGTCATGTACATGTTCACCTGAAACTATCAAAACATTGTTAAACAGCTATATCCCAATACAAAATTTAAATAGTTCAAAAGAAAAATTAGTCATGTACATTTTCTCCAGGAAAAAAAAATATGCAGATTCATGACATTTTACCTATAATTTCGTATCTTCCATGTCACAGGATAGGTAAACTCATCACCTATTCTCAGGTAGAATGAAGCAGGCCCAGTAGAAAACCAAGCCCACTCATGAAATCTGTAGGGGGTCGCTGGACTCCATGTAAAGAACTATAGTGTGGGATACATAGTGTATTTGAACAGGTTATTTGCATCTGGCTCAAACATAGATTTTTATTTCTGGGAAATGACATATAAGGTGGCTGTCTTGCTCTCATGATTAGGCACTCTTTCTTCAGTGTTCCTGTTTTCTGTATCCCTGTATCAGTGCCCAGTGTATTTAGAAGTTGGTCTCCCATCAAAGTTGATTAACTCTGTCTTTGTCACCTCAGGGCCCTAGCGCACAGTAGGGCACACTAAGCATGTCTTGAATAGAGTGAACTGAATCAGTTGAGCACCAACCCTCTATAAAGCATGTCTCAAGGAAAGTCAGCGTAAGGTCTGCCCTTAGAGAGTAAACACCAAGCAGAGCCCAAGTAGCAACTGAAAGGACAGTTACACACCAGAGTGACTCATCCCCAACTACAGGGGAAGGCGGGATCCATCTGGAAAACAGATGGACTGCTCCCTTTTAGCTGCACATAAATTAAATCTCACTATCTGCCAAAACAGAAAGTTAACATTGATTTTTGTGGGGTTTTTTTCTCCTTAAAGAAAAAAATCCATTTGTTTATGAGTTAAAACTTCATGACAAATTTTTGTTCCATATTGTGATTATAACACCTAATTTCCTAATTAAGAATGCTAATTGCAAGTTACCTCACACAACTACAGAACACAGAAGTATAATTATGTAATAAAAAGCTTTTATGAAACTTTCGAGGGGAAGAGGGCTGCATGCAGAGGCAGCTGCTTAGCAAGAACTAGAATGGTGTGACCTATGGGCCCCCTGTGTCTGAATTACCCATGGGTAACAATTACAGATTGGCTCCTTGCTTGTATTTCTCAAGTTTTAAGTCTGAGAAAACCTCTTTCTATAATGGAGGGCATGGCAACAAAGCTGCTGTGTGATGAGAAAGGAGAAACCTCTTCATGGAAAAAAGGGATTCTTTCACTTCCAGGTTGATTCTGGAATAAGCCACAACCTTCTCTGTGGTGTTTTAGGAACATGGGATTGTTCCCTGTGCCCCCTCCCCAAACGTACACATGCAGCTTCCTCTATCATCTATACCCACTTAGAGAGTCTTAATGACTCCTGTTTCCTGATCTTTTATGAGACAGAATCACAAGCAAGAAGAAGATCAGGGTAGGGGCAAGCAGAAGGGTCAAAATGGTAGAGTGTGAAGACCCTGAGCTCATCTTCTCCCAGGGAAACATGAAAATCACAAGAAGCAGATCAGAGGCAAGAGGACAGCTAGTAGAATGGACCTACATGATAAAGAACTGGGGAAAAAGGAATAAGAATAGAGGAAGAAAACCCCTTGAGCTTAGGCTTAAGAGTGTTTGGTGATTTGATATAATATAGGAAGGACGTTTGGAGAAGTGTTGCTGATCAGTGTGCATGGGATTCCTTTACTGTTTTCAGAAGGCACAAGTAAGGAGTGGGGTTTCATTTAATACCCTACAGTGCCAAGACCATGATTTTTAGGGTGCACCTTTGCATAGATACCAGACCATGTGAGGCCCACAAATATATTTAGACTCCTCATTATCGTCTGATCCATATTCATTCCTCAAGAACGAATATCTTTTACTTCTGTTCTTTTTCCCTCCTATATACCCTATTCACCTTCAGTGCGTATGTGTGTGTGTGTATATACACACACCCACATATATATACACACACCCACATATATATACACACACCCACATATATATACACACATTCTAGCTGCCTTTTTCTTTTTAGGTTGTCATGTTTTAAATTTTTTAGTTGTATACATGTGTAAGGGTTACTTTCCATATATAGTTACTACAAAATATTGTCTGTATTCCCTGTGCTGTATCATACACCCTTGAGCCCAGTAGTTTCTGCCTCCCATTCCCAACCCCTACTCTGCCTCCTCCCGACAGTGGTAACCACTAGTTTGTCCTCTAAATATACAACTAACTGGTGACTGTTTTAAAAAATTAGAAGTAGATCCACAGATATAGCTGCTTTTTAAAAGAAATCCTTATTATTATCATAATTGTTGCCTCCACAATTATTTCCAAATCCTGTAAGATCTTACATTCTTCCTGTTCTCTTGGCTCTTGGGGTTTTTGTTTGGTTGTTTTGTTATTTCATAGCTCATTGCCATCAGATCTGTCAAGTGGGCCTTAATTTTTCTCATCAGCAGTCCAAAGTTCAAGGCAAGTAAACACTTGAGCTGAAGCACTGAAAAGAAACTTAGAGAAAGGTTGAAACTATGTCATGTCAACTGAGTGGGCTGCAGCCACTGTAAGATCCCATAATTGTGTTCCTGTTACTCACTGCAAGATGCTGTGTAATCCTCTCATCAAATCGTGCATTAGGGATATTATCCGTGAGCACAATTATCAAGTTAGATTGATTTTCCCATCCCATGTTATGTACATAATTGCAGCTATAGTCTGGCATCCATAAATCAAGTCACATCACATTGAAGTGACCTAATTCATGGTGCGATGTAGGAGACACACTTTGATGGCACCTTGTCAAGATTCTGCTCCTAGTTCTTCTCTCCTGTGATGTGAGAGACCAGCTAAGCTTAACCTTTCCCAGGCTGAGCGTTGGGATAGCATGTTCTTATTTATTTACCGAGGAAACATACAGGCACTAAAATTTATTGTTCCAGAGTAGAATATAGTGAAAATTTCCTGAGCCCTCACATAACCTGTGGCATCAGGATAACACTTGGAAATAGAACCACCAGCAGCCACCTAGGGCATCTTTTGGTGGCACAAGTTGACCAGAAACAGTTTCTCCAGAAAAAAATAGATAGGCTTATGTCTAGAAAATTCTACTTCATACCACAGAGAGATTTTAAAATGAAGGTCATACATATATAAAAGACAAAAATATATTTTGTGATAGCATATTACCTAGCTCATTGTAGGAGATCAATAAAGATTTGTTGAGTAAATGTTTTTAAGTTAACACATGTTGGTGGTTTAATTTTTCTTTAACTTTTTGTGTTTATTTTGGTCAGTTCCATACACAATTCCATTAAGTTTCATGAAAGGGGGAAAATGTTTTCTTTACATGCCATAATGTAGAAAACTCTACTAGGCTTTGATTCCAAAAGTTCATTATTTAAAACTTTTATTTTGAGATAATTTTATACTTAGACAAAAATCATGCAGAGTTCCCACATTCCCAGCTTCCCCTTGGGCTAACCCCTTACATATCATAAAACAACGATCAAATCTAAGAAGCAACCTTCTCAGTTCAGTTCAGTTCAGTTGCTCAGTCATGTCCGACTCTTTGCAACCCCATGAATCACAGCACGCCAGGCCTCCCTGTCCATTACCAACTCCCGGAGTTCACTCAAACTCATGTCCATCGAGTCAGTGATGCCATCCAGCCATCTCATTCTCTGTCGTCCCCTTCTCCTCCTGCCCCCAATCCCTCCCAGCATCAGGGTCTTTTCAGTCAACTCTTTGCATGAGGTGGCCAAAGTTCTGGAGCTTCAGCTTTAACATCAGTCCTTCCAATGAACACCCAGGACTGATATCCTTTAGAATGGACTGGTTGGATCTCCTTGCAGTCCAAGGGACTCTCAAGAGTCTTCTCCAACACCACAGTTCAAAAGTAACCTTCTACACTATTATTAACTAAACTATGGAATTTTTTCAGATCTCAATAGTTTTCTACAACTGATTATTTTTTTTCTGTTCCAGGATCCAATTAGGATCCCAAATTGCATTTAATTGTCACATTTCCTTCAGTTCAGTTCAGTTCAGTCACTCAGTCGTGTCCGACTCTCCGCGACCCCATGAATCACAGCACGCCAGGCCTCCCTGTCCATCACCACATTTCCTTAGTCTCCTGTTATCTATGACAACTTCTTTATCTTTGTCTTCATGACTTGGTTTCTTTTTAAGAGTACTGGACCTTTGTTTTAAAGACAGCCCCTTCCTTTGTATTTGTCTGATGTCTCTTCACTGTTCAAGTGGGGATGCACAAGTGAAAAGGATACCACACAGGTGATGTACTTTCCTCTGTGTGTTAAATCAGGGGGTACATGATCCTTGCTAAGTATCAGGGGTGATAACTTGGTCACTTATCTAAGATGGTTTTCTAGATTTCTTGAATATAAAGTTACTTTTTTCCCTGTGTGTTATTACTAAATATTTGAAGGAGAACCTTTGAAACTATCCGAACACTCTCTTTCTACTTAAAATTTCATCCATCCGTGTTAGCATCCATCAGTGTGTCTTCCCAGTGGCATTGGTTACTGTGGTGTGCTTAAGATGAGTTTCTATTTCACTCTGTTTACATTTATTAATTGAAATTCTCCTTAAAGAGGAGTCATTGATTCTCCCTCACTTTTTTGTTCATTCATTTATATCACTGTGAGCTCCTGGGTATTTATTTTCTTCTTTGGGTTATAATCTGTCACTTATTTGATGCTCACATTGTTCCACCTTTAGCCATTCAGAACTCTTTCGGTATGTGCCCTTGTAATATGCCCAACTCCTCTGGTTTTGTTTTGTTTTGGGGGGCCCTCCCTTACTATCTTACACTCCACAATGCTCCAGGTTCATCTGTTTTCACTGCCCTTGCCCTAGAATCAGTCAGTTCACCAAAGAGCCCTTAGTTGCTTTTGTTGGAGAATGGTGTTTAAAATGGTGTTATCCTCTCCGACATAAATCACAGCAGGATCCTCCATGACCCACCTCCCAGAATATTGGAAATAAAAGCAAAAATAAACAAATGGGACCTAATTAAAATCAAAAGCTTCTGCACAGCAAAGGAAACTATAAGCAAGGTGAAAAGACAGCCTTCAGAATGGGAGAAAATAATAGCAAATGAAGCAACTGATAAAGGATTAATCTCCAAAATATACAAGCAGCTCCTGCAGCTCAATTCCAGAAAAATAAATGACCCAATCAAAAAATGGGCCAAAGAACTAAACAGACATTTCTCCAAAGACATACAGATGGCTAACAAACACATGAAAAAATGCTCAACATCCCTCATAATCAGAGAGATGCAAATCAAAACCACAATGAGATACCATTTCACACCTGTCAGAATGGCTGCTATCCAAAAGTCTACATGCAATAAATGCTGGAGAGGATGTGGAGAGAAAGGAACCCTCTTACACTGTTGGTGGGAATGCAAACTAGTACAGCCACTATGGAGAACAGTGTGGAGATTCCTCAAAAAACTGGAAATAGAACTGCCATATGATCCAGCAATCGCACTCCTGGGCATACACACCGAGGAAACCAGAATTGAAAGAGACACATGTACTCCAATGTTCATCGCAGCACTGTTTATAATAGCCAGGACATGGAAGCAACCTAGATGTCCATCTGCAGACGAATGGATAAGAAAGCTTTGGTACATATACACAATGGAGTATTATTCAGCCATTAAAAAGAATACATTTGAATCAGTTCTAATGAGGTGGATGAAACTGGAGCCTATGATACAGAGTGAAGTAAGCCAGAAAGAAAAACACCAATACAGCATACTAACGCATATATATGGAATTTAGAAAGATGCAAATGATAACCCTGTATACGGGACAGCAAAAGAGACACAGATGTATAGATCAGTCTTTGGGACTCTGTGGGAAAGGGTGAGGGTGGGATGATTTGGGAGAATGGCATTGAAACATGTATGTTGTCATATGTGAAATGAATCACTAGTTCAGGGTCAATGCATGTTATAGGATGCTCGGGGCTGGCATGCGGGGATGACCCAGAGGGAGGATAAAGGGAGGAGGGAGGTGGGAGGGGGGTTCAGGAGGGGGAACTTATGTAAACCCGGGGCGAATTCATGTCAATGTATGGCAAAACCAACCAATATAATATTGTAAAATAATTTGCCTCCAATAAAAAATAATTACAAAAAAAAAATAAAATGGTGTTATCGCAGTGTCACCAACTCATTGTTTTTAACATTGATTTGACAGGTCAGTGCTTCAGAAAGCCTCTGTTACAGACTGAAAGTGTCCCTCCAAATTCATATGTTGAAATCCTAACCCCGCAGTGTGATGGTCATAGGCGGTGGGGTCTTTGGATGGTACTGCGTTCTGAATGTTTGTGTCTTCCTCAAAATTCACGGGTTTAAATCTTAATGCCATTGTGATGTTATTAGTAGGTGGGGTCTTTGGGAGGTACTTAACTCATGAGGGTGGGGCCTCTTGAATAAGGTTAGTACTTTTATAAAGTACTCCCTCATCCTCTCTGCCAGGAGAGAACACATGAGAAAGCTATGAATCAGGAATAGAGCCTTCACCTAAAACCAAATCTGCCAGCACCATGACTTTGGAGTTCCCAGACTCCAGAACCTTGAGAAATGAATGTTGTTTAAACCACTCAATCCATGGTATTTTCATTATAGCAGCCCAAACAGACTAATACAGTCTCCTAGCCCATCCACTTAGAAAATAAAGACACAGACCCTCAGCCTTCAACGTGTATAATACACTGACACACAATCCTGTTGACCAAGAGTAATATTTGTTTTTAAATTTGTTAGAGTCCGGAGTCGCCCTTCCCTCAAAGGAACAGAGGACACTCACGATAATGCAAGACACACAGCGAGGTTTATTTCCAGCTAGCTGGGGTCCAAATGTCTGCCCGACGCAGCGGGTTTCAACAAGGACCCCAGCTAGCTGGAAATAAACCTCGCTGTGTGTCTTGCATTATCGTGAGTGTCCTCTGTTCCTTTGAGGGAAGGGCGACTCCGGACTCTAACATTTGGGGGCTCGTCCGGGATCCCAAGACCCCTCCTCAAAGAGACAGACAACCTCCGATACCGAGGTTTGCACAAAAGCCGCGGCAGGAGGTTTGGCCACCTCTAGAGGGGAAGACTGAAACAGGTCCTCGACCAGAGAGTCTGAAACAGGTCTCTGCCCGGTCCCAACTGAGAATTCTCGTGGAAGGGAAGGAGCGGGTTACGACCCTGGAGGCTCCATTACTGGAAGTCGTGGGAGACGTCCCCGACGAAGGGGTGCCTGAACGACGTCCACAGTGGACGCCGTTTGGAACCCTAGGTAAGGGTCCTGAGTGTTGTGTGAATGAGACGGTGCCTGTCAATGTGGTGTGGCAAACCGGCCAGTGGGTGTTAAAAAGCTCGGTTCGAACTTGTGTGTTTGCTGGCATTGTGTCCCTTGTCTTTTTCTGTCTTCTTTTTGTAACAATAATGGGACAGACTCAGGTAACGCCTAAGACCCTGCTCCTGAACCACTTCCCTGAAATCCGCGCCATGGCTCGCAATTATGGCGGAGTGGAAATAAAAAAAGGTAAGTTTGGTACCCTCTGCTCGGCAGAATGGCCTACTTTTAACGTGGGCTGGCCACCCCAGGGGACCTTTTCCCTGGACGTTATTAAGAAGGTCCGAGACGTAATCAACCGGCCCGGATTACAGGGCCACTCGGACCAATATCCCTATATTTTGATATGGCAAACTTTGGCAGAAAATCCTCCCTCCTGGCTGAAACCCTTTGTCCCCGAGAAGCTAGAGGATCCTCCCAGGGTATTGACCGTCTCTCGGGCCTCCTATCAACCGCCCGCCCCTACATCCTGCCAAAAACCCCCAGGGGACCCATCCAAGAAACCAGTCCTACAAGAAGAATCAAGCCTGTACCCTTCCCTGCTAGACCTAGATTTTGAAAGAAACCCCCCTCCATACGCACCTGTGGCACCACTCCAACTTGAGGAGGCTGCCTCCCCTGAGCACCCTCATTCGTCCACCTCCCCGCCAGCTCCCCCAGCCCCAGCCCAAGGTCCAACAAGGGGGTTAAGGCCCCGCAGGCACCGGGAGGAGACCCCAGAAGAGGAACCATCCTCCTCCACCTCAGCCAGGGCGCCCATTCTCCCTGTGCGGGGCCTAGGAGGTACCGGCCCAAATGGGGAACAATCTTACCAATATTGGCCTCTTTCAAGCAGTGATCTGTATAACTGGAAGGTTCAAAATCCCCCTTTCTCTGAAGACCCAAGGGGTCTGACTGATCTAATTGAGTCCATCATGAATACTCATAGCCTCACCTGGGACGATTGTCAGCAGCTCCTTAAGACCTTGTTTACCACCGAAGAGCGAGAACGAATCCTCACCGAGGCTAGAAAGAATGTCCCCGGTGACTCCGGACTCTAACATTTGGGGGCTATGCTAACCTATTCTTACAAAATTCACAATCATTGTGGCAAGGATAGCAACAAATCAAATTCTATGCTAGCCTTAACCCTGGGGGAGGGTCCAGGCCTGCCCCCCATGACGAGTATTTACAACCCATTGCTTCTAGATCTTGAGGCTATACCACAAAGTAGAGAGTGTAAGGGGGGCCCAAAGGAGGAGCCCTGGCAGCTAAGACCAAGCAGTAGGCACACAGGGGACGTGGCAGTGACAGTTTCCCACGTGTTGGATGGTCTCTGTAGTTTAAATGTAGGTAGAGCCATCATGATATTCTGATTCATAATGAGAAATATATATTTGGTTTTCATCTCCATTTCTGGCACACAGTTCCTAAAACCTTTCAAATTTCATAAGTTTGAGAGTGATAGAGGAGTCTCTTTCTTATTATGAGTTGAGTTTGGAAAAGCACCCGAGACTGCTGGTTGGCAGGGGACCCAACCTTGTGAGTAGAGGGTTCAAGCTTTCAGTCCCACCCACTCCCAACCTCTTCCTCCTGGGAAGGGGAAAGGGACTGGTGATTGAATCAGTCACCATTAGTGAATTATGTAATGAAGCCTCTATTAAAAACTCATAGGATGGGGTTCCAAGAGCTTCCAGGTTGGAGATTCTAGGAGAGCAGTGCGTCTCAAGGGCATGACAGCTCCATGCCCTTTCCCCCTACTTGCCCTGTGCATGTTTGCCAGTTGGCTATTTCTGAGTTATATCCTTTATCCTTTCTGAGTTATATCTGAGTATGTATATCCTTTACTATATAATAAACTACTAATCTAGCAAGCAAAATATTTTTCTGAGTTCTGAGTCACTCTAGCAAATTAATTAAATCCAAGGAGGAAGGCATGGGAACATCAAGTGTATACTACCCAATTGGTCAGAAGCCCTGGTGGCAACCTGAACTTGTGACTGGCATCTGAAGTGTGGAGGGGCAGTCTTGCAGGACTGAGCCCCTAATCTGTGGAATCTGATGCTGTCTTCAGGTAGATTGTGTCCCAATTGAATTGAATTATAGGCCACCCAGCTGGTATCCAAGAATTGCGAAACATACACAGACAAATGAGAATGGGGTGACATAATTTTTAGCCATTCATGTATATAGCAGCTAAATATCAGGCTCTCTGTTGACACCTTACGGGGCCAGTCCTCTACAAACTGGATGCTAATCCTGACTGGCTATACTGCGTATGAGTCGCTTTAACCTCTTTGCTGAGGGCCAGGGCTCTGGAGTCAGCTCAAACTGCATTTGAATCCTATTTCTACTACACATGAGCTGTGTAATCCTAAGCAAGTTACTTGTCCATTCTGAGCCTCTGCTTCCTCAGTAGAAACAGATAATGAGAATACCTATCTCACAGCATTGTATACATGATATAACTGACATGGAACATGGCATAGTGCCCAGAACAGAGTATTTGCCTGACAAACAAGAACATTGTACTGCTACTGCTATTATTATAAATAATAATGTTAGTCATTATTTGATCTATAATTGAGTTTACTTTTTTCTACTCTCCGTAGAGCCTGTGAACATTGCAAAATATTCTCTGCACAAGGGGAGGGACTGTGCAATTTTGTCAACAATGAGATGGAGCATCCCACCTCCCATTGTTAATTACCTGGCATAGTTCACAGAGCTGATCAACTTTGCATGGTGTGGTAAGATAATGAATTTTTGCATCACTTTGTCTTTACGAAGCCAGAAATGGTAATTACATAGAAATTTGATCTCTGTTGGCATGATTAGGTAGATTTAATTAGTCTTAATGCTATAAATATCTTGGACACAATTTTAAGGATTGCACCACCTGTAATTATACTCATAGAGCACTAGAGGCAAAAGTATTCTTAATGAAATTTTAGTTTGATAAAATCACTGTGTGTAAAAGAAAATTGAAAACCAGAACAGTAAAGTGACTTTCCCAAGGTCACACAGCAAGAAAATGTGTTTACCTCAGATTCCAATGCCTTCTTTCAGATACAAAATACCATTCTGCAGATAATTAATTAGCACGCACTGCTTGGAGGTGAAAATTGTGCCCTGGTGAGTCTAGTACTTAACTGGCTTGTGTTGTGTCCCATGGCTTTAAGCTGGAAGCATCTAAAGAGGTGAGCAGAGAAAGTTTCAGATACTGATAGCAGTGTCGTTTCAGATTCCACAAACATTACCTCAGTTTATGGTCAGAACATCCCTGTGATCACAGTAGTATAGATAGGGAAACTTATGCTCCTGGATCTCAGATTTGGAATAATGCACTCCTCTCATGCATTCAAGGAAGACTTTGTAGAAGAGGTTGTGTGGTAGTGAGTTTGGGCTGCTAAAACAGAATACCATACACTGGGTGGTGCAAGTCTCACAACGCTGGAGGCTGAAAGCACAAGTTCGGGGTGAAAACATGGCTGAATTCTTGGTGAAGGCCCTTTTCCTGGTTTACAAACGCCTGTCTTCTCATTCTATCCCCACATGGTAGAGAACAGAGAGAGAGGAAGCAAGTGCTCATCTTTTCTTATTAAGGGCACTAATCCCATTCATGAGGGCTCCACCCTCATGACCTGATTACCTCCCACCTACCTACTAATTAGGTCTACCTACTAATACCATCATATTGGAAGTTAGAGTTGCAGCATATGAATTTCGGGGCGACACAAACTCATTCCATAACAGATGGCATTTAATCTGAAACTTGAAAGATAAAGTAGAATTTTACTCATTGAATCATAAAAAAAGGGAGGGAGACATTCTAGGCAGAGAAAATACAGTGAGCAAAAACAAGTGGTATAGTGCTCCCCTGGTGGCTCAGTGGTAAAGAATCCAGCTGCCAAGACAGGAAACACACATTTGATTCCTAGTCCAGGAAGATCCCACATTGCCACGAAGCAACTAAGCCTGTGTGCCACAACTACTGAACCTGTGCTCTAGAACCCATACTCTGCAACAGGAGAAGCCACTGCAATGAGAAACCCATGCATTGCAACTAGAGAAGGCTTGTGCACAGCAACTAAGCCCCAGCACACCCAAAATAAATAAATAAAAATTATTTTTAAAAAGCAGATATACAGTGGTATATCAGGGTGTTTGTTAATGAACTCCCTCTTATGCCTTGATTTAATGTATTAAATCCTACATGGTAGGTACCAAATGAAAGAGATATTTTTATTGGTTGTAGAATTTCACGGGCTTATCAGTTAATGAGCAAGAATTGTGTATATTTCGTGGCTACAACTTTAACTAATAGGCAGAAGGGGAATTTGAATTTTATCTTCCAGTGTCCATAAAATAGCATCGTGGCACTGTAATTATTAACATAATCATTAAAAAACAGTTTAGTTAAATTTAAGAAAACCTAGAGACACGAAGACATAGTGTCTTCATCAAAGCAGCTCCAGTCCAGATAAAGCAAGCCTTCTAAATTGACTTTGATGCTTTGAAATAAAATCCTTGGAGCAGCAATTATAGTGGGTTCTGAAAAGCAATTATTATCAGCTGCCACAGCTTTCTGCCACGACTTCTAATTTAATTACATCTCCTCTGTTTAAAATGTGCTGTACTTTGAGGTACAGCAATGGGAAAGGAGTTTAAGTTACTTAAAAAAATAATAATAGAGGTATTTTTTACACCTAAGGTAATTAGTCTTGGACATAAATGCTTCCAAGAGAGACACAGGATTATGAACTCATTAATTTCAAGTGGTCATTCCTACAAAGGGATGTTCATCTTCAGAGGTGGGAAAATAGCTATCCTGGATGAGACGAGTATAGAGGGAAAGAGACAGACCTTGTTCATCTATTCACCCTACCAGCTGCTCAGTGCCTTCCAGAGATCTCTTTCAGCCAGGTTTCCTTATTCCAAGAGAAATGAAGTTTGCAAGTTTGTTTTATTGATTGTGAATATTTAACAATTGTGTTTGGCTTCCAACTCCTGTTGATGAAACAGATTTTGCACAACTTGTGAATTCACTTTTCTCATTTGTGATGTTGAGAACAAAAGTGACTGTGCACTTCTCTGGCAGAAAACCATATTGACTTTTTACAGAAAAGTTTTTTCCCATCATTTTTACAACACATTGCTTATCTGGTTGCATGAAAATTCCGCCTGTTTCTAAATTCACCATCTCCCTGGATGGTGGCAAAGAACCATTGCTTTTTGTGGGTGGGAAGAGTTCTTTTGATCACAGGCTCACTGATTTATTATACAGATGATGTGATGGAGAGCTATGGGCTTTAAATGGACTCTTCAAGGTCCCCAAAATGCCAGGCAGAGCAGGGACTAGATGACAGGTCACCAGTCCTTCAATTTCATTGAGGTAGATAATAATATTCTATGGGAATGAAATTGGCATTTGACCGTGACCTATAGAATGAAGTTCATCTCCACCTTACCCCGCATTTTTTTAACCTATGATTAATCACTGCTTCTCACAGTCTTCCTAACAGTGTTTTAAATCCCCTGTATGAACATTCCTTTACAACAAATTTTAATTGCATATGTCTGAGTTCTATGACAGACCTATTCAATCAGAACATATCACAGAGAAGTTTTAAAATATTGCTCTTCCCCAGTAGCTCTTAATCTGGGATTCCCTGGTGACTCAGTGGTAAAGAATTTGCCTGCCAATGCAGGAGTCGTGGGTTCAATCTTTGGGTCCAGAAGATCCCCTGGAGAAGAAAATGGCAAACCACTCCAATAATCTTGCTTGGAAAATCTCACGGACAGAGGAGCCTGGGAGGCTGCAGTCCATGGGTTCACAAATGAGTTGGACATGACTAAACAGCTACTGGGTGGAGGAGCTTGATATAAAATTCAAGAAACTTCTATTGAAGCATGCATAGCAAGCATTCCCTTTATTACTGTCCCTGGTAATATACCTAAGAATGGACTCTGAAAAAGAATATTCCCCTGTATGAAAACCATTACTCTGAAGAGCACTGGCAACAAAACTATCCATCTGGCATTAGAATGAATGCTTTCTGTGTACTTATTTCTCACTGCTTATAATGAAAGACACAAATAGAATGACTAAAATCAAAGAAGAAAAAGAAAAATCAATGAAATAAAAATGTCTTGGGAGAGAAAAACTGTGCAGAAAATGGAGGTTAATGGAACTAACTAATACAGAGCTCATAGCAACTTCTGAGCGTCCTGGCAGCCAGTGCAAAAAGGAAAATACAAAATGCTCCTGTGCTGTCATAATCTTACAGCTGTCCAAGGGAGTACTAAGTTTTTTCTAAGCATGAAATTCTGAGAGAATTTAATGAAATAACATTGAATATCTCAGGAGCAATGTTTGTCCCTTTGCATGCTTATTCTAGCACCTTCTGAGTACTGTGAGCCAAAGTAATAAGACTCTGACTCCTATATATCCCTTGGTCTCATCTCATTGCACACCGTGGGAAAACAAGAGAAGAAGAGGACATTGTGGAGGAGTGATAACAGCATACCTGGCTTTGCCTGCATCACGCAGATGCAGACTTTCCACATTAAACTTTTGCCAGGCACAGGGAATTGGGCAGCTGCCACATCAGCCTCAAGCTAATGACTCCTGTAGAGACCCATACAGGGCAGCTCTGCATTAGATGCAGCCCTGCAACTCACAAATGCTCCAGCCCCAAGAACGCAGCCTTAAAGGCTCAGACATCCAACCAATCATATACTTTGGAGAATTGGAGAATTTGAGCTCTGGTTCACTCTAGGAGCTCACTGCAGCACCCCTTAAATTACCACCTCCAGTGTGTCAGCATGAAAACCCAGCTGCCGTTCCCTGTGGCTGAAAACTCTATGACTTGAGGGGTGTTGTGTCAAAATATTTCTCAGACCATTTCTTGAGGCTATAAAAGAAAACTGAGCCAAAGAGCTTATCTACAGGTCAGTCACTCTGCGGAGAGCCATAAAGGTAATTTTTATTTATGTAAAGGGGGAAAAATGATTAAAAACAAGACCACAAAACCTGGCCTACAGGTTTTATCTGACTCCTTTTGAATGCTCTGATGGAACTCTAAAAGATAGTAAGTTTGCCCTCCAGAGGAAGAGACTATCAAAAGTACTGCAAGTAGTCTATTTTAGTCACATTTTCTTGAACAAGTAGGACTCATGTGATTTCATTCTTCTCATAGTGAGGTGCTATATTTTTAAAAAACCTTGTTTTTAAGCATTCAGCCTATCACACCAGGAGGAGGAGGCAGCAGGCAGCTTTGTTTGAGGTGCCAAGTGCTCTGGAAAAGAGAAAAGTCACCCCCTTACCAGGGGAATTTCACTCTGGACCGTGACTCATTGCTAATTGCTCGTGTGCCTGATTCTCAGGTCATGCTTGAAATCATCCAGTTCAAAGTGGAGCTCCTTGGAGATTATTTTTGTTTTGCAGATTTGACACTCAAAGAACAGAAGTTGCAGGTCTCCAGGCTTCTCCTTTCTTTACCCATCTTTGTGAAGACTATACTCCTCCCCTATTCCGTCTCAGCCAGAGAAGACCGAGATCCGATATTCGTCTCGAAACACTGAAGGTCCACCCCCCCACACACACCTGGAAATTTGTATACCTGAAAGCTAGGCCTGAATTCTGCATCTTCACTCAGGGTTTGACTGAATGAAGAGCTAAATGGTTGTCAGAACTTTTGGGAGTAGAAGGAGATGGTTTCTGAGTAATGCTGAAGCCTGGATCTTGTAATCTAGTCTCCACTCCCCAAATCATCTGGGGCTTCCAGGTAGCATTAGTGGTAAAGAACCTGCCTGCCTGCCAATGCAGGAGACATAAGAGATGCGGGTTCAATCACTGGGTCTGGAAGATCCCCTGGAGGAGGGCACGGCAACCCATTCCAGTATTCTTGCCTGGAAAATCCTACCAGGAGCCTGGTGGTCTACAGTCCATGGGGTTGCAAAGAGTCAGACACTACTGAAGCAACTTAGCATGCACCTCAAATCATAGAATCACTGACTATGCCACTGATTGTCTCAGATAAGAACATTGTACTCTCTGATGACCCACGTCACCTGCCAGAGACACAGAGATTGTCTCAGATAAGAACATTGTACTCTCTGATGACCCACGTCACCTGTCAGAGACATAGAGAATTTCTAGAGAGGATTCTAATGATTCTTAGCATCATTAGATGCTGGAGAGGGCCCCATCTAAATACACTGCCCCCATGCTTCACCTTGGACTGGAAATGCAACTTCCTGCATTCATTTTGAAATGTAAATAAGTTCCTATTCCTTCCTGAGAGCAGGCTTGTGTCAGAGGACAAAGGACATCATGACAATAGACCAGAAAAGGGGAGGTCCTGTACCCAAAATTTGGCTTTTGTATCTCAGTACCGAGTTGAATCTCTTGGATGAAGTATTGTAGAAAAGAATGCTTTATTGCTTTGCTAGGGAAAGGTGGCCACAGTGGGCTGATGTCCTCAAAACTGTGTGTTGCAACCTGGAGAGAGAAGTAAGGAGCTTCATAGTAATGGTTCAACCAGGAAGGAGTGATCAGATTGTGAACCATTTTTCTGATTGGCTCATGGTGAGGTAATCAGGAGTCAGCATCATCAACTTTCTGGTTTCAACCTATCTGGGGCCTGCGTTGCTTATAAGCAGCTTGCAGTTACCATCTCCCACCTGGTGGGGGTTTCACTATCTGCAGAACAGCTCATTGCTATGTATATCTCTTGAGGGGGAACCAGGAGCCTGCCCCAAGGCTGCCTTCTCCCTTGTCATCCCCTCTCTTCCTGGATTCAGTTCAATTCAGTTACTCAGTTGTGTCTGACTGTTTGCAACCCCATGAATTGTAGCACGCCACGCCTCCCTGTCTATCACTAACTCCTGGAGTTCACTCAAACTCATATCCATCCAGTCGGTGATGCCATCCAACCATCTCATCCTCTTTTGTCCCCTTCTCCTCCTGTCCGCAATCCCTCCCAGCATCAGGGTCTTTTCCAATGAGTCAGCTCTTCACTTGAGGTGGCCAAAGTATTGGAGTTTCAGCTTCAGCATCAGTCCTTCCAATGAACACCCAGGATTGATCTTCTTTAGAATGGACTGGTTGGATCTCCTTGCAGTCCAAGGGACTCTCAAGAGTCTTCTCCAGCACCACAGCTCAAAAGCATCAATGCTTTGGCGATCAGCTTTCTTCACAGTCCAACTCTCACATCCATACATGACCACGGGAAAAACCATTGCCTTGACTAGATGGACCTTTGTTGGCAAAGTAATGTCTCTGATTTTTAATATGCTATCTAGGTTGGTCATAACTTTCCTTCCAAGGAGTAAGTGTCTTTTAATTTCAAGGCTGCAAGCAGCATCTGCAGTGATTTTGGAGCCCCAAAAAATAAAGTCTGATAATGTTTCCCCATCTATTTCCCATGAAGTGATAGGACCAGATGCCATGATCTTAGTTTTCTGAATGTTAAGCTTCAAGTCAACTTTTTCACTCTCCTCTTTCACTTTCATCAAGAGGCTTTTGAGTTCCTCTTCACTTTCTGCCATAAGTGTGGTGTCATCTGCATATCTGAGGTTATTGATATTTCTCCCAGCAATCTTGATTCCAGCTTGTGCTTCTTCCAGCCCAGTGTTCCCCATGATGTACTGTGCATATAAGTTAAATAAGCAGGGTGACAATATACTTATACTTTTCCTATTTGGAACCAGTCTGTTGTTCCACATCCAGTTCTAACTGTTGCTTCCTGACCTGCATACAGGTTTCTCAGGAGGCAGGTCAGGTGGTCTGGTATCCCCATCTCTTTCAGAATTGTCCACAGTTTGTTGTGATCCACACAGTCAAAGGCTTTGGCATAGTCAATAAAGCAGAAATAGATGTTTTTCTGGAACTCTCTTGCTTTTTCAATGATCCAGCGGATATTGGCAATTTGATCTCTGGTTCCTCTGCCTATTCTAAAACCAGCTTGAACATCTGGAAGTTTACAGTTCACATATTTCTGAAGCCTGGCTTGGAGAATTTTGAGCATGACTTTACTAGCATGTGAGATGAGTGCAGTTGTGCAGTAGTTTGAACGTTCTTTGGTATTGCCTTTCTTTGGGATTAGAATGAAAACTGACCTTTTCCAGTCCTATGGCCACTGCTGAGTTTTCCAAATTTGCTGGCCTATTGAGTGCAACACTTTCACAGCATCATCTTTCAGGATTTGTAATAGCTCAGCTGGAATTCCATCACCTCCACTATCTTTGTTCATAGTGATGCTTCCTAAGGCCCACTTGACTTCCCGTTCCAGGATGTCTGGCTCTAGGTGAGTGATCACACCATCGTGATTATCTTGGTCATGAAGATCTTTTTTGTACAGTTCTTCTGTGTATTCTTGCCACCTCTTCTTAATATCTTCTGCTTCAGTTGCGCTTAGAGACCATACACACACACACACACATATATATCTATACATCTAGTATTCAGAATAGCTAAATGTCATCCTCTTATTATACATTTTACTAAGGATTTCTAAGGGCAATAATTTATTTGAGTTTCCCAGTAATAAGACTAGTCAATATTATTATCTTCTTTTTTTATGAGAGTGCTGGCATAATTTTCACTTCATTCCTTTATGGATACTGGAAGAAAAAAAAATCATCAAGCCAATATTAATGGAAAATGTTCAAGTTATAACATGATGGAAGAAAACTGAAATTTATTGATATTAGGGGAATGGAAGAAGAAGCTAAGACACTCAGAGAATAAGAAAAAGGATGTCATAAATGGGATAACCTCTGAGCACCTTACTGCCCTCAGCATTCCAGATCAACATTATCCAAAGTGGTGTCCTATAGATACAAGTGTTCCATGGTCAAACATGTTTGGGCAACTATCAAAATAAAACAGAATTCGTCAGTGAAGGTCTTCCTTAGGGTTATTGACATGTATAAAGTGCCTCCTAAAGGTGGATGGATAGTAGGCCTAGCTTACCCACCACTTTTCATGTTTTCGTAGGCCACTTCCTTGCTGCTTTTTGTTGGGTTAGTTAAAAAGTTTGTTCGGGTTTTTCTGTAAAATATTAGGGAAAACCTAAAGGAACATTTTGGCCAACTCAATGCATCAGGAATCCAAGATCTATGGCTCTGAGCTACTTCCATATGATGATGGCATCATCAACTCAATGGACATGAGTTTGAGCAAACTCCAGGAGATAGTGAAAGACAGGGAAGCCTGACGTGCTGTAATCAATGGAGTAGCAAAGAGTCGAACAAGCCTGAGTGACTGAAAAACAACACTTCCGTATAGTTGATGAAGTATCTCAAAGCACTAACACTGGGTTATTGCGTCCTTGCTAGTGTCTGCTCTGAAGGACTGGGGGTAAGTGACACCTGTAAATAATACAGGAAAGAAGAGCCAGCTGCAAATATGTGGGCTAAGTCAATGTTCATCAGTTCAGTCAGTTCAGTTCAGTCGCTCAGTCGTGTCCGACTCTCCGCGACCCCATGAATCACAGCACGCCAGGCCTCCCTGTCCATCACCAACTCCCGGAGTACACTCAAACTCATGTCCACAGAATCGGTGACGCCATCCAGCCATCTCATTCTCCGTCGTCCCCTTCTCCTCCCGCCCCCAACCTTTCCATAGCCATCCCTAAAAACACAACTTCAATCTAATTCAAAGGCTTTGTGAACTCATGTTCAAAACAGAAGAAAAATCCACGGTCTGTATCAGCCAGTGATATTTGGGTCTGAGGCATCGTCACTGGAAATTGCACTTTACCATAAGGAGCCAGTGATTCCAAATTAGTAGGCATTGGAAATCTTCCCTCCAACCCACTCCACACAGAACTTGAATATCATAAAAAACAAATGCCAGAATTGCATTGCAAACACACAGATGTGATTTTAAGAAGCTGTTCTGTAGATCTCCCATACTTTATTCTTGGCTTAACTAACTTCCCCTAAGTCACTGAGAATCAGCTCTCAAAACCAAACATGGAACTCCAAGGTTTCTGTGCCAGGAAGTCACCAGGGTGATATGAAGTAGTAATCAAGACAGGTGGGAAGGGATTAGTGAGATGTTTTCAAACTTTCTAGGTGAGCTTCAGTAGTGATCATCAATGCAATGTTACTGAGCAAAATTATATCAGGCAGACCAAATGGAACAATCCTTTAAACAAGAAGAAATTGTTTGCAGGTGCAAATAAGCATGAAATAGAATTCTGCTAATGAGTTTCCATTACTAGTTAAATACATAATCAAATTATATAGGCTCAACTCATGACAGTGAGAAATCAATTATTCATCATAAATCTGGTGCTGTGTATTGACCATCTTGGTATGTGTCTAATCTGGTCTGTAATGAACAAATGTTTCAGTTTCAGGAGTATGTTGTCATTAGTACATAGGTAATGAAAAATCAAAACCAGTTGAAAAGTTCTGAAGTGATAAAAAATCAAAATAACTAAAGTGTTTTCCTTCAAGGTCTTTTAAGTAATAAATATATAAGGATAAAAATTGCATTTCTTCTTTTCAAGAAATGGTCCTAGAACAATTGGCTATCTATGTTCAAAAAAAATAAGCCTGAACCCAGATTTGTTAAACACAAACTTAGCACAAAATGGTTTATACATCAAAATGTAATACATAAACCTACAGAATTTGTAGAAGAAAACACTGGAGAAAATATTTGTGACCTTGAGTTAAGCAAAGATTTATTAGGACACAAAAAATTAGTTTTATTAAAGAAAGACAGTGATAAATTAGATATCATTACAATTGAAATCTTATTTTCAAAAATACTGCTAAAGAAGGTGAAAATAAAAGCCATATGCTGAAGGAAAGTATTTCCTAAATGCCTATCTGATTAAAGACTACTATCAAGAATATATAAAGAATTCTCAAACTCAGTAAGAAGAAAATAAACAACTCAATTTTTTAAATAGGGAAATTTTCAAACATCTCACAAAAGAAGGCATATGATGGTCAAAAAAACCCCCGAAAAGATGTTCAACATTATTAGTCATTAGGGAAATATGATTTAAAACTATAATGAACTGTGACTGTATAGCCATTAGAATGACTTAACTTTTGAACTGACAATAGTATATGCCTATGAGGTTGCAGACCATGACTGGCAGAATAATACCTCACCCCCACAACCAAAGAAGTGCATGTCCTAATTCCCCATGCTTGTGAATATGCAATGTCACATCAGTTCAGTTCAGTTCAGTTCAGTCGCTCAGTCGTGTCCGACTCTCCGCGACCCCATGAATCACAGCACGCCAGGCCTCCCTGTCCATCACCAACTCCCGGAGTACACTCAAACTCATGTCCACAGAGTCGGTGATGCCATCCAGCCATCTCATTCTCCGTCGTCCCCTTCTCCTCCCGCCCCCAACCTTTCCCAGCATCAGAGTCTTTTCCAGTGAGTCAGCTCGTCTCATGAGGTGGCCAAAGTATTGGAGTTTCAGCTTTAGCATCAGTCCCTCCAATGAACATCCAGGATTGATCTCCTCTAGAATGGACTGGTTGGATCTCCTTGCAGTATAAGGGACTCTCAAGAGTCTTCTCCAACACCACAGTTCAAAAGCATCGATTCTTCGGCGATCAGCTTTCTTCACAGTCCAACTCTCACATCCATACATGACCACGGGAAAAACCATTGCCTTGACTAGACGGACCTTGGTCGGCAAAGTAATGTCTCTGCTTTTTAATATACTATCAAGGTTGGTCATAACTTTCCTTCCAAGGAGCAAGCGTCTTTTGTCACATGGTGACAGGCAATTTCATTTGCAAATAGAAATAAGTTTGTTAATCACCTGACTCTAAAGTAAAGAGATTATTATCCTGGGCTAGCTGAGATTATTATCCTGGACTACACTGGATAGTGTAGTCACAAGAATCCTTTAAATGTGGAAGATGAAGGTGAAGCATGTGTCAGACTAAAGCATAGTGAGAAAAACTCCACCAGCTATTGTACCGAAGATGGAAGGCGCCACAGGCCAGAGAACTCTGACAGCCAAGAGGAGCTGGAGAAGGCCGGGACTCACCCTGCCAAGAGCCTCCAGAAAGAAGCTCAGCTGGCCACACACCTGAGTTTTAGCCCAGTGAGATGTTTTGTGTATCTGATCTCCAGAACTACAAAGTTATAAGTGCATGAAGGTTAAAGCCACCAAGTTTGTGGCAATTTGTTATAAGAGCCATAGAAAACTAATATGGAAACTAATCAGAACTCTCCTAAATGTCTGAAGATTGCAAAATAAGTACAAAAATTGTTTTGATTGGAAACAAAATGTGGCAGTATCTAATAAAGTTAAAAATACACCTTCCATGTGACCCACCAGTCTCATTCCTAGATACTTAAACATTTATCCACTCAAATGTTTATTGCTGTTTTTTTTTTTTTCATAAGCCATCACTGGTTAGCAGATAAACAATTCACAGTGGAATGCTCAGCAATCAAAAGGGGTGAACTCACTAATGAAAAGGGATACAGACGAGAGTGAGGATGACTCTCAAATGTAACAGGGTGAAAGAAAGCAGACTCAAGTCTGTGTGTGCTCTGTGACTATGTTTATATGACTTTCTGGAAAACACAGAACTATTGGGACAGGAAACAGAGACTGGTTTCCAGGGACTGGATGGGTGAGGAGAGTGATGGCAAAGGGGGTGATGGAACTGTATGTGATTCTGGTGGTGAGTCCATGGTTATGTGTTTGTTGAAACTTACGGAGTTGTGTCCCAAAAAGAGAAAGCCTCACTGCTTGTAAATTTCACCTCAGTAAGCTTAAATATCGCAGAGTCAGACACGACTGAGCGACTGAACTGAACTGAAGCTTAAATATATGTATAAACAAGCTGCCTCTGAAGTCAAGGAATCTAAGAAACTCTGGTTTTTTAATGTGTTCTTTATAGTTGTTTTGTTTTTCCTATAGTTGATATCTAATCTTACAGTGTTGTGGTCAGAAAAGATGTTTGAAATGATTTCTTTATTTTTTTTTTTAATTTGCCAAGGCCCAGAATGTGATCTACCCTGGGGAATGTTCCACATGCACTTGACAAAAAAGTGAAATCTATTGTTTTTGGATGAAATGCCCTGTAGATAGGTATCAGTTAGGTCCAACTGGTCCAGCATATTATTTAAAGCTTGTGTTTCCCTAGTAATAATCCCTGTCTGTTGAGTCCCGTTTCTGTAGTCTCATAAGAGTTACTTTTTAGAAAAAGGAATTTTAGAACTAGAAATAATTTTAAAGATCATTATTCAAATTCCTTTTTGTTTCAGAATCTTTTCCCCAAATAGTAGTATTAAGTGGATACTGTATGCCATACACTATAGCTAGTGCTTTACCTCTTTTAACTCATAAGACAGTCCTATAAAAAGAGTGTTTTTAATAATAAAAAATGTTAACAATAATTATAGAGGTGTGCAAGTGGAAGGGGTTATTTAGCTTCACACAGCTGCCAGTGGTAGAGGGGACATTCAAGCTCTGTCATTTGGATTCTAGAGGACACTCTTGTAACCATTACATTGCACAGTCATATTTTTAAATGAAATCCTTAAGAAACAACTACATGTGGAGCTGCTCTGGCTGCTTAATGTGTTTGTGTGTTTGTAGTGGGTATAGGGGGTCTGGATCTTGGTAGTAATTTCACAGTAACAGTATAACTTGAACACTACAGATCTGGTCCAATGATATGATTATATAAGAAGGAATTTGCAGCCCAGAAAGGTCAAGTGACTTGCTCTAGGTCGCACAGCTGGTTAGTGACCATGCTGAGTCACTCTCCTCACACTTGGTCAAGTATTCCTGCCTCAGTTCACAACAGAGTCTCCATTCTTAATACAAACATCTATGCTTTTAACCCATGCAAGACCAAGTCCAACAGAAAATTTATCAAGTTGGATTTCCCCTCTTAATGCTATATTTTTCCATTGAAAAAATAAATAAAAGCACATTCAAAGGAGAAACATTGCTCCCAAAGAGATGAGTCAGAGGAAGGTAAATAAAGACCCACCTGATTCTAAAATCTGGGCTTTGCAACCCTCCATTCTTCTCTTTCTTTTGGATGATCTTTACTACATGTTTTACAAGCCCAGTAACCTATATTAGATTTTATAAAGGAGGACTGAATTGAATTTGCATTTCAGAGGCAGCACTTGCTTGCATTCTCCCTTCTGTTCAAAGCCTCTTTCTGTCCCCTTGAAGTCTGCACTGCATTGGAACCCCACATGCACATGATTTCCACTGAGAACTGCACGGCAGACCCAACTAGGGACAAAGACCCAGCTGCTCTTCCTCCAAGTAAATCCCAGGAAAATACTACAGCAGTTGATAAAGAAACACAGACCAATTAGGAGCTCAATATAGTAAGGTGCTAAAAAAAAAAGAAGAATGTCAATTTCACTGTACATATTCTCACATTACAGAAAAAAAAAATGGATTTCTAAATTATTTCATTACACAGGGCAAAAATAAGGATCGGTGGCTTTAAGTCCCTTTCAACAGAAGGTGGGTACAGTGTGGGTTCAGTTAATTATGTGAGTCTGAATTCCGTTGGTTCCACTGACCTTCTGGGATCTAGTCCAGAATATCCAGTCAGCACATCTTTTGTCAGTGATGTGTAGTGGAGGTATACTTGCTTCCTTCATTCAGTATTTTATTGAGCGCCTACTATGTGCAGAACCAGGCTTAATGTTTTCCTTCCATTATCTCACTGAGTCCTGTGTAATGTTCCTCGATGCAATCGTTGTTATTCTTGGTTTTGCTGTTTTATCTTTTCATTTTGACTCTATTATGATTTTAAAGATGCTGAAGAGATTAAGTATATTGCTCAAGCTCACATGTTTATTAAGGAGTGAAATCAGAATTAAGCATGTCCTTAGTCACTCACTTGTGTCCAACTCTTTGAGACCCCATTGGACTGTAGCCTGCTAATAAGCTCCTCTGTCCATGGGATTTTTCAGGCAAGAATACTGGAGTGACTTGCCATTTCCTTCTCCAGGGGATCTTCCAGACCCAGGGATCGTACCTGCATCTCCTGTGTCTCCCTCATTGCAGGAGGATTCTTTACCTGCTGAGCCATTGGAGAATTAAACAAGGACTCACTGATTCTAAAAATGAAGGCTTTTTTTTCTGTGGATTACATTATCTTCAGAAGTAGGTGTGATGGCAGAATAGCAAAATCAAGCTAAGCTGACCAGGAATATCAACTTTGCCACCCAAACCTGAACTTGTCTTACTCCTTAGTCATGTCTAATATGTATATTTGGCTTGGCTAAGACATTAAAAAATTATTAATATCCAAATAATGCTAGCATCAGCAAACTCTGAAACCATCCATCTAACTCTCTTATTTTGTAAACTAATTCTTTATTCCACACATGTTTACTGAGAATCTGTTATCAGATGCACAGTGCTGAGGGTACGTAATCTCCAAGCCCTTGAGCAGATTGCAGTGTAATGGAAGCAAACAACAGGAATGCAGATCATTTAGAGTCCTGGCAGGTTGAGAGGTGACTGGTAGGGGGTTTAGTAGAACACAAAGAATATAACCACGTGGTATAGATTTGGGGGGTCTAGGAGAAGGTTATGTCTTTGCTGGGAAGGACACAAAAGAAAAGAAGATAGCAACTCAGAAGGATTGGCATTAAGGCCTCAGGGAAAAGGGGCTTGAATTAAGCGTCTAGGAACTATACTGTCTGAATTTAACCTCTCCCTCTTCCCAGTCCCACAGAGGAAGAGAGGATGGTGGCATTAGACACATGCAGCCAGAACTCTGGGCCAGGGCTCTAGGAATCTAGCCAACCACAAGGGCCAGGTGAGAAGGATAAACATATATTCACACAAGCAGTGTTCGGTGGGAGAAGCTGTGGTTTGTGTGGTATAGTTTACACCTGTCATAAAAATCCAAGGGAGGGAAGCCTCCTACACTATTGGTGGGAATGTAAACAGTTATAGTCAGCATGGAGAACAGTATTTGTTGTTACTGATTTTTAGCTGCTGAGTCTTGTGAGATTCTTAGTGACCCCATGGAGTAGTCTGCCAGGCTCTATGAGATTTCCCAGGCAAAAATACTGAGTTGCCATTTCCTTCTCCAGGGGATCTTCCCGAGCCAGGGATTGAACACACGTCTCTGCACTGGCAGGCAAATTCTTTACCATTCAGCTATCACGGAAGCCTTGGAGAACAGTATTGAGGTTGCTTAAAAAGCAAGCAAAAAGAGTTATCGTATGATCCAGCAATCCCATTCCTGGGCATATATCTAGTGAAAACCATAGTTGGAAAGGATACATATACCTCAGTGTTCATTGCAGCACTATTTACAGTAGCCAGGACATGGCATCCGAAATGTCCTATCAACAAAGGAATGGAAGGAGATATGGTACATGTATGTGGTGGAATATTACTCAGCTGTCAAAAGGAAGGATGAAACGATGCCATTTACAGCAACCTAGAGTTTGTCATACTGAGTGAAGTAAGTTAGAGAAAGACAAATATATGATATTGTTTATAGTGGAATCTAAAAAACACTACAAATTAATTTCTCTATGAAACAGAAAGAATTACAGATATAGAAAATAAACTTATGGTTACTGGATGGGTAAAGGATTAGAGGAGGAATAAATTAGAATTTTAGGATTAACCCACATACCCTACTATATAAAATAATGGATAATTACTTCCCAGGTGACTCAGACAGTGAAGTGTCTGTCTACAGTGCAAGAGACCTGGGTTCGATCCCTGGGTCAGGAAGATCCCCTGGCTAAGGAAAAGGCAACCCATTCCAGTACTATTGCCTGGAAAATCCCATGGATGGAGGAGCCTGGTAGGCTACAGTCCATGGGGTCACAAACAGTCGGACACAACTGAGTGACTTCACTTTCACTTTCCCTGTATAGCCCCGGGAACTCTACTGAATACTCTATAATGGCCAATATGGGAAATCGAAAAAAAAAAAAAAGAGTGGATATGTTATATATATGTTATACATATCTGTATATGTATAACATGAAATTAAAAGGTGCTTGCTCCTTGGAAGGAAAACATTGGAAAATCTAAACAATGTATGAAAAAGCAGAGATATCACTTTGCCAACAAAAGTCTGCATAGTCAAAGCTGTGGTTTTTCCAGTAGTCATGTACAGATGTCAGAGTTGGACCATAAAAGAAGGCTGAGCATTGAAGATTTGATGCATGTGGATTGTGTGCTGGAGAAGAGTCAAACCAGTCAATCCTAAAGAAAATCAGCCCTAAATATTCACTGGAAAGACTGATGCTGAAGCTGAAGCTCCAGTACTTTGACCACCTGATGTCAAGAGCTGACTCATTGGAAAAGACCCTGATGGAAAGATTGAAGGCAAAAGGAGAAGGGGGCGGCAGAGAAAGAAGATGGTTAGATAGCATCACTGAATCAATGGGCAAGAGTTTGAGCAAACTCCGGGAGACAGTCAAGGACAGGGAAGCCTGGTCTGCTGCAGTCCGTGGAGCTGCAAAGAGTCGGACACGACTTAGCGACTGAACAACGATGGCAGCGACATAACTGATTCGCTTTGCTGTCACTTGAAACTAACACAACATTGTAAATCAACTTAGCCCAATAAATTAAAAATAAACAACTTAATAAATAGGCAAATGGGCAAGGACACTTGACAATTATTGTAGGTTACCTGATACATTTGTCCTCCATCAAACTTACTGGGGTAACAGAATCTAACTCTTGACACAAGGATAGGTGCTGGACTCCAACATCGTCAGTTGCAGTACTTGGTTGTCCTGGACACAACTATTGACTCAAGCAGAACCAACCAGAGGACTTCTCTGGGACTGATACACAGAAATTGAAAAGAGACCTTGTCTTATCAGTGAGGTTTCTAAACCGGAAGGAAGTGAATCTCCGGTTAATAATAGTCATTCATTTGTCTTACCTTACAGCAAGCCTGCCTTCAATCTGGATCCAAGCAGAGACCTGGAGGAAGAAGACGTGGAGTCTTAGCAACATGAATTTCCTGATCCAGCCCAAAAAGCTAGGTTCCTACAGTTCTTCCTCCAGTTTTCTGAGGCACTCTGAGTCTCTCCCAGCTGGTGAGTCAGTACATTGCTTTCCTGTTGATTGACACGTTTTAGACTAATTTGAGATGGATACCTTGTAACTGAGAGTCCTGAAAAATAGAAATGACTAAAGAAGAAATTCAAATGTCATTGTATGTATGTGAAGTTCTTTATTATGCTAAGAATTTAAAAATTTAATTGAAACAGTTAATATCATCAGTTCTCTATCAAAGAAAAGAAGACCAAAAGGTACAATGATACCTGGGACCAGTTAGGGTACAGGAGGTGAACTCTCATAAAGTCATGGTGGGGGTCTATCTTGAAAAGCCATCTGAACATATGGATCAGTGTGTGTGACAAGTACCTTCCTTTTAATCTACAATTCCTCCTCTGGTAATGGATTCTGAGAAAGTAATTGTATAAACTTACAAAGTTGTATGTACAGGAATGTTTATTGCAGAATTGCTCCTAATAGCCAAAAATTAGAATAAATCAAAATGTCCTTGTTTGGGTTTTGCTTTTTTTTTTTGAGGTAGCATTTGATTTGTAACGTATGTTTTATGTATGCACCATTATATTTTTACTGCTGTATACCCTAGAATATGCTCACCACCAAAAATTTTTTCTCTGTCAGCTGCCATACAGTGGTTCCTCACTCCCCCAGCCCCTTCACCTTTGGTAAGCACTACTCTGTCCTCTATATCTACTTGTATGTTTTTGCTTGGTTTGGTTTGTTTTTTATCAGTCGTTTATTTTGTTTTCTTTATTAACTCTTTACTGCCACTAATAAGTGAGATAATACAGTATTTGTCTTTCTCCATTTGACTTATTTCACTTAGCCTAATGCCTTTAAGGTCCATCCCGTTGTCACAGATGGCAGGCTTTTGTCTTTTTATGGCTGAGTACTACTCCATTGTGTCTAAGTATGTATATATATTTATCACAGCTTTATCCACACACACTTTGATGGACACTTAGGTTGTTTCAAAATTTTGGCCTTTGTGGATACCTTTTCAGATTAGTGTTTTCTTATGATTTGAATAAAGACCCAGTAGTGGGACAGCGGGGTCATGTGATAGTTCTGTTCTTATTTTTTGAGGAATCTCCATATTGTCTTTCATAGTGGCTGCACCGGTTTACATTCCCACCTACAGTGCATGAGGGTTCCCTTTTCTCTACATCCTTTTCAAAATTTGTTATTTCATTTTTGTTTTTTGAAATAACCTTTCTCTTAGGTATGAAGCGACATCTCATTGTGATTTTGATTTGCATTTCCCTCATCATCAGTGATGTTGAACATCTTTTCATGGACTTCTTGGCTATCTGTGGGTATTTGTTGAAAAACAAAATAGTTCATCTGTTCATTTTTTTTCCCCCTATTGAGTTAGTTTGATTTTTTTGCTGTTGAATTGTATGAGCCCTTTATATATTTTGGGTATTAACTCCTTATCTGATATATCCTCTGCCATTCAGTAGGTTGTCTCTTTATTGATGGTTTCCTTGCTGAGCAGAAGTTTTTTAGTTTGATGTAATCCCTATTGTTTATTTGCTTTTGTTTCCCTTGCTTGAAGAAACACATCTAGAAAGATATTGTCAAGACCAATGCCAAAGAACATATTATGTATGTCTTCTTCTGGAACTTTTATGGTTTCAGGTCTTATATTCAAGTTTTAAACCATTTTGAGTTAATACCTGTGTGTGGTGTGAGGTAGTTGTCGCGTTTCATCTTTCTGCCTTTGGCTGTCCAATTTGGGGGAGGGGGGATTGACTTTTTAAATGATGATGTGGTGATAGAGTGGAATGCTATTCAATGATTTTAAGCATTAAGGCAGATCCTCCTGTAGTGACACTGGAAGATGTCTTCAATGTGCTGTGATGTGATCAAAGCACAATATAGAATAGGAAATACAGTGTGACCCATTTTCATTTAAGATGTATATGTTTATACATATGCATAAAAAATCTGGAAGGTCTGATGACTGAGGATAAGGAAGGAAATTTTACATCTGAGTTGTTTAAATATTTCATTAAAAAATACACTATTTAAAATAGAAAAATATGTTCCCATATTCATATGGGAGGAAGGGATATAGGAAAAGGATTAGACCAGTAGCCTTAGGAATAATCACATCATGGAAAAAGTGAGCTACTTAGGCTTTAGTTAAGCCTTCCTGCAAATACAGAGTTGCTACAGACTGACAGACAAGATTTGGAAGTAACCTGTCAAATTTTCATATGATCCAAAAAATAGGGGCTAATCTGGAGCTGGGTTAAATCTCCACACCTTTTCCCCCTTCTGTGCCAAGCATACCATCATTAGGAGTAGACCCGTAGGCCCAGCCCCTACTCCATAAACAGCAGCTTTGATTTACCAAATTCAGTTAGCAACTCCATCATTGGGATTTTGAGAACACTGCTGTCTTTGCTTAGAGGACAGAGAGGGTTTAGGTTTCCCCACTTTTAGGTTGAACCATTTGAAATTGCCACCACTGAGCCACTTCGATTTATAGAAAGGTCAACCTATAGGAGCCTGGTGGGCTGCTATCCATAGGGTCACACAGAGTCGGACACGACTGAAGCAACTTAGCGGACATGCGTGCATTGGAGAAGGAAATGGCAACCCACTCCAGTATTCTTGCCTGGAGAATCCCAGGGATAGAGGAACCTGGTGGGCTACCATCTATGAGGTTGCACAGAGTCGCACACTACTGAAGCGACTTAGCATCAGCAGCAGCAACCTATAGTTCATCAAAACACACTCTAATACAGAAGTTTATAGTTTATACAGTCTGTATGAAATGATGTCTTCAGTAGCTCATAGCTACTAATCAAGAGTATATCTGGGCTGAGCGGGTATCTAGTCTTCCAAATTTGGCTGATGTGAACAGTCATGGTTGCACGATCTGAACTGTGTACGTATGTTAATGTTATTTCGGAATGATTGATTGAAACTCATTTAAAAGCTCTGCTCCAGCCACCGCTGCCACCCTCCATCCCCTCCCTTACCTCCACACCACTCCAGGTCCTATCCCAGCTCTCTTTTTCACACTTAGCAAAAGAAGCTTTAAGAGTATCTTTTTGTTTTTACTTCAAAGGACTATTAAATACAGAGGCAAGGCATAGAAATCAAACTGTGGAGGTTCTCAGAAGCTAAAGTATGCTCTGTCAAAGATGTGAGAGCAAAGCTAAATCAAATAATAACTTGTACATTTTAGGTGGCCTAAAGTTATAAATTGCAAGGCAGCAAAGATAATTAAGAATAATGTTCAAAAAGGTAGAATCAACATAAATCATATAAAAAGGATAACAAGTTTTATCAACCAAACCGATTTTGAGGCAGGTTTTAAGTTGGATGTGTTTGGAAGGCACCAAAGCGGATGATTAGATACAATATTCAGCTTAATGTGCAGGAAAAGCAATTGGGATGAAGCAAATCAGCTTCCTGACTCTAATGCAGGGAATGTGGAGGGGTTTATTAAACATAAAATTAAATTTAGATTTATAGCCACTGTTGATTCACTAGAAAGAAACTGACATTATCATATCATTATTTTTTAATTTCTAGCTTCAGATGCCTTATTAAACAAACAAAAAATAGACTGAAAGACAAAAGTTGGCATGAGTTTCAGAATAATTTTTGCCTTTTTCCCCATAATTATTTCAATCTATATTCATTTATTCCCTGCATCGGTGTCACAGAGAGCACACTGCAAATACAGAACATTCTGTTAAGGTGTAGATGAGACACAGGGGGATGACATTTTCAAATATTAACCTTTTTATATAAATGAACCAAGCTATTAACATTTTAAAAGATCTTTCCATGACCGATGATGTTAGAAGCAATAGAATATGTCTAGAGAGAGTAGTGCCGGGTGTTAGTTTCCTAGGGGGAGGTTCCTAAGCAAATCGAGATGCACTGAGGCACAGGATGAGCAGAGAGGACAGACGTGGGCATTATCCAGCGGGTTGTCGTTGCCGGATACCGGGGTGACTAGAACTCAGCTGCTTCATCCTGGAAGATGCTGCTGCATCCTGGTGTGACAAGGCAGTGTCCCCTTTCAGAGGGCTTCCCCTTTCAGAGGGCTTCCCCTTTCTGCTCCTTTCTGCTCCTGTCAGCCTAGAAGACCCAGCACAGAGTGCAGATGAAATCAGTGTAAGGTAGAACCCTAGAGAGGAATTCTCCCTGGGTTTCGCCATGTAATAAGAGGTGGAAAAAGCAGCTTAAAAACCTGAAAGGTGATTAGGTCATGAATGTGGAACCAGCTGGAGAAACTGAGGAGAAAAGAAGAGCTGTGCCCTATACTAGAATAAGCCAGCTGCTGAGTTTCCATGAATGGTGAGTTTAGTTTCCAGAGTCATCTACCAGGAACCCCTCGCCATGGCTCAGGGCTGTCAGAAGTCCCAGATACTCCATTCCCACCACTGTATGGGGGTAGACCCATCTGTCGCCTCTAATCGAGCCCTAAACCCGCGATCACCAGGTGTGAATATTGTTACCCTGGTGCCATCCCCACCTGACTGAGCTGACAAGGCGTCATGCCTTGGCCCCCGGTCTCAAGAGTCTCTGCAGATGCCCTCAGGTTAGCACATGGCTAGCCATTGCCGTCTCAAGGCCACCTTGTTTCACCACCTCTGTCCTGTCAGGGAAACAGCTCCGTCCTCCCCTGCTCTGGGGTTCACAAGAGAGCCTCTTTCTTCCCTAGAGAGGTTGGAAGGAGAATGGTTTGAGGCAGATGGGCGGGGATTGGTCTTTTATCTCGACCATTTGCTAAGATTGTTAGCACTAAGGAGAACAGGAGTTTCGGGTCCCGTTCGGACACCTCAGCCCCAGCTGAGGCCGCCTCCCTGGCTCCAGTGAGCCCCAGGCCACGTGTACATAATGGCAGCAGTTGCTGCATAGTGTGTGTGTGATGCACTGTGATAAATTGACAAGTGAAGATACCCAGTATAGTTTTCAGTGGGATAAATATATATGTGATGACTGTTTGAGTAACATAACTATCGTATTGCATCAAACTCATGAATTTATGGATTGTGTAGGATGAGGCTGTGGTAGAAGTGATGAGTTTATTTGAAGAGTGAAAGTACAGGAGTTATGTGTGTGCGCCTGTGCTCCGTCACTGAGTCGTGTCTGACCCTTTGTGACCCCATGGATTGTAGCCCACCAGGCTCCCTCTGCCCATGGGATTCTCCAGGCAAGAATACTGGAGTGGGTTGCCATTTCCTTCTCTAGAAGCTCTTCCTGACCCAGGGATCGAACCTCCATCTCCTGCATTGCAGGCGGATTCTTTACCAATGAGCCACTGGGGAAGCCCCTACAAGAGGTACAGAGATATTGAAAAATACTGAAGGGCTACACTAATGACTCCTGGAGAAAGAAATGGCAACCCACTCCAGTATTCTGGCCTGGGGAATCCCATGGACAGAGGAGCCTGGTGGGCTACAGTCCATGGGGTCCCCAGGAGTCACACACGACTGAGCGACTGAGCACCCTCATGGCTGGAGGTCAAGAATGCTCACAGCGAAGGATTTAATGAGCATAGGTGAGACACAACTGGCCTGAATGGTTTCACAAGGAGCCTTCTGTGCAGTGGAGTCCTTGATTTTATACACTGCCCTAGAGATTGACGTGATTCTGGGTTGAGGCAAACTTTCCTTTGTCCAAAGCACTCAGCACATCCTACTTCATGAGCCAGCACTAGAATGCAGGATAGAGATGAGTTCCAGTTGTCTTTGCCAACTTGGGACCCAAGTTCAAGCTTCTCCCTGGGCCCCACAAACATGAAAGGCTTGAGGATGCTTCTCCCAATATCACAGTGCCTTGGGGCCCCTCATTCTAGGGATGGCTCCGTGGACTGCTGCTGCAGAACCTGGTAGGGGAGGGATGCACTGAAGGACTCAAAGGTGGGTTCTCCCACACACTCCAGTGGGGGATCAAAGCAGTCTGGGAGTATTGTCTTCTGTGGGTCCAGAGGAGGGAAATTTTTTTGCAGTGGTAGCATTTGGTATCAATGGACATGAACTTGAGCAAACTCTGGGGGACAGTGGAGGACAGGGAAGCCTGGTATGATGTAGTCCATGGGGTTGCAAAGAGGTGGAACAGCTTAGCAACTGAACAGCAACGACTATCTGTAATATTAATACTAGGTGTCAACATTTAGAGTCATCTTCGGACTGAGGGTCTGTGGAGTGATGTGTGAAAACATTCACGGATAAACATCGATACAGATACTCAGAAGGTTTACTTGTTTTCTTCTTGGCTTTGGACTTTGTCGATGTTTTATGTCTAGTCAGTGAGGAGATACTGAGTACTAGTAGGCAATACCTGTGTCTTAAGTGTATTAGTTTCCAAGTGCTGCTGTAACACATGGCCACAGAGCTGGTGGCTTAGAATAATAGGAACAGAGACTTCTCCGGTGGTCCAGAGGCTAAGACACTGCACACCCAATGCAGAAGGTCTGGGTTTGATCTCCAGTCAGGGAACTAGATCCCATAGCTGCAACTGAGGATACCGAATGTGCTACAGCTAAATAAATAAAAAATAATAGGAACACAATCTCTCACAGTTCTGCAAGTTCAAAATCAGTGTTTCATTGGGACTGTATTTCCTCTGGGGAGAACCCATGTCTTGCCTTCTCTAGTTTTCTGAGTAATTTTTGGCATTCCTCAGCATTCCTTGACTTGTGAGAAACACAGTCAACAGGATATGTGTGTGTGTGTGTGTGTGTGTGTGTGTGTGTGTGTGTACACGGAGATGCGTATGCCCACACACAAAGGAAAAAGACACATAGAAGAGAAACCTTCAGTAAACTGTAGTAGTAACATCAGAGATCACTAATAACAGATTGCCATGACAGATATAATAATATTGAAAATGTTAGAAATATTGTTAGGGTTACCAAAACATGACACAGAGACATAAAATAAGCAAATGCTGCTGGAAAAATAGTGCCAATAGACTTGCTTGATGTACAGTTGCCACCAACCTTCAATTTGGGGGAGGAAAATGCAGTATTTGCAAAGCTCAGTAAAGCAAAATGCAATAAAATGAGTTATGGTGTGTCTGTGTATAGATATATTCATATGTGTGTGTGTGTGTGTGTGTGTATATATATAGAGAGAGAGAGAGAGAGATTGACTGAGAGATTTATTTTAAGCAATTGACTGATGCTATACTGTGGGATGCTTGGTGAGTCCAGAATCTGCAGGGTGGGCCAACAGGCTATAGACTTAGGAAGAAGTTGTAGTTCAAGTCCAAAAGTAGTCTGTAGGCAGAATTCCTTCTTGTTTGGAGAAGATCAGTCTTTGTCAATTAAGACCTTTAATTTGCCTGGATAAGACTCACCCACATTATGGAAGGTAATCTGCTTTATTCAAAGTCTACTTAGTTAAACGTAAACTCATCCAAAAACACTTCCTAGAAATATCTGGAATAATGTTTAACCAGATATTGGGCACCATGGTCCAGCCAAGTTGACACATAAAATTAACTGCTAATTTCACACACGGATTCAGATGTGGATATACCTTTGGGAGCCATTATAAGCCTACCACAGTCAATAATAAATTCTAGGCACTGTGCTAAGCTTTTATATATATTAAACTCTATATTTACAACAACTTCTGAGGTAGAATTGATTTATTATCTCACCTTACAAATAAACTGAATCAAAGAAAATAAGGAATTTGATGAAAATCACACAGTTTGTAAGTAATAGAGTCAGGATTTGGACTCAGAAAGTCGATTTAATCTGTCCAGTTTGGATTAAGGGGTCATCTTTCTGGTAAATCCCCGTCTTTGCTGTGTCAGGGGTCTTCGAATGACCTTTGGTATTGCGCACTTCTGCTGGATTTATTTCTAACTGGCTACTTCACTGCGTGAGAATGAGAAATACTACGGGTAGGACAGTAGTGACTTCTCCTTTCTTCTCTTCTTTGTCTTCCTCCTACTGCAATGACTGCCTTGCACCCTGTTTGGCTTTTTACACCTACCTTGATAGTGGCTCTGCCTTCCTTTGACATTTGATGAACACGTCCCAGGTCTTGTCTCACGTCAGGTGCTGGGGGCACAGTGAGAACTCTGTGTTTCATGTCAGTGCTCGTAGCCTCCTCCACATGCCACTCCGTCATCCCTCCACCCCCTCCACCAGCAGAAGCCGAAAATTGACTCAGAGGAGCCAAGAAGAAGCCTGTCCTCTGATTGAGTTCAGACCTGAAGGGGTCAGTGAGATGCTTTGAGTATCTACTGATCTTGGGAGAAGAGAGCTAGGGTGTTAAAGTATTTATAATCATCCAGGCCTTTCCTTATCTCAAAGCCTGGGTATGGCCTGGAAATCTAGCACGTGACAAGTATCAGCCGGACAATGCAAGTCAAGATTCAGGGAGAGCTTATTCAGCTTTATGCTGCCCCTCCTTAGGCTTCCAGCAGCAGAAAGAGAAGCTCCGTCTTCTTACACTGAAACTTCATGAAGTTAAGGAGTTTTCAGTATCTGTTTCTCTTTTCCTAAAACCTTCTTTTGAAAGATTGAGATTTTAATAGCGAAGTGTTTTGGACTTTCTGTTAGAATTAAAGTTTAATGAGAATCCTTTTTTATTTCAGTAGGGCTTCTGTTTTACCAGGTGTCTTCACACATGTGATCTAGTTCAGCCTCACAACAAACCCACTGGACGGATAAGACAGGAAGGTGTCTCATTTTATGGATGAGGACATTCAGACTGAGGAGTGAAGTGCCCAGTAAAATCTGAACAGTCACAGCAGGCACCTCTATTTTAGAAAGATAAGAATTGCCATGGTCCCTTAGCATCTCTCCACCATCTAAATGATTTTCTAGAGCTGAGTAAGTCCAAGCAGTTCATTGAATAAAGTCAGATTATTGAATATGACCTGACACATTCTATGCAAAAAATTAAGTATATAATTTCAGTTCATTATAATCTATTATAATACAATGAGGGAAACTTAATTTTTATTGCACTTATTTTACATAGTGCAATCTGATGACAGGAGGTCAGCCACTTGGGTAAAACTGCTGCAACCTGACCTGAGTTATTGGTCAATCTTTAAGCCATAGCTACAGATGAATATAAAATGTGCCCTTTTTGCCTGGGAAAGTGTGAATACATATTCTAAAGGGAGTGTTTTAGAGTGGTGTTTTTACTATCATATTATTTATGCTAACAGTTTTTTGCATCAATTTTTCCCAGAGCTTCTAGAGCGTGTGTACCCCACATGTGGAGATTCTTACATACCTACAGTCTACACAGCTAAAAGTATAAACTGGTATTATACCACTTGCATATATCAGCAATAAACTCTGTGACTGTAGGTAAATTACTTCATCTCTCTAAAACTTGTCTTCATTTCCAGAGATAGGAAATTAATCATTTGATCTGTCTCCTGGACTTGTTTTGAAGATTAAATGATACAAGAACTGGAAAATGATAGGGATAATCACTTGCCCATGGTTAAGGCACAGCACATACTACCTCTTATTGTTATCATTCACAGGACAGTCTCATCTACCCAAAGTGGCCTAGATAGCAATACAAACAATATAAAAGAGAACCAGAGGGAAAAAATCAAAAGGCCTGTGTATTCCTTCCCTACTGTTGCTGTAACAAATTACCACAGATCAAGACACAGAAAACTGCATAAATTAACTTACAGTTCTAGAGATCAGAAACCTAAAATCAGTCTCACTGAGTTCAGATCAAGGCGCCAGCAGGCCTGCATGCCTTCTGGAGGCTCTAGGAGAGAATCTGATCCCTTGTCCTTTCCAACTTCTAGGCTGATCCTTCTTCCATTCCTTGACCAATAATGCCTGGTCAAGTTTCACCCTGACACTCCTGTTCTGTGGTCAAGTATCTTTCTGCCTCCCTCTTATGATTACATTGGGCCCACCCAAATAATCCAGGATAATCTCAAGATTCTTAATCATATTTGCAAAGTCCCTGTGTAAGGCAGCTCATAAGTTCTAAGGTTTAGGATATGGACATCTTTGGTGGAAGGGGGCATTATTCAGCCTCCCAAAGTTAATTTCAAGAATATACCATAATAGCCATATGTTAAAAGTTCACGGACTCCATTTATTGGAGAGTTCTAACTCAGAGCCTTCTTTCTCTTAATTTTGGTGCTGTTCTAATAAACTTGGGGCTTGAGTTCCTAGTAGCCCATAGCCAATTAGAAACAGTCAGTCAGGGAAACAAGGCTTCCCTGGTAACTCAGTCAGTAAAGAATCTGCCTGCAATATAGGAGACTGGTTTCAATCCCTGGGTCGGGAAGATCCCCTGGAGAAGGAAATGGCAACCCACTCCAGTATTCTTACTTGGAGAATCCCATGGACACAGGAGCCTGGCAGGCTACAGTCCATGGGGGCCACAAAAGAGTCAGACATGACTTAGTAACTAAACCCCCAATCATCCTGTACCTGGAAAAGACCTGGAATTAGGACCTGCCTTTGCCCACCTTCCAGTGACCAGATCACACTCACATGCCTGCCCTCCTTAGCAAACTCAAAGGGACATATTGGCTGATGCCCAAGAGAAAAAATAAAATAAAGAGTTTCATCCATTTATACCAGCATCTGTCACATTCTCCAGCTGTTGTAATAATCCAGTTTAGAAATGAGGACAGAGGAGGGTCCAAGAGGGTAATAAACGCTGAAAAGCAATCGAGACACAGTTAAGATAAGCTCCCACTTTATAGTCTGCCAAAGATCCACAGAGAAGAGTAGGGAAGACCTGAGCGTCTGACCATCAGTGACTCAGACTGACTTAGACAGAGAGCCTAGGAGGCCAAGTCAGACTGTCTCCTGGAAGAACTCACAGTGACTGTGGAAATCCCAGAGAACTAAGCTACGCTGAGTATGTGTAGAACTGTTCCCTCTGAGACAGCTCTCTCTGATGCAGTCTCTCAAACGTACACTTTTGAAAAAATAAAAAGAATACTATTTTTTTGGCCTGGACACACAGCTTTTGGGACCTTAGTTCCCTGACCTGGGATCTAACCCATCCTCCTTGCAGTGAAAGCACAGAATCCTTTGGACTGCCAGGGAAGTACCAAAAGGAATACTTTTTAAGTGAAGGAAAACCTTTCCATTTTGCTTTTCTGTAGCCAATTAGCAGATATCAAAAGCAGAAAGAAACTAGAAATCTGGGAATTGGCCTCAAAGGACAGATTCAGTCTAGGGAGCTCCTAGGCAGACTGACTCATCTTGGCACGTTTCCTAGCACCTCTCTTTTCTCATCACAAAACATCCCTGCTACTTTTAGAGGCAACCTCTTTCCTTCCATACTTTTAAGATTCGTTTCAGGTAGGATTTGGAGTATCACATTGCTTTATCTCTAGGTTTGGGCAATAGGAAAATGAAACTTAAAAGCAAAGTTGCCTCCAAGTTACCAAGTGTAAAGTAAAACAGTGGTGAGCAAAGAAGGAAACCAGCACTCATGTAGAACATCAGGGTAGGGTATGGATTTTAAAGCCTTCAGCATGTCTGAGTAATTTGAATAAGAATATTAGAACCCATTATTTTCTATAGTATTAAAATAGCCATGAAAGTATTTACTAGTCCACAGCCCAAGAGAAAAGTACCAGGTGGAAATCACAGATTATGTTTGATGAAACGTGTATACTTAGGAGACATCTACATTTTTTAAAAAATTCGGCTTTCATGGAATTTTAAGACTCGAAAAGCATGAGCTTGTCTCAGTTTGAGAATTAAGTCAGTACTAAATGAAACAGTGATACAAATAAACACCTCTCCCAGCCTTGGCACTGCAGCTTCAACTTTGAAAAGACCAAAGAACACACATTTAAATTGAAATGACCCCCTATTGCCAAAGTAAATTAACTGGATGAGCTTAATATCTGTGAATCTCTGTGTAAGGTATAAGTCGTCACCCTCTGCAATCAACGAGTTGCTTTTCTGCGAAATGGGGGTTTGTAAATACAAATGAAATACCAGCTGTGACAATCTTTTGAAAGGTCTAAAATACTGCGCAAATGCAGACTGTTAACATTTTCAGTAGATTTGTTCGTATTCCACAGAGGCCCGTTTGCTACCAATGAGGTATAACATGCCCGTTAGAATCAGATGTGGATTCAAATCTACCAGTTACTAAACATCACAGCTTGGGCAAGTTCCCTGAGCTTTCCGTTCATCATTTTGGGCGGGGGGGTGGGGAGGATGATAGGAACTTCACAGTTAAGAAGATTAAGCAAGGAGGGTCTAGCAAAGTGCTTCAGCTGTTGTTAGTTTTATTCACTTACTGCCTCCCAGCATGAGGGTTGGCCGCATCCCTCTGTAAAGTCCTCGGTGCAGGATTCTACACGTGACTACCAAATGGCTCACGAGATAATGAATCTATCTGCAACGCAGGAGATGCTTGCCAACGGTGATAGATGTCAAACCTTACCAGAGGGACTGTTTGCCTATCTAGCAGGCAAGCCCCTGACTGAACCTCACAAAGCTCCTGAGTCCAAGAAGAAATTAGAAATGTTGAGGGCAGAGATCTCCTGTGACTGTTCTACACTGTGATAATTCAGAGAGAGCTAATTGGAGAGAGAAAAGGGGCAGGGAGGGAGGGAAAGAGTTTTTACTTCCAGAAGATACTGACTGGCCCTGGAGACCCAGCATCAAAGACAGGCTTTGTTTTTGAGAATGAGAATTGGCACTTCTCAAAAGCATTGTGTGCCAACAACATTCCAAGCATGCTGGCTACTCCACGTCGATGAGCTCATGGAACTCTCAAATGACAACTCTATGAGGAGGTACAATTATCCCTGGTTCTGGGTCAGCAGGTCATCCAGGTTTGAAGTCCTTGGCAATGACCTTGTGTTACACCCTGTCCTCAGGAACAGCTCCTTCAGATAAGTCCACAGATAGACAAAGAACATGTTCCTCAGAGTGTGGGATGGTTGTTTGAGGATAATTTTAAGTTGTTCATGATATCAGGTAGCATTGATTAACATAGTAAGAAAATTACTTCTCTTTTTTTCTACCACAGGTGGAAGGAATCTGTCAGCCTGGTGTTCACATCTCAGCTCTTCTAACACTTGTTAATCCCCCAGAGGGTGGACCTCAGGCTGCTGAGATTCCTGTTGTCAATGCCATCTTGCTAGAAATTAATAGGTGTTCTGGCTTTCAGTACACATTTTTAATTAATTTCCAGTTACTGCTGCACTTCTGTTTATGGGAGTGGGATACATGTTTCCTTTTTAAATAAATGTATTCATTTATTATAAATGCATTGTCATTAAAAATAGCTTTAAAGTGTACACCTAAAAGTAACACGTCGTCTGCCAATTATAAATAAAGAAATAGAAGGAGGAGGAAGGGGATTCCTACCAGGCAAATGCGAAGTAGAGCTTACTGCAGCTCTATTTGTGTGAGGCTCTGCCCATGTGAAGTCAGGGTGAGAAACAGTTAAGAGGACAGCTGATTAGAGGAGTGCGGGAGATGGAGCTGACTGGGGTGGCTGCCAGGTTTTAGATTAGGTTCACCTTTTCTCAGCAGAGATTCCTGGAAGCATCAAAAGCTCTGATGTACAGAGGTGTCTACTGTATGTAGTAAATGAATTCACTACCCTCCGAAGCATCTAGAATGGTTCTATGTGCAAAGAAAAAAACAGCTTTAAGAAATATTACTGAGTAATGGTACATAGGAGAAGGAAATGGCAACCCACTCCAGTGTTCTTGCCTGGAGAATCCCAGGGACGGGGGAGCCTGGTGGGCTCCTGTCTATGGGGTCACACAGAGTCGGACACGACTGAAGTGACTTAGCAGCAGTAGCAGCAATGGTACAGGTGGCTTAAAAATGATCAAAAATGGTCCCAACAACAATGCTCAGAAACCTAAATGTGGTATATTCTGGACCAAAAGTTGAGACATTATCCAGTGAGATACAATAGGGACACCAGACAGGAAGCTGGGCTTTCCTGTTGGCTCAGGGAGTAAAGAATCTGCCTGCAATGCCAGAGAAACTGGGTTTGATCCCTGGGTTGGGAAGATCCCCTGGAGAAGGGAAAGGCTACCCATTCCAGTATTCTGGCCTGGAGAATTCCTGCGGAGAAGGCAATGGCAATACACTCCAGTGTTCTTGCCTGGAAAGTCCCATGGACGGAGGAGCCTGGTAGGCTACAGTCCATGGGGTCGCGAAGAGTCGGACACGACTGAGTGACTTCACTTTCACTTTTCCCTTTCATGCATTGGAGAAGGAAATGGCAACCCACTGCAGTGTTCTTGCCTGGAGAATCCCAGGGACGGGGGAGCCTGCTGGGTTGCCATCTATGGGGTCGCACAGAGTCAGACACGACTGAAGCGACTTAGCAGCAGTAGCAGCATACACTCCATGGGGTCGCAAAGAGTCAGACGTGACTGAGCAGCTTTCACTTTCACTTTTTTTAAAAAAAAGAGAAGTTGCTGTAAAAACCGTGAGTCCTACCATCAAATAAGAGCCACAGCTCCAGTGGTTTTCCATCAAGAGCAGTTGTGGCCCCTGGGAGCATTTGGCCGTGTGTGGACACACTTGGTTGCTGCAGTCTGGAGGATGGAGATGGGTGTGGCGCTCCTGGCATCCGGTGGGTAGAGATGCTCACCATCCCAGCGCACGGGAATGCTCACCACTAGTTTCCCTGTAGTGTGAGGGGAGAAACCCTGCTCTGTGCTGCCTGCAAGTGCTGGAAGTGATTCAGCTGCTTACCTGATCTGAAGGTCAAGTTCTCTTTGATAAAGTTGATGTATCACCTTATAGTTGACCATTCTTGTTGGGTGATTTGACCTTTGGCTGCAATTTTCTTTTTGTTCTGAACATATTATTTAATTATAAAGTGTCTTGATTTTAACCGTTAATTCGGAGGGTGGCCCAGCAGTGAGCTGCAGTTTGCCCGTGGTTGTGTTATACTTAGACGTGATAGTTAGAACACTGCTAACTATTTTTTAATCATTTCAACTTCAAAAAGAAACCTTCCATGGGTGGTTCTGATCAAAGGGGTGTAATAGTTTTTATTTCGGCTGTTTGGACATTTCTTTGCAGATTTTCCGACAATTTTTATCTTTTAGCTTATTTTTACCCTTTTACTTGTAATCTGTATTTTACTTTTTAAAATCTATAATGATACATAATTCACAGCATTCAATTAAACAGGTGTCATGTTAGCATTCTAAACCTCAGTTTCTATTATTGAAGAATGCATAGGAGCCTGGTCTGAAACTGTACCAACCTTGGTCCATACCCAGAAATTGGATTTTTAGACTCATTACATGAGCTCATTTTCTTGTCTATATCTCCTCAATATAAACTTCAGAGAATAACAATTGGTTCATTTATGATTTCTATCACTGAAGAGATAAAGAAAAAAATCAGAATTTTTCTATAATGACATTATCCTGTGTTCAGTGAAAAATACTAGTTTCATTCACTAAAATGGAAGAGGATCATGTAAAAGGCTATAAATTCATTTTTTGAAAAGAATGAAAGAATATTTAATTGCTCACTTTTTATCCTAAAATTGCTTGAGGGTGAGGAATCTTATAAGTACAAAAATATTTACTGATAATTAACCCTTTGTAAAGGAGAAGGAAATGGCAACCCACTCCAGTATTCTTGCCTAGAGAATTCCGTGGACAGGGGAGCCTGGTGGGCTGCTGTCCATGGGGTCGCACAGAGTCAGAGGTGACTGAAGCGACTTAGCACGCATGCATGCATCGGAGAAGGAAATGGCCACCCACTCCCGTATTCCTGCCTCGAGAATCTCAGGGACGGAGGAGCCTGGTGGGCTGCCATCTATGGGATCACACAGAGTCAGACATGACTGAAGCGACTTAGCAGCGGCAGGAGCAGCAACCCTCTGTAAAGTTAGTCCCACCCCCAAACACAGACTATTTGTCCATGTTGGGTGGTACCTTATTGACTGAATATTTGTCAATTCTGTGTTTCAGCAATGCAAAGCAACTACAAAATAAAGTTGCACGTTCGACAGATCTTGTCCCCAAAGTGTGGGATTTCAGAAAGCCTATGAAAGAGAAGGAAAGCTCTTCTAATTGAACACAAAGCCATTGACACGTAAGGGTCTAGGAGAGTTAGACAGCTAGCAATTAAGAGAAAATCGACAAGAATGATTACAAGATAAATGCTTCAGAAAGATTTAAATATCAAAGATAAAGAGAGACCCCTGGGAAAACTGATGAAACCTTCAAACACTTTTACAGAAGTGACTCTCTTGATTATCACACTGTGAAAGTCAAACATGAAATAAAGGGTATTGTTTCACTCTACTGTTCAAATTGGTCAGAAAAAAATTATTACCCCCAAGTAATCAGTGTTTGCTTCCAGTTGTGTTCATTCTGATGGTTTATACACAGCTGCATTTATAACTTAAAAGTTAACATTGCAAAAAATTTTATAATTTGATTTCATTTTTCATATCATTCCAATCAAATATTTCACTGTTTGCTGTGGAGTTTTGGTTCACATTTTAATTGCATTCATTTGAATGACCTTTTGACAGTACCAGTTATCCTTGGACAACTATCACCTTTTGTAATAGAATCTCCTAAAATAGTAAAGTTGAAAGAACTTTCAGAAGCTATCAAGTTCGACACCCTTTTTCAAATAAAGAAAATAAGACTGAATGATAATGTCACCTGTCCCAAGGTTACAAATTATACAGAACATTTTTAACAAAGCAAAAAAATTACCATAGGCCAAAGCATTGATTCCAGACAAAAGGATCACTCTTTTGAAGACCCTTTGATGATACTTCTGAATTTGAAATTGTTTGTTCATGTGAGAATAATAACTATTTTTCCCATTTTTTTCAGTCCCTTTATGTTTTCAATAAATGGGTAAGAGAATAGAAATGATTTGTTATCTACCACTTTCCCTGGGTTAGTCTTTCTCTGCTCCTCCTGAAAAATCGATTCCAGCTCAGTGTTTATTTTTATTTTCTCCTTCATTTAGTGTAATCTGTGATGGATCACTGTGCAATTAATTCATATTACCACCACATCATTATGATAATCTTTTCATCTACCTTGAATTGAATATGGTCCTGATTTGACAAGTGCAATGGCAAGCCACTCCAGTACTCTTGCCTAGAAAATCCCATGGATGGAGGAGCCTGGTAGGCTGCCGTCCGTGGGGTTGCTAAGGGTCGGACACAACTGAGCGACTTCACTTTCAATTTTCACTTTCACACATTGGAGAAGGAAATGGCAACCCACTCCAGTGTTCTTGCCTGGAGAATCCCTGGGACGGGGGAGCCTGGTGGGCTTCTGTCTATGGGGTCACACAGAGTCGGACACGACTGAAGTGACTTAGCAGCAGCAGCAGCATGTTTTCTCATAAAAGGTCAAATGAATGCATCTGCTTTTCTCAGCCTCTGAGGGTGATGAAGTTACCATGTTCTTTCAGGGTTGTTTTTCTCCCCACTTCCACCCGCATTCCATTTAGCCTAGGTGTCTACAGCTAGTGATCTATGAGCCAGAGATGGCCCAAACATGTTTATCCCTAAATGTATGTCATTTAAAAAAAATTTTGTATTAGTGGCCAGCTTCAAAAACTGGATTGTTTACATAAATCCAAATGTCTTGTTCCTCTTTTTAAAAAGGGCAGATCTTGAAGTATCGCTTTGCCATCTACACAAGTCAGCCAAAGCTTGGTAACAACTGGCCTCTGTTTACAGAACACCTGGTTTGCAGTGTCCTGCGCTACCGTCAAGTCCTATAGCCTCTGTCAAGTCAAAATGTCAGTTTCTATTTTGTATTTGCACGAAATTTGCATTTCTATTTTGTATTTGTTTTGTGTTTGTATTTTCTTCCACTGAAGCTGAGATGAACTTCTTCATGTATCTGCATCCCTAGAGAATGAGGGAGAATGGAAAAGGCAGAGAGAGCTGGATGTCTCAGCGAAAATGGCAGGGAGGCTTCTTACCCTCAATTGTTTCCCCAGGACTCCTGTCGACACTTGAGTTGGCACTCTCTGATGTAACCTATTGTTCCACCTTTTTTAAAGTTTGTATTACGGTTCTCAAGAGAAGCAGTATCTTTACTATATATTTGAGTATATATACACACACACATATACATATGCATGCGTGCTAAGTCGCATCAGTTGTGTCAGACTCTGTGCAGCCTTTTGGACTGCAGTCCTTCAGGCATCTCTGTCCATGGGATTCTCTAGGCAAGAATACTGGAGTGGGTTGCCATGCCCTCCTCCAGGGGATCCTCCCGTCCCCAGGATCGAACCCACATCTCTTGAGTCTCACACACTGGCAGGTGAGTTCTTTACCACTGTCACCACGTACGTGTATATACATATATGTATGTGTCCATATGTGTGTATATGATTTGTTATAAGGCAGTTCCTGTGATTATGGAGGCTGCCATCTGTAACGTGGAGACCCGGGAAACCTGGTGTTGACCAAGAGATGGGGACTGGTGGTGTATTTTCCAGTCCAGCTCTGAAGACTTGAGAATTGGGAGCATGAAGGGCAGGAGAAGATTAATGTTACAGCTCAAGCAGTCAGGCAGAGCTAATTCAAACTTCTTCTGCCTTTTTGTTCTATTCAGTCCCTTAACAGACTGCCCCCTGCCCCCACCCCCACAGTGGGGAGAGCCATATGGTTTACTCAGGACATCAATTCAAATGCTAATCTCACCGGGAACGCCCTCACAGACACACACAGAAATTGTGTTTAACCAACTATCTGGACATCCTGTGGCCCAGTCAAGTAGACAAATAAAGTTAAACATCACAGTGTTCATGTTGTGGGCATGAAAAGTATGAATGAACACACAAAATCAATGCAGAGGAAGAGCAGGTGTATGTTTTACGGACCAAGGACACTTGTCCCTGGAGATACTCCACTGATGTTTGAAAATGTATACTGCAGATCTTAAAACCGAAAGTTTTTTTGGATACTGGATATATGACTATGAGATTTTTTATGCCCAGTCCCATTCCTTTTCCAGACAAGTTTGATTTCTACCAGAAATTGACATCAAAAGAGGATGAGAAGGCCTAAGTATCTCTGGATTTTTCAGATCATCCTGGATTTAATTTTTTTTTTTTTTTACTTCCTTTACACTTTTTTTTTTACTTCCTTCCCTCCTCTTTTTATAAGATGATCTTAAAGAAGACTTGTGCTATCTTAAACTGATTTCAACTTAAATGGAAACATTTGCTTGCTTACCTTTTTTCTTAACTGAACTATAATTGACATACAATATTGTATTAGTTTTAAATATACAATATAATCATTGGACTTTTGTATACCTAGTAAAAGTATTACCACAGTAAGTCTGGTTACCAGTCAATCACCATATGAAGTTAGAAAATTTTTGCTTTCAAATTTAGAAGGCAGTATTACTGACTGCAGTCACCATGCTGTCTGTAATTACATCCCCATTACTTACTTTTTACGTGACTGGGAGTTTGTACCTTTCATCCCCTTCACTCATCTCACCCACCCCGCAACCCTTCTCCCCTCTGGCAGCCCCCACTCTGCTCTCCACATCTGTGAATTTTGCTTTGCTTGTTCATTTGTTTTGTTTTTTAGAGTCTGTATAAAAGTGAAACCGCACAATTTTTGTATTTCTCTGACACACTGCATTTCGCTTAGAAAATATTCAGAAAAAGGCGCATTCTTACACTCTTATATTCACCCATTCTTATACTCAACATATGAGTATGTTCTTAAACTCTCTGTTATGGCTGAGTGATAGTCCATTATGTATATGATGGAATACGGTTGATTGACAATATCATATCTCTTTTGGATGTGCAGCGACCTGATTCCATTGTACAGGTATACATATCTATTTTTCTTTGGATTCTTTCCCCTTATAGATTATTACCTATAGGAAATAATAGGAAATAGGAAAGGGAGTGCGTCAAGGCTGTATATTGTCACCTTGCTTATTTAACTTATATGCAGAGTACATCATGAAGAACGCTGGGCTGGAAGAAGCACAAGCTGGAATCAAGATTGCTGGGAGAAATATCAATAACCTCAGATATGCAGATGACACTACCCTTATGGCAGAAAGTGAAGAGGAACTCAAAAGCCTCTTGATGAAAGTGAAAGAGGAGAGTGAAAAGGTTGACTTGAAGCTCAACATTCAGAAAACAAAGATCATGGCATCTGGTCCCATCACTTTATGGGAAATAGATGGGGAAACAGTGGAAACAGTGTCAGACTTTATTTTTTTGGGCTCCAAAATCACTGCAGATGCTGATTGCAGCCATGAAATTAAAAGACGCTTACTCCTTGGAAGGAAAGTTATGATCAACCTTGATAATATATTAAAAAGCAGAGACATTACTTTGCCAACAAAGGTCCGTCTAGTCAAGGCTATGGTTTATCCCATGGTCATGTATGGATGTGAGAGTTGGACTGTGAAGAAAGCTGATCGCCGAAGAATTGATGCTTTTGAACTGTGGTGTTGGAGAAGAGTCTTGAGAGTCCCTTGTACCGCAAGGAGATCCAACCAGTCCATTCTAAGGGAGATCGATCCTGGGTGTTCATTGGAAGGACTGATGCTAAAGCTGAAACTGCAATACTTTGGCCACCTCATGCGACGAGTTGACTCACTGGAAAAGACTCTGATGCTGGGAAGGGTTAGGGGCGGGAGGAGAAGGGGACAACCGAGAATTAGATGGCTGGATGACATCACCGACTCTGTGGACATGAGTTTGAGTGAACTCCGGGAGTTGGTGCTGGACAGGGAGGCCTGGCGTGCTGTGATTCATGGGGTCGCGGAGAGTCGGGCACGACTGAGCGACTGAACTGAACTGAACTGAGTAGGGTTACCTGTGCTCTGTAGTAGTTGCTTGTTGATTACCTGTTTTGTGTGTATTACCATGTATGTTAATGTTATTCAGTCTCTAAGTCATGTCCACCTCTGTGTGACCCCATAGACTGCAGCATGCCAGGCTTCCCTGTCCTTCACTGTCTCCTGGCGTTTGCGCAGACCCACGTCCATGGAGCTGATGATGCCATCCCACCGTCCCCTCCTCTGTTGCCCCCTTGTTCTCCTGCCCTCAGTCTTTCCCACCATCAGGGTCTTTTCCAGTGAGCCAGCTCTTTGCATCAGGTGGCCAAAGTATTGGAGCTTCAGTTTCAGCCTCAGTCCTTCCAATGACTATCTAGGGTTGATTTCTTTTAGGACTGACTGGTTTGATCTCCTTGCTGTCCAAGGGACTCTCAGGAGTCTTCCCCAGCACCACAATTTGAAACCATCAATTCTTCGGACCCCAGCCTTCTTTATGGTCTAACTCCCCAACGGTCTAATTTCTCTCTCCCTCCTCCTACCCCGCCCCACCATTCCCAGTTAGTTTTCTATGTCTCTGAATCTGCTTCTATTTTGTAAATGAGTTCATTTGTGTCAATTTGATTTTTAGATTCAACCCGTAGGTGATATCATAGGCTTTTTGTCCTTCTTTGTCTGACTTCACTCCCTCACTGCGGTTATCACCATGCCATCTATGTTGCTGGAAAAGGCATGGTTTCATTCTTCTATATGGCTGAGTCACACTCCATTGTGTGTGTGTGTGTATGTATAAATATACCACATTTTCTCTTTCTGTTTGCCTACAAAAGCTTATTATCATTATTTACATGCAATATGCAGGTAGAGGAAATTGAGAACATGGCCATTCACTATCCTTGTATTTTTGACCCAGGTCACCTCAGCATTCACTTCCATCCCTGGGTAACTGAGTGTTTTGGGGCCATTGCTGTGCAGGGCATGCGTAGCAGGCTCTCAGTGGGTAACGGTTTGGAGAACGTGTGAATGAATGGCGTCTTGTTTGACTTCCAGTGTAGCCCGTGACTTGAAAGGAGGGGCACTTCTTATTGGTTATTGCTTCCCAAGCATCTGGAGTAATGCTTGTGCCTAGTAGTTGCTAAGTATTTTCGGGAAGAAAGAAACAGGAAGAACAGAAGGGAAAATAATAAATGTTCTTATCTAGATGCCTCAGTTAAAAGAAATGCTTGGTAAGTATGGGCAGTTCAACTTTTGACCTTATTTAAAGCCATTCAATGCTTATTTTTAATGAGAGAAGTCAAAAGAGAGTCTCATGATAGTGGTTACCAGTCTATCCATCCATCCGATGATGAACCCTGTGGTTATTTCCATGTCTTGGGAGGGTAAATAGGGCCACAGAGGGCATTGGGCGCGTGTGTAGTTTTGATCTATGGTTTCTCTCTACAGCCAGACTCAGGAATGAGATGGGTGGATTGTGTGATAGTTCTATTTTTAGTGTAATAAGGAACCTCCATACTGGCTGTTACCAGTTTACATTCCCAGAAACAGAAAAGGAGGGTCCCCTCTTCTCCATCCCTCTCCCACATTCACAGCTTGTAGGGTTTCTGAGGATGCCCCTTATGAGTGGTCTAGTGTAGTTTTCACTTGAGATTCATGAATAAACACAAATTAGGAGCATCTTTCCAAATGCTTTCCAAAAAAAGAGAAATTGAGAGAGAAACAGAGACTAAGAGCCTATCTGTTGAGGTTGTACTCTTGAAGATTCACCCAGGTTAAATTGCTTTTTGATTGCCCACCCTAGGAGACTGCTTGAGGGCAGGTGTCTCTAGAACTCCGGTTCCCTGTGAATTTGAAGCACCCTTCTGCAGAGGTTTTCAAGGTGTTGTTACAGAAAATGTCCACAAGGCGGCAGCACTGCTTTATGCCCCACTCAGGTTCCTCAGGTAACCAGAGTAAGTCCTGCTGCTGACTTGTAGCATAAAATGTAATGTGCCAGAGCTGGTGTCTAGTTTCTTCTTCCCCATTACTCTGCACCCCAAAGACAAATCCCAAGCCCTGGCCAAACTGGGATGCTGACGGTGCTATAGTGCTTAGCTGGGGCAACAAGGAGGAAGCAGACAGTGGGTGGGAACCTCAACACTGGGAGAGTAGGAGACCAGGTGACTTTTCAGAGCTTTTATCCCAGAGGGTCACCTTCTTCTGAGTGCCCGAGGATCAGTTGTCATCTATGAAGTACCACCTGCACCCAGAGATCGGGGCCCATCCACAGTGGCCTGGGTCCTCCAGGTCCAGGGACCCGTCCTTTGCTGGCGCACCCTCGCCAGTTCCCTAGCTCCACACCACTCCAGCCTTGGGACCCAGGGCTTCACATGCACCGGCATTGTGACAGCAGCCCAGGTCACCTACGCATTTGGGGAACATTGGGATTTATTTCCTTTTCCTTTCTTTTTAAATTTAATTTTTATTGTTATACTGGAATAGCATTGATTTTCACTATCCTCTTTGTTCTGGGTATATAGCTACCTGATTCAGTAATACATATACATTTATCAGTTCTTTTTATGCTTCTTTGTGCAGATGGCTTATTACAGATTGTTGAGTAGGATTCTATGTGCTGTACATTCTGTCCTCTTTGATTACGTATTGTGCGTATATACTGTGTATATGTTAATCCAAACCTTCTAAACTATTCCTCCCACCATCCCACATTGTCCTTTCTCTAAGAAAAAAAAAAAAAAAAAAGCTTTATTTTCTAAGTCTATGAGACTGTTTTTCTTTTGTCAATGAGTTCATTTATACTGATTTGATTTACAGCTTCTATGCATATGATACCATAAATCTTATGTCTTGACCTGTCTGACTTCATGAACTTACTGTGATCCCCACCAGGTGCATCCATGTTGCTGGAAAAGGCATGATTCATCACTTTCTTGGGCTGAGTCATACTCCATTGTGTATGTAGATAATCACCTCTTCTTTATCCAGCAATCTAATGATGCACAGTTTGGTTGCTTCTGTGTCTTGGCTAGCATAAACCTTGGTGCAGAGAACATTGAGGTGCATGTGTCTTTTCAAATTACGGATTCTATCTGCAATGAGGTTTATGAGTGAGATGACGAGATCATGTGGTAGCTCTATTTTCAGTGTTTTAAGTGGCACCCATGCTGTGCTCCATCACGGCTGTGAGCAATTTCATTACCCAGGTCTCCCGCATTGTAGGCAGATGCTTTACCATCTGAGTCACCAGGGAGGTCCTAAACAGTGCAGAAGGGTTCCCATTTCTCCATGCCCTGTCCTGCATGTAGGGCATCGAGGCTTTTTGAGGATGGCCATTCTGACTGGTGTGAGGTGAATCCTGGTTGTAGTGTTAGTTTTAATTTGCAGTTCTTGAATAATTAGCGATGTGGAGTATCCTTTCATGTGCTTTCCAAAAAAGACTGAGAAACGGAGAGATACTTAGAAACAGTGCGTTTTCAACTACTTTGAGATTGTTTTTTTCCAAGATCCACCCTGGTTTAAACTGCTTTTCCACTGCCTACTCCAGGACATCGCTGGAGGGCAGATGTCCTTTACAGCCCCTCAGTTCAGTTCAGTTCAGTTCAGTCGCTCATTCGTGTCCGACTCTTTGCGACCCCATGGACTGCAGCACGCCAGGCCTCCCTGTCCATCACCAACTCCCGGAGCCCCTCAGGTCTTGCCATTTGAAGTGCCCCTAGGCCGTGGATTTCAACTTGTAGTTACAGGGAATGTCCACAAAGAGGCAGCACTGCTTCATGCCCTGGTTCCTTTGGCGACCGGAGCCCTAGCTTACGTCCTGATCCTGGGTTGTAGACTAGATGGAATATGCCAGAGGAGCTCATTACTTTATACCCATTACACTAAAGTCGACAGACAAATTCCAAGTCCTAGCCAAACTGGGATTTTGACGGTGCTCTTGTACTTACTTGGAGTGACATGGAGAAAGGAGAGAACAGGTGGGAACCTCACCTCTGGGAGAGTAGGAGACCAGGTGACTTCTCAGAGCTTTTATCCCAGAGGGTCCACCTTCTTTTTGGTGCCCAAGGATTGCTTGTCATCTATGTGGTGCCACGTGGATCTAGAGATTGGGGCCCATCCACAGTCACCCGGGCCCTCCAGGTCCAGGGACCCGTCCTTTGCTGGCACACCCTCACCAGTTCCCCAGCTCCACACCACTCCAGCCTTGGGACCCAGGGCTTCACATGCACCAGCAATGTGACAGCAGCTCAGGTCATCTACGCGTGCGGGGAATCCTGTTGAAATTTCTTTCCTCACTTTTTAAAATTAAGTTTTGTTGAATTCTGGAATAGCAATGATTTTCACTGTCCTCTTTGTTTGGGGATACAGCCACCTGATTCTGTTATACATGCACATTTATCTAGCTTTCTTTTGATTATTTTTCTGGGTTGCTTATTACAGTCTATTGAGTATAGAGCTCCAAATGCTATGCTGTTGGTCCTCGTTGACTCTGTACTGTGTGTATATACTGTGTCAATCCAAATCTCATAAACTATTCCCCCCACTGTCTCACCTTGTCCTTTTGTAAAAGCGAGTTTGTTTTCTATTTCTGGGGGTCTGTTTCTGTTTTGAATGAATGAATTCAAAAGGAATTCATTTATACAAATTTGATTTATAAATTCTACTCATAAGTGATAGCATAGGTTATATGTCTTTGTCTATCTGACCTTATGCTCTTATCCTTGCCAGATGCATTCATGTTGCTGCAAAAGGCATTATTTCATTCATTTTTATGGCTGAGTCATATTCCATTGTGTGTATAGATATACCACATCTTGTTTATCCGTTGATCTGACGATGTACATTTTGGTTGCTTCCATGTCTTGGCTCATGTAAACCGTGGTGCAGTGAACGTTGGGATCCATGTGTCTTTCAAACTGTAGTTTCTCTCTGCATGCATGTTTGAGATGAGATGACTGGATCATGTGGTAGTTCCATTTCTAGTGTTTTAAGGAGCCGCCTTGGTTTTGTTTATGGTGCATGTGTGCATGCCGTGTCTCCAGTTGTGTCCGACTCTTTGCCATGCATGGGCTGTAGCCTGCCAGACTCCTCTTTCCATGGATTCTTATCGCTGGAGGGCAGGTGTCCTTTACAACCCCTCAGGTCTTGTGAATTTGAAGTGCCCCTACGTGGTAGACTTCCCTTGGAACTTGGCTGGTAAAGAATCCGGCTGCAATGCAGGAGACCTGGGTTCTCTCCGCGAGTTGGGAAGATTCCCTGGAGAAGGGAATACCCACCCCAGTATTCTGGCCTGGAGAATTCCACAGACTGTGTAGCCCATGGGGTCGCAAAGAGTCGGGCACGACTGAGTGACTTTCACTAGGCGGTGGTTTACAAGTTGTAGTTAAAGGAAATGTCCACAAGGTGGCAGCACTGCTTCATGCCCCGCTCCAGTTCCTTCAGCAACCAGAGCCCCAGAGTTAACTCCTGTTGCTGGGTTGTAGGATAGATGGAATATGCCAGAGCCAGGCTCATTACTTCTCCCCCTTACACTGCATCTGGCAAACAAAACCCAAACCCTAGCCAAAGTGGGTTGCAGATGATCCTCTTGTACTTAGGTGGGGGACAACGAGGGGTCCAATGTGGACCCCATCTCTGGAAGAAGTTGAGACCCGGTGACTTTTCAGAACTTTTTTAGCCCAGTGGCTCCATTGTCTCTTGAGTGTCCTAGGATTGGTTGACATTTATGAGGTACCACCTGGACTTGGAGACTGGGGTCCCATCCAGAATGGACCAGGTACTCCAGTTTCAAGGGGGCAGTCATTTGCTGGCACACCCTCACATTTTGCCTAGCTCTATAGTACTCCAGCCTTCAGACCCAGGCCAGACAGGCTCCAGAAAGGTGACAGCAGCCCAGGTCACCCAGGCCTGAGGGGATTACCACTAGCAGTTCTTTTCTTTTTTTTAATTTATATCATTTATATCATTGATTTTCACTGTCTTCTTTTTTGGGTGTATGGCCACCTGATTCAGTTATTTTGATACACACACACACACATATATACATACACACAGAAGCACACACATACATATACATGTATATATATATATACACACAGACACACACACACACACACACACACACTTATTCTGATTCTTTTCCCTGATAGGTTATTACAGAGCATTGAGTAGGACTCCCGGTACTATACTGTAGGTCGTGATTAATTATCTCTTGTGTACGTACTGTGAATATACTAATCCAAACCTCCTAAATTATTCCTCTCACCTCCCCAAGCTTCCCTGTTGGTTGAAACAAGTTTTTTTTTTAAGTCTGTGCATCTGTTTCTGTTTTGTAAATGAGCTCATTTATACTTATTTGATTTATAGATTCTGCCCATAAGTAATATAGTGATATGTCTTTGTGCGATTCCATGCACTTAGTATGATCATTGCCAGGTCCTTCCATGTTGCTGGAAATGACTTTATTTCATTCTTTTTCATGACTGAGTCATATATATATTTCCTTTATCCAATAATGGGCATTTTTGTTGCTTCCATGGCATGACTAGAGTAAATACTGCTGCGATGAGAGTTGCTGTGCATGTTTCTATTTTAATTAGTGTTTCTGTTTTCTTCAGATAAGTACCCAGAACTGGAATTTTTTAGATTGTATGGTGTTTTTGTTTTTAATTTTTTTGGAACATCATTACCGTTTTCCATATTGGCTGCACCAATTTGAAGTCCCACCAACCGTGCAGAAATATTTTCTTTGCTTCCTGGGTCTTGTCTTTTAATAGCCATGACAGCGAGTCTGTGAGGTGTGAGGCCCATCTTATCGTCGTTTTTCTTGCATTTCCCAGTGAGGATCAGACGCCTTTAGGCAGAAACTCCGTCTTTGACATCTTTGTTACACCCATACCACACACAGTGCAGGTATGTTCAGTTCAGTCCCGTAGCTCAGTCAGGTCTAACTCTTTGTGACCCCATGGACTGCACCATGCCAGGCCTCCCTGTCCATCACCAACTCCCGGAGTTTACTCAAACTATGTCCATTGAGTCAGTGATGCCATCCAACCATCTCATCCTCTGTCGTCCCCTTATCCTCCCACCTTCAATCTTTCCCAGCATCAGGGTCTTTTCCAGTGAGTCAGCTCTTTGCATTAGGTGGCCAAAGTATTGGAGTTTCAGCCTCAGTATCAATCCTTCCAATGAATATTCAGGACTGATTGCCTTTAGGATGGACTGGTTGGATCTCCATGCTGTCCAAGGGACTCTCAAGAGTCTTCTCCAACACCACAGTTCAAAAGCGTCAATTCTTTGGTGCTCAGCTTTCTTCACAGTCCAACTCTCACAACCATACATGACCACTGGATAAAACATAGCTTTGAATAGGCGGACCTTTGTTGGCAAAGTAATGTCTCTGCTTTTTAATATGCTGTCTAGGTTGGCCATAGCTTTTCTCCCAAGGAGCAAGCGCCTTTTAATTTCATGGCTGCAATCACCATCTGCAGTGATTTTGGAGCCCCAAAAAATAAAGTCTGACACTGTTTCTGTTGTTTCCCCATCTGTTTGCCATGAAATGATGGGACCGGATGCTGTGGTCTTAGTTTTTTTGAAAGCTGAGTTTTAAGCCAACTTTTTCCACTCTCCTCTTTCACTTTCATCAAGAGGTTCTTTATTTCCTCTTCTCTTTCTGCCATAAGGGTGGTGTCATCTGCATATCTGAGGTTATTGCTATTTCTCCCAGCAATCTTGATTGCAGCTTTTGCTTCATCCAGCCCGGCATTTCTCATGATGTACACTGCATATAAGTTAAATAAGCAGTGTGACAATATACAGGCTTGACATACTCATTCCCCAATTTGGAACCAGTCTGTTGTTTCATGTCCAATTCTAACTGTTGTTTCTTGACCTGCATACAGATTTCTCAGGAAGCAGGTCAGGTGGTCTGGTATTCCCATCTCTTTCAGAATTTTCCAGTTTGTTGTGATCCACACAGTCAGAGGCATTGACGTAGTCAATAAAGCAGACGTAGATGTTTTTCTGGAACTCTCTTGCTTTTTTGATGATCCAACGGATGTGGCAATTTGATCTCTGGTTCCTCTGACTTTTCTAAAACCAGCTTGAACATCTGGAAGTTCACGGTTCATGTACTGTTGAAGCCTGGCTTGGAGAATTTTGAGCATTACTTTACTAGCTTGTGAGATGAGTGCAATTGTGCAGTAGTTTGAGCATTCTTTGGCATTGCCTTTCTTTGGGATTAGAATGAAAACTGACCTTTTCCAGTGGTAACTTAGGTTGAAATTAGTTTGTTAATACTCAAGTGTTTTGGGCTTCCCTGGTAGCTCAGTTGGTAAAAAGTATGCCTGCAGTACAGGAGACCTGGGTTCAATCCCTGGGTCAGGAAGATCCCCTGGAGAAGGAAATGGCAACCCACTCCAGTATTCTTGTCTGGAGAATCCTATGGACAGAGCAGCCTGGTGGCCTACAGTCCATAGAGTCACAAGAGTCGGACATGACATAGTATAGTGACTAAACCATCACCAGTGGTTAATGGTAATAACATCTTTACATTTACCTGTTGATCAAATGTTTTTCTTCGTTGGAGAAATGTGTATTTAGATACTCTGCCTATTTTAAAGTCAGACTCTTTGGTTTTTTGTTTTTCATTTTGTTAACTGAGTTGCATAAGTTATTTCTATATCAGAGGTTAACTTCTTATTGGTGTAAAGTTAACAGATGTCTCCTCCTGTGCAGTAGGTTGACTTTTCGTTTGTTGATGGTTTTCTTTGTTGTGCAAATGCTCTGTAGTTTCGTGTGTTTATTTTAGCTTTTGTTGTCATTGCCCTTTTTAGAAAACTTTTTTTTATTTTTGACTGGACCGGGGCTCCCTTGCTGCAGGCGGGCTTTCTGTAGTTGAGATATGGGTACGGGCTTCACCTTGTTGCAATGTGAGGGCTTCTCACTGAAGTGGCTTCCCTTGTTGCAGAGCGTGGGCTTTAGGCTTACAGACTTCAGGAGTCTTGGTGCACAGGCTTAGCTGCTTCATGGCATGTGAGATCTTCCTGGATCAGGGGTTGAACTCGCCCCCTGCATTGGCTGGCAGATTTTTATCCACTGTGCCACCAGCAAAGTCCTGCCATTGCCTTTGGATTCCGATCTAAGGCTGGTCAGAGAGCTTTCTGTCCGCTTTTTGTTCCAGAAGTGTCACAGTTTCAGGTTTTCCATTCACATGTTTAATCCATCTTGACTTAGTTGTTTTGTACAGTGTAAGACAGGGGTTCACTTTCATTCTTAGGCATGTGGCTGTTCCGTTTTCTCAGTACCGCTTATTGAATAAACTGTCTTTCCCCACATATATTCTTGCCTGTTTGGCTTGCTGAGAGTAGGCTAATGCCTCTTTTCTCTTCCTCAGTTCAAACAGTTCAGTTCAGTCACTCAATCATGTGACTCTTTGGAACCCCATGGACTGCAGCATGCCAGGCCTCCCCGTCCATCACCAGTTCCCAGAGCTTGCTCAAACTCATGTCCATTGAGTCGGTGATGCCATCCAAACATCTTATCCTCTGTTGTTCCCTTTTCCTCCTGCCTTCAATCTTTCCCAGCATCAGGGTCTTTTCCAGTGAGTCAGGTTTTCATATCAGGTGGCCAAAGTATTGGAGTTTCAGCTTCAGCATCAGTCCTTCCAGTAAATATTCAGGACTGATTTCTTGAAGAGATTTCTAGTCTTTCCCATTCTATTGTTTTCCTCTATTTCTTTGCATTGATCACTGAGGCCAGCTTTCTTATCTCTCCCTGCTATTCTTTGGAACTCTGCATTCAAATGAGTATATCTTTCCTTTTCTCCTTTGCCTTTAGCTTCTTCTTTCTCAGCTATTATATTTTTTTCTCTTCTTAAGTAAAGAAATTTCTAAAATGTGTGAAACTGTTGATAGCAGGTCCCAATTCCCAAGAGACAGTGTGGTCATTTATTTAACATTCTGCTTTGGGAGCTACTGTGAGGAACTTAGCAGCCAAGACCCTAATCAAAGCTCTAGTGGAATATTTTTAAATGCAGTCAGTAACCATCCAGGTAATGGCCGTACAAGAGAGGTAAAAGCTCTTTGGCATGTTTATATCTGACCTCATCTGTTAACCTTGAGGAAAGGTAATGAAACTTACACTCGAGAGATTATATTATCTACTTCAAGAGAAATCTGCTTAATGAATAAGTAATAAGCACATTTTTAAAGAAAATGAAATTCCTGGGGACTCTTCTGAAAAAGTTTAAAATCCCAATTTGAGAATGCGCTTACCATTTAACTATGTACATGATAATTAGTTCACATTTTCTGGGCCAGAAAGTTTTGTTATTACTAAGTAATGCACTAGGGAAAAAACCACTACCAAAAGGTCTGCTGTGACCAACACTGATTTAATATGTATTTCTGGGATCCTGTTGCAACTAGCTGTATTAAAATACCATGCAATACCATCAAACAGTATAACGACACTTGGAAGGAGGGTGAAATAGAGATGAAACAGCTGTGATAAAAATTACCTTTATCTTGAGTGATCTGTACAATTAAGAAAGGTACAGGAGATGGTTCGCCGTGATGAGGGAGAATAATTTGTGTTGTTTGCCTAGTTACAGGCTGTAAGACAAAGGTTAAATGAGAGAGCTTATTAATGCTTTGTTCAACCCTTTTCAGACTCTTCCCCACTCCTAACCATTACTGTCTAAGGAAATCTGAAACTCCTTCTGGCATCCAGGGTCCTTCACCATCTGGCTTTTGCGTCTGTGTTTTAAACAGATTTCCTTCTACTCCACTCGGAAGGTAGTAGACCGAGGGGTATGGGTCTGGGTTTAATTTCTGATTCTAGAAATTAGAATTTGTCCATGGGGCTTTGATGGAGATTATTCCTTTTCTGTTAGCCTCAGTCTCTCTCTGTAAAGGGGCTCATTCCTCTTAGGCTTAAATGAAGATTAAATGAAATAGTCTGTGTCGTGGACTTAACGTCGTGTTTGACATAAGGTAGGCATACCGGAAATGTTAGCTATTAGACAAAGATAAATCTACATCCTCTCTGGCCGCTAGCGGTGACCTCCCTTCCAGCTCAAAGGCTCTTCTCACCCCGTCTCCTCACGTCCAAATCCTTCCATCACATGCCTTTGCAGAAAGCTTCCTGACTCCCCTTTGACTCTCCTGCTCCCTCTCCTGTTCCCTGGGAGACACACACTCAGCAGTGGACCGCACACTCCGTGAGCACAGCGAGCAGTCCCTGGTCATCTTCATCACAGCCCCAGTGCCCGTGCCAGGGCCCAATGAATGTTAGGGACACTGCAATGAGAGAGGCAGAGAGAGAAAAAGGTGACGTGAGGGGAGAAGGGTGGGAGTCAGAGAGAGGAGGCCATGTGAGGATACAGATACAGACAAAAGAAGCCCCCGCCCCACCCCAGAGGGTGCGAGAGGAAGGGCTGAGTTGGGGAGAGGGAAAAGTGGATCAGAGGAACGTGACCACGGTTTTCCCTCTGTGGTGGCTGCTGCCAGCCAGTAAATGGCTCCTCCAGCTCTTCCGTGGGCTTGCTGCTAGCATAAAGCTGCTCTGTGTTAACAGGATCCCTGTGTGGTCATCAGAGAACGTGCAATAGGCGCTCTGTGTGCGGGGACATATAATGGACTCTCTGATGAAGCTGCCGCGTAGACCCCTTGCTCTTTCTGTACACAGCTCCGATGGAATCCCAGAATGTGTGCAAACTAGGGCCACTGGAGTTACACAGTTGTTCTGGATGGTGGGGGGACAGAGTTAGTCTCTCTGAGGCCTGTGGGCTCCAGAATGAGGACTTCCCCATCACCCCTGGGTGCAGCCAGCCTCAGCGTCCCTGGTGGTAATTCTTACCACAATGCCTGCTCACAGATCCGGGTCTACCCTCACCTACGTGCTACAGTTGCTTTGCCTGTTGCCTCAACCAGGTAGACACGGGGGATTTCTGTCTATTTTCGGCCATCCATTTAGAATTTAATCATCCTCTTCCTGGTGTGTCTCCGCCTGAGATTTTCATTACTTGTGGCCAGAGAGGTCTTGCTAGGGAAGGTGGAGGCCGGATGTCACTGGGGACAGGAGGGCGGCACTCTTGGGTTCTCCTCCCTGAAGGCCAGCTGTTCGGAGCTCAGGGCCAGTCTGGCCAGCTTCAGAGACGTGCTCATGACATGTGGTGTCGAGGGCTTCGAAAGGGGCCTTGCTCCCAAACTCTCCCACGTCGGCCTCTGTTATTTCAAGGACCGTGAAGATAGCATCCGAATACCTCGAGATCACAGAAATGGTTTGATGCCCTACTGTGTGCTCATTCTCACACTGTACACTTTACAGGTATTATGCGCTTTAAGTTAATCTCTCAATCAGTTGTATTCATTTATATATTCATGACATTTACCAAGCACATATGATGTTTTGAAATATGGAGATAAAACATTTAACAAAGCAGTCTCTGCTCTTTCTGAAAGCTTACTGAAATAAACTAATAAATATATGTCAGGTGGTTACCTGTGCTCTGATGAAGATGAACAAAGCCCAGACAGGGAGAGGGAAAGTCTGTTGTTTTACATGAAGGTATCCGGGAAGGCCTGCAGGATGAGGTCATTCTTAAGCAAAGGTTGGAAGGAAGGAAGGACTAAACATGCTGGAAAGAGTGATGCAAGCCCAGGGGCTGGAAGTGCAAAGGCCCTGAGGCAGAAGCCTGCTGAGTGTTCCCCAGGATCAGCATGGAGGGAGGCGTGCTCAGAGCGGACTGCGGGAGGAAGCAGCAGGATGCAGGCAGGAAGGGAGGGAGCAGCCTGGCCACGTGTGATGTGTCGGGGCTAGAAGTTTGCATTTCCCTGAGTGAGGCGAGGGCCACTGAGCAGGAGAGTGCCGTGAGGTGAGTTGTGTTTCACAAGATTCACTCCTCCTGTTGTGTCACAAACCACAGGAGAGAAAGTGGAGGAGGCCAGGGTCTGAAGAGCTGATGGCTTGGACTCTGGTGGTCAGAGTGGCGAGAAGTGGTTGAGGTCTCAGAATGGTTGTCAATGCAGTGAATGTGGAACATGTATAATAAGAAAGAAAGAAAAGCCAAGAAACTCTCCAGAGCTTTCAACCCAAGTAGCTGGACCAATGGAGCGGAAATGGGAAAGGCTGAGAAAGGGACAGGTTAGCCTGCATTTCTGAGCTAGAGATGGCTGCCCCATTTTACAGATGGGGAAACTGAGGCATGAAGTTGCCCAAGATCATATAACTAGAAAAGTACGGAGTGGATTTGACCCTAACCTTATTTGATTCTCTCAACTCAAATTCCACAAGGCAGATATACATTACACAATATGTATCCTGTGATACTATGTATTATATAATAAATTACATAGCCTAGGATTCTCTTAGTTACAAGTGGCAGGAATTCTAGAGTAGCTGAGGCAAAAATACAGAGTAAAGCAGAGGGTGGTCGGCTCTGCCGATTGGTGTGGTGGGTGACTCGTAGAACCAAAGGATGCGCTGTGGAGCCTGGGGTCTCAGGACCTGCACTGGGGATTCTGAGTCAGTAGGGTGACTTGATGCACCTGGCATCCCCTTCCTGCCTTCTTCTTTTGAGGGTTGAACCTAGCATCTTCCATGACTGCGCAACTGAACTGAACCTTTGACGGGCCTCGTCCACAGGGTGTCAGACATGGATGTTAGCAGTTATAGCTGTAGATTACAGACAGAATGTAACTTCTGTCCCCCAACATTTATATACCAATCAAAGGTATAACATTTATGTTATTATTCAAAATAATTATTCCCCCATCCCTCTAAGAGAATTGTACCTCCCTGACCATTGCCATGTGACTTACCAGCCCTCCCATGGGACAGGCATGCATCCCACCTAATTGGCTTTGGTTCTGTCATCTGACGTGCTTTGGTCACTGAGATGAAAGTAAACAGTGTGTGTCAGATACCAACGTAAACTTTATAGCTTCAGGAGGCACCATGGGTTTCTGCCAGCCCTCTTGCTTTTCTCCTCTATCATTAGATCAGGCGTACCTCAAGGACTCATCCATTGACCTGGGTCCAAGAATGAAAAGATACGAAGAGCCCCAAACCCAGCATTAATCTTCTGAGGTGTAATGTGAACGAAAAGATGTTTGCTGCTGTGAGGCACCACACAGCTATGGAGGATGTCTGTTATCAAAGCACAGCTGCAGGAGGGGCCACAGAGCCTCTCTTTGGTCCCGTTTATGTCACGGGCCCTCCCTTGGACCGATTGATGTGCTAGGGGAGTGGGGCACCATGTCACTAAAGGCACCCAGGCTGCACTGTGGTGCATTCCCCACAGCTTCGTGGGTCTGCCGATCAGACTTCCCCTCTAGAAGCTGTGAAGAGATACCCCACGACCAAGGTAAGAGAAACCCAAATAAGATGGAAGGTATTGCAAAAGGGCATCAGAGGGCAGACACACTGAAATCATAATCACAGAAAACTAGTCAATCTATTCACATGGACCATAGCCTTGTCTAACTCAATGAAACTAAGCCATGCTGTGTGGGGCCAGTCAAGACGGGTGGGTCATGGTGGAGAGGTCTGACAGAATATGGTCTACTGGGGAAGGGAATGGCAAACCACTTCAGTATACTTGCCTTGAGAACCCCATGAACAGTATCAAAAGGCAAAATGATAGGATACTGAATGAGGAATTCCCCAGGTCAGTAGGTGCCCAGTATGCTACTAGAGATATGAGATGGCTGGATGGCATCACCAACTTGATGGACATGAGTTTGAGTGAACTCCGGGAGTTGGTGATGGACAGGGAAGCCTGGCGTGCTGTGATTCATGGGGTCACAAGGAGTTGGACACGACTGAGCGACTGAACTGAACTGAACTAGTCATACAAATGCCAGTGTGCATCCATAGGGCGGTCCTCCATCAGAGAACTCAGCGGTCCAGACTCCCTTCTTCTTGTAACCCTTGATCTATATATCTGGCCTTCAAGGTCTTGAGTCACAGGAAGAAAGCTGAATGTTTATAAAGAGTGTCTTTAAGGGCCATCATTGGAAATGTCAATATGATTTTCATTCATATCCCACCAAGTAGCAGGAGCCCACCTAATTGCAGAGCAGGCTGGAAATTACAGTTTTCCCAGTGCCCACAAGGAAGGAAACAGAATTGAATTGGGTTAGCTTGTGGCACAGTTTCTGTCATAGAACTGTGTTTGCCCATTCTAAGGGCAAAGACCTCTGTGGTCTTTATCACCAAAGGAGAACAGGAAAAGTGAGAATTCCTGAACAGTGGTAACCACTGTCCCCTCTGTGAGATAACACTGTGGCTGGCCACTCAGTGCAGTGACTTAGAAACCAGGGACCAGCTGTGGTCCTGTACCTTTAACTTACAAAGACTAACAGTGGACCCTCTATCCATGAGTCTACTCTTATTATACATATACATATATATATATATATATATATATGACATCAAAATTAACTTTAAATATGATTATTTGGGAGCTTCTTTGAAAGTTTGACAAAAGTCAAGGACACTGAAATTGCCCAGATGCAAGAAAGATTTAATGGGTTCAACATCCTTCAAAGCTTATATGCTTCAGGCCACAATCCTTGAGAATGCTCTATCAGGCCCCGTCCAACTTTGACAGTTTATGATTCAGTTGGACAGATCTGAGGGGGGAGAGCGAAGGAAGAACAGGAGAGCTGCTGGGCAGTGGAGAGGAGACCTCACCTAGAGCCAACGTGCTCGGCAGACCTGCGCAGGGGCTGTCACCCTCCTCTTTCCATCTGCGATAAAACTTAACCCACAGACAGTTTTATCATGTCCTGCTGGAAGTGATCAAAAATATATATATCAGACAGATTTATTTTCACACATTTTCAGTGAGTTGACAGCCTCTTATCCTGAGCTGAGATATGGGTTCGGCGATATCCTCTCGTTTGCAGCGCAGCCCACTTTGCGCATCTGAATGACGAATGGCCGATCTACAGGTTGGTAAATAAGCAAACAGCCATCAGCCATGCCCTATCCACGATTGTTAGCATGAATCAGTTTTACATGATGTGTCATATATCTCAGAGCAGAGCAAAGAGCCTCGCTGGAAGGCAGAGATGCGAGGCCATCTTGAGTACACCACTAACTTCTCTGGGTATTTTGGCACTTGTACTGTCTGCTTCTTGTCTATAAGAAATATGGGTCTCTGTCCCTTTCATTAACATTGTGTTCTTAAGACATAGACATACCTTGTACCGCCACAGGACTGGAGTGCTGGGGAAAGGGAGGCCGCTAGTCTCCTGTTCTGTGGCCATAGCTGAGGTCCTTGCCTTAGAATAACCATCCTGTAAAAGTCCAAGGTGGAGTTTGTGACAAAGACTGGATGGGGCAATTTGAAGATAAACTCCTAGAATTAAAAAAAAAGAAAAAAGTTTAAAGGGCCATTCCTAAGTGTGACATCTTAACAACTGAGAGTTTGTTCATCCCCTCACTCAGAAGACAGGAGAGCATTGTTCTGTAATGACAGAGATCCCCTTTCCAAGCTCCAGAGTCCTATTCAAGTTGGGGAGATAAGACACATATCAGAGTCATCTAGTTAACAAGGAGTTTCTAAAGCCTGCACAAGAGACCCACGGTCAGCATTCTGCATAAGGCCCCATGGAATGGTGTGGGCCACGTTGAGGACCCAGGTGTCTTGCTCAATAAGCCCAACAGAGCCAGCATTTCTAGTTGGTAGGACAGATCATCAGTTCTTTGAGTAAAGTGAGGAGTTTACTTCCCACGAAGAGGAAAATCGAATCAGATTCGGTGATCCTCAGTGCTGTCTCTGCCTTGGGAACTACATCTGGTCTAGCCTAGACCATGAGCCCTGCTCTGTAGTCAAGTTTCCTATATGAGCCTCTTGGTAGACTGTATGGGACCAGTGTTCAAAAATACATGCTTGTCAAACTTACGGTTGCCAGAAGGGAAGGATGAAGGGAAAGGATAGTCAGAGAGTTTGGGGCGGACATGCACACACTGTTACACTGAAAATGGGTAAGCGACAGGGCCTTCCTGTACAGCACAGGGAACTCTGCCCAGTGTTATGTGGCAGCCTGGATGAGTGGGGAGTTTGGGGGAGAATGGACACATGCGTATGTATGGCTGAGTCCCTTTGCTGTCCACCTGAAATTGTCACGACACTGTTAATCAGCTATACCCCCATGTAAAGTAAAAAGTTAAAAAATACATGTTTGTATTACTGCACATACTGAAAGCAAATGTACAGGGACTGGGACCCAATGGTTATTCTTACCTCCTATCTTGGGCTCCTTCCAGGGCATATTACCATTAAATGGGATGACATGTAAAATAATCTACTGTATGTAAATTTAAAACACATCATTTATCATTCTTTTATCATCATTTGCTTAGTGCCTTTTTTTTTTTTTAGTTAACTTTTTAAAAAATTTTACTTTTTGCATGTAAATATATTTCAAGTTAGTGTGTGGAAACAAAGATAAGGACAATCAAATGCTACTGGTCATTTAAGCCAAAGGAGTGGTTACTTCCAGGTGACATTGAGATTGACGTCATGGAGGAGGTGGAGTTTGAACTTATTGCAAGGGATGGTGAGATTTAAATATTTAGAGGTTGGCAGTATGACATTCCAGCTAGAGTATATGATCAGAAAAAAGGCCTAGAGGCTGTTGTGCTTGCGTGTGTATCACAGAGGCAGCCATAGAGAGTGATAGAAAATAATTTGGAGCAGAAAACTGCAAGCCTTGAATGCCAGGTTTAGGGTTTTGAGGAGGATATGGGGGTCAGGAAGTTTTTCAAGTGAAAATAACATCATTTGACTAATGGTGGCAGAGCATTAAAGCATTAGAAGTGGAAAGTTTGGAGGTTTGAAGGAATGCTTAGTAGACAGGCATCAGTCCAGAGGTGTCAGCCTGAACTAGTCAGGATGTAGGAGGAGCAGGTGAAGAGGAGAACATAACATCTGAGGGCCAGCTCTATGGTTTTAGCAGTTACCTTCATAAAGGGATGAGGAGAGAATGAAGAATTAGAGATGGAGCTTCCTCTCTCTGTGTGTGTGTGTGTGTGTGTGTGTGTGTGTGTGTGTGTGTATCTCCCCAACTAGACAGTGTGGTGTCCTGGAGGAAAAGGACTCTGTGTTCACATCAGAATCTCAAGTATCCAGCATAGTCCTTTGTACAAAGTAGAAGTTCAATAAATGATTGCTGAATTTCACCTTGGTCCCCTCCCTAACATTTTTGCTATCTATTCTCAGAAACTCTGCCCCCTAGAGGGTGGAGAGTCCCTCTGATAAAGCAGACCTGGGACTTTCTGGGTCAGACTGTCATAGAAAGTCCTCTTAGGTTTAGACAGAGAATGGAATCAGCCATTGGGACTGGACTGGAAAACGGACTCTCCGTGTGGGTAATTGCTAGAAGGATATCTACCCTTTCTGTGGCTTTGTTGATTATTGCTTTTAAGTGATTTGGAATAATAGGAAACTCAGAAACAGTCCATTAGTGCAGTGCTTCTTACATCATAGAACTCCTCACCGCCCTTGCTAGACCTTCGGGCTCCTTGCTTGAAGATTTCCAGTATTAAGAGGTCAGTCGGAGAAGACTCTTGAGAGTCCCTTGGACTGCAAGGAGATCCAACCAGTCCATTCTAAAGGAGATCAATCCTGGGTGTTCATTGGAAGGACTGATGCTAAAGCTGAAACTGCAATACTTTGGCCACCTCATGCGACGAGTTGACTCACTGGAAAAGACACTGATGCTGGGAAGGATTGGGGACAGGAGGAGAAGGGGACAACAGAGAATGAGATGGCTGGATGGCATCACCGACTCGATGGACATGAGTTTGAGTGAACTCCAGGAGTTGGTGATGGACAGGGAGGCCTGGTGTGCTGTGATTCATGGGGTCGCAAAGAGTCAGACACAACTGAGCAACTGAACTGAACTGAACTGAACCCTGACGTTATCAAAAGATTCTGTATTTGTTTCCAAGTTCTAGAACTTTTAGCTTTCTACTCCATGGTTTTTATGTCACAGCTATGGACTCCTGTGTCCATGTACACACCAGCCTGCCCACTGCCATTTTTCTTATGGATCTGAACCCTTTCAGGACTTCAGTTCAGTTCAGTTCAGTCGCTCAGTCGTGTCCGACTCTCCACGACCCCATGAATTACAGCACGCCAGGCCTCCCTGTCCATCACCAACTCCTGGAGTACACTCAAACTCATGTCCACAGAGTTGGTGATGCCATCCAGCCATCTCATTCTCCGTCGTCCCCTTCTCCTCCCGCCCCCAACCGTTCCCAGCATCAGAGTCTTTTCCAGTGAGTCAACTCGTCGCATGAGGTGACCAAAGTATTGCAGTTTCAGCTTCAGCATTAGTCCTTCCAGTGAACATCCAGGATTGATCTCCTTTAGAATGGACTGGTTGGATCTCCTTGCAGTATAAGGGACTCTCAAGAGTCTTCTCCAACACCACAGTTCAAAAGCATCGATTCTTCGGTGATCAGCTTTCTTCACAGTCCAACTCTCACATCCATACATGACCACGGGAAAAACCATTGCCTTGACTAGACGGACCTTGGTTGGCAAAGTAATGTCTCTGCTTTTTAATATACTATCAAGGTTGGTCATAACTTTCCTTCCAAGGAGCAAGCGTCTTTTAATTTCATGGCTGCAATCAGCATCTGCAGTGATTTTGGAGCCCAAAAAAATAAAGTCTGACACTGTTTCCACTGTTTTTCCATCTATTTCCCATGAAGTAATGGGACCAGATGCCATGATCTTTGTTTTCTTATGGTTTCCTAAAATTAATGTAGAAGACTATTTAGAAGGATCTAGGAGTTCCAATGGAACAGAAATCATGCTGCATTCAAATTCAGGTGCAGTTGAGGAGGAAAAACTTTCACAAATATTTTTAAGCTGAAATGCTGTGTTTGCAGTAGTTTTCCTCAATTACCACAGCATCCTACGTAGCAGAAAGGATGTGGGCAGAGATTCTGACTAGGGGCCTCATCTCATTGTTGGGTTTTCTTTGAATAATAATATCAGATGAACTCACCTCCTTCTGATTTGACAATCCAAATTTTGCTTATTATTGGAGTTATCAGGGAGAGAAGGAGATAAATACTATAGAAAATAGCAGAGATGCTCTAAAGGATTTAGTTGAAGCAACAGGAAGGGAAAACACATCACAGAAGCCACTCTGTGAATGTACATCAATTCATGAAAAGCCACTTACGGTCCTTTTGCCTTGAGAAACATCACAGGTCTTTGGCAGACAATAGGTTGAAGGGAACATGATTTTTTCCACTATCTCATAGCAATAATCTGTACCCACCAGCCCTATCATTTTTCCTTCTAGAGAAAGCCAGCTGCTGCTTCCACATTACAGCTGTCACTTCTGCATTAAGTCTTTTCTTCATGTAGATCATTGTGTATGCAGTTGTTCCCAGCAACCAGCTACTTGGGATATAAAGATGACCAAAACCCAACCTCTGCCTTAGAAAGTTCACTTTCTCCAAATTGTCAGGGTTTCCAAACCCTCCTTCCCTACCTTTCCAAGAGTCTCTTGTACACACTCTGTACCTGCCTGCTGTGTCACTTCAGCTATGTCCAACTCTTTGTGATCCTGTGAACTTGTAGCCCGCCAGGCTCCTCTGTCCATGAGATTCTCCAGGCAAGAATACTGGAGTGGGTTGCCATGCCCTTCCCCAGGGTATCTTCCCAACCCAGAGATTGAAACCAACTCTCTTATGTCTCCTGAATTGGCAGGCAGTTCTTTACAACTCTACTCTATGGCTTATCATTATTCTAGGAAACATGGCATTCGGGATCAAAACCAGCTGTATTTATCTGGACCGAGCAGTTAGGAAGGTAGTGGGATAGTAACCTTCTGTGTGTGTTAAATAGCCTACGTTTGTTAATGAAACCTAAGAACTTGCCAGCTCATGATGAGCACATGGTTAACTGGAGGTCTCTGGTCCAGAGATCTGTCATGCATTTGCACAACCTGCTTCTTTGAACTTTAGTAAAAAGCTATTTGTATATATATATATGTGTGTGTGCATTCCCATCAGATTTATCCTAATGGTCTGGAGTCTTGATCTGTGGTTTCTTTTTTTTTCCCTTTTATTGTCGTTTCCTTATTTTTGGCTGTGCTGGTTCTTTGTTGCTGCATGGTTTTGTCTCTAGCTGTGGTGAGCAGGGGTTGTTCTCTAGTTGTGACATGTGGGCTTCTCATTGCAGTGGCTTCTTTTGTTGTGAAGCACAGGCTCTAGGGCATATGGATTTCAGTAGTGGTGGCATGGTGGGCTCAGTAGTTGCAGCTCCTGGGACATGTGGCTTAGGGGCTTAGTTGCCCTGTGGCACGTGGGATCTTCCTGGAGCAGGGATCGAACCCATGTGTCCTGCACTAGCAAGCAGATTCTTTACTACTGAGCCACCAGGGAAGCCCTTAATTTGTGGTTTCTTAGCTTCAAAATTCTTTTTTAGATCCCGACTCCAGGTTTCTTTCTAAGCAGAGAGTAACCCTGTAGTCTACCAAAGGTGAACTTAGGCACTGCCATTCCCAAACCCCTCGCCATGGAGTGGTCTAGAAAAGGAAACAAGAAGAGTTAAGGTTCAACACTGAAAAAATTACCTGCAGCAGTCTCTGCCTTCATAGGGAAAAATAAATAGAGCTCTGTATGAAGACTTTGAACCTTCCCATTCAGACTGTTTTAAAGACATAAATCTAAACTCATCCATAAAACGCTGAATGGTTTTCTTAATATCTGGCACACCAGCTCTCAGGCTCACTCCCCCATGCCTGCGTGTGAACATCACATCGTCTGGAAGGAAATGGTGTTTCCATGAGCTCTTTCAGGGAATTTAGTGCTCCAGAAGGAGCTGTATTTTTCAGGGGCTCTCAAACTCACCCCTGAGGTACCATAAAAGATTAAGCTTGCCTCATTCATGGGAAGTAGATTTTTGAAAATCCTGATTTATTTCAAAGTTAGGTAGTAAAGCATTCTGATCGACCCCATGTGGGTAAGAGAAACAAAGAGGATAGAAAGCATGACACAGAAAACATTTTCTGAAAACTGTTTCCTTTTCCCATCAAGATGCATTTCAACAATATGCAAATTAGGTGGTACCATTGTGCGATAATTATGTTTTCTTAATGTTTCCACAACAGCCCTGCTTTTGCCAGACTTCAATATTGTGGCAGCATAATGGTCACTTTGGAAGGGATGAACACCCATTATATCTGGCTAAGGAAGACCTTAGAAAATCAAATTCAGATAATGCAAAGAATATACTTTCCATTGCTAATTTGTTTCACAGTTATCTTAGCAAGGGTAAAAATAGTGTTCTCTCCAGAAAAAAAAAAAAAGGATAAAATGCATATGAATTAGAAATACCCTGAAGTGCACATCCCTCAAATTTTAAACATATGCTTTAAAAGCTTCCCAGGACCATCAGACACACAGGCTGGGTTGATCCCAATACAGCTGATTCATCAACGTGCAAGCCACTGGAAGAAAGTTCTGGGTAGTTAATAACCACTGTTTTTTGTTAAGTCAGTTTGCAAAATGCGCTAGATTAAACGGTTATCCAAGTTTTATTCCTATAGAAACACTCTGATATGGTAATATTGAAGAGTTATCATCCAAAGCCAGATAAAAGCATTTCCAATCTATGTGGAAATGGAACCCTGTTTTCACAGAGACTCAAGAGAACTTGGGCTACCCCAGTACCCGTTGTTAAACTAGACTTGTAGTCCAGTTGACTGAAGGCCAAACTAGAAATAAAATCTCAGATCCCCAGTTTCTCAGAACAGCTCTCTACCCCCTCTTATTCGTTCACTGTCTGCTTGTTTGGCAGAAGCTCATCTGATATTGACACATTTATAAATGCTTACTTTTTATAAGATTCTAGAATTTTTCTACAGGTAGCAATAGATCAGTAATATCCTAGTTTATTCTTACTCCTTGGAAGGAAACTTATGACCAACCTAGACAGCATATTAAAAAGCAGAGACATTACTTTGCCAACAAAGGTCTGTCTAGTCAAAGCTATGGTTTTTCCGGTAGTTGTGTATGGATGTGAGAGTTGGGCTATAAAGAGAGCTAAGTACCAAAGAACTGATGCTTTTGAACTGTGGTGTTGGAGAAGACTCTTGAGGGTCCTTTGGACACCAGTCTATCCTAAAGGAGATCAGTCCTGAATATTCATTGGAAGGATTGATGTTGAAGCTGAAACTCTAATACTTTGGCCACCTGATGTGAAGAGCTGACTCATTGGAAAAGACCCTGATGCTGGGAAAGATTGAGGGCGGGAGGAGTAGGGGACAACAGAGGAAGAGATGGTTGGATGACATCACCGACTCAATGGACATGAGTTTGGATAAACTCCAGGAGTTGGTGATGGACAGGGAGTCCTGGTGTGCTGAGGTTCATGGGGTCACAAAGAGCTGGACATGACTGAGTGACTGAAATGAACTGATGCTTTTCATATCCTAAATGAATTTAATAGTTTAAAACATGCATATCTGCCCCTGCTGCTGTTGCTAAGTCACTTCAGTCGTGTCCGACTCTGTGTGACCCCATAGACGGAAGCCCACCAGGCTCCCCCGTCCCTGGGATTCTCCAGGCAAGAACACTGGAGTGGGTTGCCATTTCCTTCTCCAATGTGTGAAAGTGAAAAGTGAAAGTGAAGTCGCTCAGTCGTGTCCAACCCTTAGCGACCCCACGGACTGCAGCCTACCAGGCTCCTCCATCCATGGGATTTGCTAGGCAAGAGTACTGGAGTGGCTTGCCATTGCCTTCTCCATATCTGCCCCTAGGTAATTGTTTAAATAGATGCAACCCTTTATAGCAGGGGTCTCAGACCTCACTGCCTCCAAGGCCAGGGAAGGAATGGATGCATGGGCAACAGCTCAGCTTTACCTGACTACTGCTTTGTGAAAATCTGAGCACTCTGTTACTAGTTTTGATTTTTTTTTTAAGGAAAAAGCCAAACATGGACCTTTTTTATGTGAAACTCATTAATGTGAAATTAATGTAATTGTAGCAAGTGGCTCAAAAAAAAAAAAGAAAATGTTGGCCAACACAATACATCTACAGGTAGAATTTGGCCTATTTTTGGCTGCCAGTTTTCCATCTCTGCTTTACATTTTGTAATTAGTCCAGTTCTCTCCCTTGAGGGGAGAGAGTTCTCTCCCTGTGGGAACAGAACAGTGGGAGAGAGACTCTGGGGGTTGGTAGGGGACACAGGCAGACAGTGAACAGGTTGGAGCTGTTACCAGCTTCTGTCCCCATAGTGACCAAGCGACACAAAAGCCAGAGACAGACGGCCAGATGGCCAGAGGTAGAGAGGAAGCAGACAGGTTGAATCCTGGGCTACTCCTTTATCTCTTTGTCTGCTTTCAGCTTTCTAAATGTATTTCAGCAGGGTTTATTTTTTAGAGCAGTTTTAGGTTCACAGTGGAATGGAGTGGAAAGTGCCGAGATCTCCTTCAGCCAGTCCCCACACAGCCTTCCCCACTGCCAACACTGCGAACCAAAGCAGCGGGTTTGTTTCAGCCAGCTCACCCGCACTGACTCATCATCAGCCCGTGGTTTACCTTAGTCAGTCTTGGTGTGGGTGTGTTCATTGTATGGGTTCAGACGCTTGTATGACATTTTCCCTCTGTGCTTTGCCCTTCATCACTCCCTCCCCAGCCCCTGGCAAGCGCTGATCTGTTTCCCTTCTCCATACTTCTACTTTCTCAAATGCTTGGACTCAGACAGTGTGTTGCCGTCTCAGATGGGCTTCTTTAGCTTAGTAATAAGGATTGGACTTTCCTGTGTGTCTTCACATGGCTTGACTGCTTATTTTTTAGTGCTGAATAACATTCCATGGCCTGGGTAAACCAGTATTTATCTATTCGCCTACCAAAGGACATCTTGGTTCCTTCCAGGGTTGGCAGTTATGAAGAAAGATGTTATTATACACATCTGCTGCAGGTTTTTGTGTGGACATGGATTTTCTGCTGCTTTGACTAAATAACAAGGAATGAGACTGCTGGATTGTAGTTATGTGCAGTTTTGTAAGAAATCACCGAAAGGTACCATTTTGCACTTGCACCATCAGTGAATGGAGTTCCTGTTGCTCCACAGCTCTTGTCTTTCTTTTAATACCCGATATAATGTATTGTTCTCAGCCTACGGATGGACATGCACTCACCGAGTGACTTGGTACATGACGTTGCTGCTTCGGGAGCCGGGTCTCGAAACACCTGAAGGAGGAGAGCCCTTCTTTGTGCCTCGTGGGTTTGGTGCATTGTGAAAGGTGGACGTCACCTGGCAAAGCAGCGTTTCACCAGGGGCTGGCCAAGGCACCAGGCCCTCACAAGCTCTCTCCCCCCGTTCTTTTTCTAAATTTTATTTATTTGTGTCTGTGCTGGGTCTTCGCTGCTGCACACAGACTTTCTTTTCTACTTGCAGCGGGTGGTGGCTGCTCCCTCATGGTGCTGTGTCGGCTTTTCTCTGTGGTAGCTTCTCTTGCTGCGGAGTGTGGACTCTGTGGTGCGAAGGTTTCAGTAGCTACAGCGTGTGGACTAAGTTGCTCCTGGTGTTGGGATCTTCCCAGACCAGGATTTGAACCCTTGTACCCTGCATTGGCAGATGGATTCTTAATCACTGGACCACCAGCAACATCCTCTCCCTACATTTTCATTGGGAGAAATCCATTTCCTCACTACTATTCCCGGAGGAAGTTGGGCAGCATAGATTGTTAAAGATTTTGCCCTCAGGATTTTAAAAATTGCCCAGCCTTTAGTCTAAGAGCTGGTAAATTGAGCTGAGTAGAGATATGGATAAAATTAGGAAGCCGATGGTAGCACACTTCGTCTTTTAACTTCTGTAATCATTTTCTTCCATAGCTGGGCTGAATACCATGCAGGCAGAAGACAACCTCATTGTCTCCCATTATATGTTCAGATTCACCACTTGGATGAAATCTTGGTGGAATCTTAGAACATTCAAGGGTCATGCTCAGCTAATTCTAAAATCTCCCTATGACTTTTAATTCTCAAAACAATCTCAAATGAAGGAATTAAAAGGTTCTTTCTGTTGTAAGAATCTAAAAGTCTAAACTGTTATCTGATAGTAAAGATTCTCAGAGCCTTGCTCAGTATTGCCTTGGCCTTTTAGTTTTGCTGAAGCTGGAGGAGATGGTGGGAGCCCGCTACTTTCCTTCTTGGTCTCCTGGTCCTCATCAGCTGGCTTACACTCCAGGCCAGGACCAGGGGTTGGCAAGCAGGCGAAAAGGGCTCAATCTCTGGGACTGATGCTGCCATGAGTTGGCATCGGACCCTCTGCACTTGGAGGATGTTTAAATCTCTTTCTCTTTGGCACATTTTTCCCCCAGTTGGTTCTTTTGTATGTTTCTTGGTGATTCTGCTCTAGGACCCTCCAGCAGCCCTGCAGGGATATTTCTCTTCATCTAGTAAGATTCCCTTCCTTCGGTTCTGGAATCAGATCACAGGAGTTTACATCACTAATAAATTACCCAGACCCCCGTGTCTCAGTTAATCTACCCTTGAAACAAGACAATAACAGAATCTACCTCATAGGGCTCTGAAAGTGATTCAATGAAGTTATTAATGTAAAGTGTTTAGAGGTTGTCCTGTGGTAAGATACAGTAATAAACATTATTGTTAATGTAATGTACTAATAATTTGAAGGCAATGTCTAGAAGATTATTACCAAGGGCACAAATTCAATGTCAAAGAGACTGGGAACTAGTTATGAGGAATTCTGGCATAGCAAAATAAGAAATAGGTTTTCAAGTCACGTGATGCAGTGGGAAAGTAGAGAGACGCCGGAGCCACTTTCAGGAGACCTAGACTTCAGTCCTAGATCTGGTATCAAATGCCGTGTGTTCTTGTAAATATATCAGAACCAGTCTGTTCTGCATCTCATGTCCCTCCCTGCATTTTGAATAAGAAACATGGTTTTCTGTTGATCTTTTCTTTTTGCTGCTTTGGTACCAGCCAAATTGTATAGTCTTCAATGTCTTCATCTTTAAACTGGAATCAGCAGCCTAGCTCATCCCAAAGTTTTGGTAAAGATCAAGAGAGATGGTCTGTAAATGAACATACCATAAACTCTAAATCCTTCATTCAGTCCCTCAGCAAACATTTATTGACCAACCTCAGTCCCAGATGCTATAAAACTGTAAACTATTGCCAACATTACCGTTAAGGAATTAGGTCAACTCCAGTGTTTCTTCTCACCCTAAAATTCTTGGAATCAAATCATATGAAAGAAGGAATCCTTCCCATTTTCCATGAGTGGTCTGCACCTGGTAGCTCAGAGTAACCCTGTCCAGTTGAAGTTACTGTGGTGATGAAAACAAGCTATGTCTGCACTGACCAGTGTGGGAGCCACTGGCCACATGTGGCCACTGAGCACTGTAAGTACAGTTAGTGCTACTGAGGAGTGGAATGTTTAATTTTATTTAATTTTAAATAACATATTTAAATAGCTGTACTTGACTAGTGGCTACTAGTGAAATACAGTTTTCAATACATATTGAAAGGTGAAAAATTCTAGCTCCCTAAGCACAGGGTTCTGCAGGAAGAAAGAAAGAAATGCAGACCAGAAATACAGTCTGATTTGGGAGATACATTTGCTGCTTGGTGGGAGTGTGTGTTTGACTGCAGATAGTTCATTTTAATATTGAACCCTGGAACTTGAATAACTGTGATGCATCAGGAAGAGAGTCCAGCTTAAATTGTAAATGTCTGATGATTACTTTGCCCTGAAAATGGAGTAGGGGAAATCCTTAAGCTTTCTGTTCTGACAGAATATAATTATGTGTGTTTCATGAACTCTGAAGAATCAGGGATTTATTAGAAATTTCCCACTCATTGGTCCTTCAAACAGGCAAAAGATTTAAGAGACACTAAAAACAAATGCTTTTCCTCTTAAGTGTCTCACTGAAAAGGATATAATAGTGAATGACTTAGAAAACATATACTAAGTGCTTCTGATTCTGTAAATCAGACACCACTAGATGGTATTTAAGACAGGTCGTCCTGCAAATTAACACCCTGAGCAGATGTTTGGCATGTCTTTTTGAAAACAGATACTCGGAGATGCCTGGTATGGCCACAGGCAGAACAGACTCCAAGTTCATTCTCATGCCAGGCCTGGCCTTTTCCCTGTTTCTGCAAAGGCGGTGGAATTCCCCAAATCTATTAAAATGAGACAGTCAGATAGAAAAACTGTTTCTCCTCTACTGTTTCCACAGAACGCTTCTGTGACCTCATGTGTCAGCTTTTCCTCACACCAAGCAGTTCTCTGACACCAGCAGGGTGGCCCGCCCTTCAGTTCGGTTGTGGCACTAACAACCTCGCTCTAGGACAGAACCCCAGGTGAAGTGTCTGCACCTCAAGACCGCCCCACTTGCGGTATCAGCTGCAAGTCTCAGGGTGTCACCTGTGCTCTGACCAACCAGCTGCAAATCCAGGTTCCCGCGACCCTTTAGTTTGATTATTTGCTAGAGAATGGCTCACGTAACTCAGAAACAGAAGTCACTGCTTTACTGTAGAGGATGTGATCAAGAACAGAGGGGAGCAGCCAGGTGGGAGGATCTATTTCCTTACCTTTTCCTCCTCCTGCATTCCCCTTGCTTTCCTTGGCCTGTGGCCTCTTTCCTCCATTTTTAAAGCACATTGGTTTAACCTCTGCTTCTGTTGTCATATCTCTTTTTTTTCTCCCTTTGACCCTCTTGCCTTCCACTTAGAAATATGCTTGTTACTAGATAAAATCCACCCAGATAATCTTGGATAACTGTCATCTTGAGATCCTTAAACCAATTACATCTGCAAAGTCTCTTTTTGCCATGTAAGGTAATATATTGATAGGCTATGAGGATCAGCCTGTAGACATGTTTGGGGGCCATTATTCCATCCCAGAGTCCTAAGCGGGTAGCAAGCAACCTGAACAGTGAGTGTGCAGCAGCTGTCTGCTCTGCTTGGACCAGTGGTTCCCTGAGTGCTTCCTGGACTTGGAGCGTCAGCAGCACCCAGGAACTTGATAGGAAAGTCTGTTCTTAAGCCCACCTCAGACTTGCAGAATCAGATACTCTAGGGAAGTGGAGTTCAGCAGTCAGTATTTTAACAGGCCTTTAGATGATACTGAGCACCGCTGGAGTTTGAGAACCACTAGCCTAGGGAATGATGTCGGGAACGGACTCATACTATTCATGCTCTTGGGAGCAACTGTCTTTCCTTTCCTCTGTTTTTTCTTTAATTTTATCATTTTTATTTTCCGTTATGCTGGGTCTTCGTTGCTGCACGGGCTTTTCTCTAGTTGTGGTGTGCAGGCCTCTCATTGTGGGGGCTTTGAGAACGGGCTCTACGGTGCTCCAGCTTCACAGTAGCTGCGGTTCCCAGGCTCGACTGCACAGGCTCAGTAGTTTGGGCACATAGGCTTAGTTGCTCCGTGGCATGTGGGATCCTCCCGGATCAGGGATCAAACCCCTGTCTCCTGCATTGACAGGCGGATTCTTTACCACTGAGCCACCAGGGAAGCCCTTCTTTACTCTTTGTCAAGGAGAGATGCCTTTAAGTTTTTTAAAGGTTAAATTTCTATCAGATTTAATGTCGTCGTGTATTTGTCACAGTTGTTCTCTGCACTGCATAGGTTTTAAGATGGCTTGTGAAATCCAGTTAAGTCCCCTTTTAAGTAGGGGAGGTTTTAGTCCAGTTTTGTTACCACTGGGGTATTTGTGCAGAGGAGACAGGAACTGGAGGAAAGGCCTGTGGAGGGCGTTGCTCCTCTCCCCCTTATTCCCTTTTCCTTTCCACCACCCCTTCCCACTCCAGCAGAGCAGGCTTGCAGGTATTAGTTACAAGTCAACAAACACCTTGTTGGAGGAGGTTGGTAAAGTATCAAGCCACTGATTTACAGAATTAGAAAATGATAGAATCAGAAGAGGTCTGCGAGAGCATGTTTCCCAGGCTCTCATTTTACAGGGGACTCTGAGGCTGAAAGAGGTCACACACAAGGTCACATGATTAATGTGTGGAAGTCAGGGCTAGCAGCCCAGATGCCTGATTTTATGCTAGTCAGGTAGCATCTCTGAGACGCATAAAAAGTATGAGCTGCTTTCACCCAAAACAAAGAAACGACTGAAACAAGGTGAATCTGACCAGCTCTCATTTTCATTAAGGCTCCACACTGTGAGGAGAATCAGTTAGCAAAACACGAGGATCGAGTTATTGGCTCTAATGCCGGAGCAGAATGAAATTGAAATTTATCCGAGGTGTGTCCAGAGCAAGAGTAGATATAAGAAATCTTTATAGTCCTATAGACATAAACGCACTTTGAAGGCAGAGATAAGAATATTAGAAAATCAATGGGGGACTGAGGTTTATGAAGCCAGTTGCTGGAGGAGGTGGAGGGGAGTGAGGGACTGCCAGAACAAAGGGAGGGGTTATTATGAGAATAATGTGAAAATCCAGACGCTGAAATATGGAGCCAACCCCGGAGTTCTTCACATTTGTTTTTAAGAATGAAAATATACAAGAGCTTGCTGAAGAATGAAGGGCAGGATTTCCTTTCCTTTAATCCAGAAGATGAAAATGATGATGACTTAAACAGGAATGTGTAGGGCAGGACAAGGAGGGGAATGGAGGTCCAGCGAAGAAGCAGGAGAAAACTGTAGAAATTTGCCACCATGCTCTAGCACATTAAAATGTGGGGCTTTAAAAATAACCAAGAGAACATTTTATTGGTTTTTATTTTCTCTTTTCTTTTTTTTTTCTCTTGTGAGAGGGAATATGGTTATTCTAGTGGTAAATACGTTTTGGAAACTGATGAATTCAAATTATTAACATCAGTATGTAGAGTCAGACTTCCTCCCAAGAGGGGCTACCAACCCACTTATTAATTTTCACAAAGCTAGGGGACATATTTTTATTTAAAAAAATTAGTTGAGCATTTTTAATGCCTTTCTTTTCCCATTTGCTTTCGTTTTATTTATTCATTATTAGAAAGAGAGAGGCTGTGTGTGTGTGAGAGAGATCCAATTTCCCTCCATGCACTCTCTGTAAATGTCAACTACACCATCTGGTGGTGATTGGATAAATGTGCACTTGGCTTAAAAAATGAAAATCAAATTCGAAAAATACCTGGGTTTCCTTGGTGGCTCAGATGGTAAAGAATCCGCCTGCAGTGCAAGAGACCTGGGTTTGATCCCTGGATTGGGAAGATCCCCTGGAGGAGGGCATGGCAACCCACTCCAGTATTCTTGCCTGGAGAATCCCCACAGACAGAGGAGCCTGGTGGGCTACAGTCCATGGGGGTCTCATAGTCAGAAACAGCTGAGCGACTAAGCATAGCACAATAGCATGATTTCTCATTACCTTCAGTCATTAAATTAAATACCAGCTCCGATGCCATGAATATTAACTAGGATTCAAAGTAAAAATTAACTAGATGCTTGTTGTGGAATATTTGTTATAAAATGAAGGGCAGTTAAAACTTAATAGATACAAAACTCTTACCCGATTCTTATTCATAAACAAAGCTTGGGAAATTTCCAAGTCCGTGATGCCAGTTGTAAAGGGTTTCATTTCATACCCACACTCGAGGGGGTTCCCTGAAACCCTTATCCTTCTCTACTTCAGCCCCTTATTAATTTTTTTCAGATTTTTAAAATAACCTTTTGTTATTTTATTTGCTTCTTTCCTCCAGCATTGCTTTTAAAATGAAGTAACTTTCACAAGAGTAGAGACTGCGTTTGTGGTTTTCCCCGTGGTGTCCCCCATGTGTATAGTAGACACTCAATATAAATATTCATCAATGAATTTAATTGAATTTAAAATACTTTATAATATGTGAAAAAAATAAAAACAGTTAATATGAACAATGAAATTAGAGTAATCTCTCTGAGTGGTATGGACGAACATTTTTTCAAGAAATTCAGTCAAACTGGTTTGGATATATCTCTGGTAGTTTTAGAAACTGCAGTTTTTGAAGCCATGCTTCTGACAGTAAAACTACTAGCATCCGTTCATTTTTCAGTGGGATGACATTAGTTTTGAAAAGCCTCCATATTGAGGCTGGGGTCTTTAGAACTAAACAGGTACCTTTCAGAATCATCGATCAGCTCAAAGAAGAACTTAGAAATTCACATTTTGACATTTGCCAGACTCCTCTGGGTTATAAATTAATGTTTATATAACTGATTTAAGTAGGCCCCACCACTGGGAGCTTCGTAAGTTGCCGAGTTTGTTGATGTCAGTACACTGGAAGCAAAGTGCTCACCTCTGCTTTCTTGGACATAAACTTAGTCACATAACAACAAGGATTCATTTTCAATCACAGTGCCACGTTTGTACTTTGACTTCTAACAAATGTCAAATGTTTCCTGACACATCTTCTAATCATGCAAAAGCTATTCAGACAGCAGAAGAAATGGTGGACAGATAACTAAATTGAACATGGATTTGAGTTGGACACTCTGCAGATTTTATGGGCAGTTGAGTTCATTCAATTTACAGAGCAATCTTGTGGGTTCCCAGAGATTCTTCTAGGGGGATTGTTCACTTTACTGAGAGATCAAGAACCTCGCAAAGGAAAATGGGGTGCAGAGGGATTAACCACCATAGTAATGAAGTCTTGGTCATATTCAGGGGAGGGGACGTGCTCTGGTTGGCTCTTTTTCCTCCCATGGTTGGTATGCAATGGACAGCTTGTAGGTGGGAATGGTGGGTGGGTGGAATGCTGGAGGGAATGCTGAAAGATTACGTAGATTCAGGAATTTAAAGACAGGGTAAACAAGAGGAGAAACGAGAATGGTGAAATTGCCAGCGTCCCCACAGATTCTCTGAATTTATCCTAAATATTCTGATACATCATATGTTGTATTCGCCCCCTGATTTTATTTGACCTTTATTTAAATATCATCTCTCTTTAGCAACAGAGTAGTTTTGTCACTTGGGATTAAAAATGATATTTTTGTAAAATGGCAAACCGTCTTGACATTTCATTACAAACTTTTTAACAAATTCCTCTTCTCATTCAAAACTCTTCTTCCAAAGAACAAAGCTTCTCATCAGTGGTTTTATTTTTATTTTAAAATGCTTCTTGTGGAGCAAAGAGGGTCTGCTGTGAGCCAGGAGGGCTGGACCCCACCGGCAGCCCCTCCGCTGTAGTCCTGTGACCTTGAGCAAGTCACACCCCTGTCTGGACTCCAGTTTCTTTGTCAGTAAAGTGAGATATTTAGCCGAATGATCTCCTGTAGGCTGTATGTGTTTTTTAGAATCACTTTGAGGCTTTAGATTTACTGCCCCCGCCCCCCTAATGCCTCATCCTTGGCAGCAAAAAAAAAGACTTTCCTGAAGGCCTCCCTTGAATATATTGAGGGAGGAAGAACAATGCCCCCCACCAAAGATGTTTGTATTTGATCCCTAGCCTGTGAATGTGCTACCTTATGTGGGGGAAAAAAAGGGTTTTGCAAATGTTATTAGATTAAGCACTTTGAGGTGGGGAGGTTAGCAGGGATTATGCAGGTGGACTTGGTCTACTCATTGGTCCTCAAAATCAAAGAACACTTCCTGACTGTGATCAGAGAGAGACGTGATGATGGAAGAGGGTCAGAGAGGTCATTGGTGGTTTGAAGATGGAGGAAGGGGACCAGGAGCCAAGGAGCATGTGCTGCCTTCACACGCTGGGAAAGGTGACCAAAGAGTCTTCTGTCAGGTGTCCAGGGAGGGCTGCGACCCTGCCAGTGTTCCTTTGGCCTCGATTTCAGCCCAGTCAGACCGAGCAGGACTTACAGAACTATAAAGTAATACATTTGTACCATTTAAACTGCTCTATTTATGTGTATAAATACACACATATATTCAGCCAGAATAACTTTTCAGCAACTCTAGGAAAACTATTGGATGGTCTAAAAACACACTGCATAGTTCATAACAAATGCCACTCAGGCTCAGCCAGCTGCATGGGTGTACGCCCAGTGTAAATAGTGAAAGAACCGTCAGAGGCAAGTGGCATCTGCCGTGTAGCTCTGGAGCATAAAGGTAATTGATCTGGTGTGAGAAACCTGGAATCAAAAGCAGCATGCAGATAGGTGTGAAATCACAGAGCAGAAGGGGACTGTCCATCTCCCAGGCCGCCTCCTTCATTCCACAGGTAACTAAACTCAAAGGAACAGGAACTGTCCCCCAAAAAAACCTGAAGTCCTTTCTGCTACAGGAGGAAGTTCTCATCATTGAGAGGAAAAAAGAAGTTCCCGTCATTGAGAAGACAGCAGGGTTGAAAAGTAAACGTCCATCACAGTATCTTAGAATCCGCATTGCCTGGGAGGGCTATGGCCCTGCCAATGTTCCTCTGGCCTCGATTTCAGCCCAGTCAGACCAAGTGGGACTGCTGACTTACAGAGATGTAAAGTAACTTGCAAATCAGCAGGTTCATCACATTCTGAGGTCTGGCTTCCCAATCCGGGAAACTGACCCCAAGTTGAGGAGTCACCGATGGAAGGGAAGGTAGCTGGCATATGAAGTGACACACAAGCAGTCAGCTCAGGCAGACACATCTCCAAATAATAAATAGAATCTCTGCTTTAACGTGGTCTACACTTTGTCCTAAATTATCTGGAAAATGTGGATATCGTCACTAGTTTGTTTGATCCCTTAACATAATGGTCACCATTGAGAATGTTAGAGGTAGTTTACCCCTGCTGCTGCTGCTGCTAAGTCACTTCAGTCGTGTCCAACTCTGTGTGACCCCATAGACGGAAGCCCACCAGGCTCCCCCATCCCTGGGATTCTCCAGGCAAGAACACTGGAGTGGGTTGCCATTTCCTTCTCCAATGTGTGAAAGTGAAAAGTGAAAGTGAAGTCGCTCAGTCGTGTCCAACCCCTAGCGACCCCATGGACTGCAGCCCACCAGGCTCCTCCATCCATGGGATTTTCCAGGCAAGAGTACTGGAGTGGCTTGTGCCATTGCCTTCTCCAAGTTTACCCCTAGAATCATATAAATGGAAATAGGCTTCAGAGGTTAGGGGCTGCATCCTGGAGGCAGAGGCAGCATTTCCACTCCATTCATCCACCCCCAGGCACTTGCCCGTGCCCTTTGCTCACTGGAACTTATGGTGCTTTCCTGTGAATGAAGACCCTTGAAGTATTATGAAAAGTGTTTTTACTTTCAGCCCAAGTATTACCCGGTCGGCCTGAAAATTGTGCCTCTTCAGGTCAGAATTCATGTACTCTGCTGCTGCTGCTGCTAAGGTGCTTCAGTCGTGTCTGAATCTGTGCGACACCATAGACGGCAGCCCACCAGGCTCCCCCGTCCCTGGGATTCTCCAGGCAAGAACACTGGAGTGGGTTGCTATTCCCTTCTCCAATGCATGAAAGTGAAAAGTGAGAGTGACGTCACTCAGTCGTGTCCGACTTTTAGCGACCCCATGGACTGCAGCCTACCAGGCTCCTCCGTCCATGGGATTTTCCAGGCAAGAGTACTGGAGTGGGGTGCCATTGCCTTCTTCTGTACTCTGGAAGAAGCACAAGCTGGAATCAAGATTGCTGGGAGAAATATCAATAACCTCAGATATGCAGATGACACTACCCTTATGGCAGAAAGTGAAGAGGAACTCAAAAGCCTCTTGATGAAAGTGCAAGAGGAGAGTGAAAAGGTTGGCTTGAAGCTCAACATTCAGAAAACAAAGATCATGGCATCTGGTCCCATCACTTCATGGAAAATAGATGGGGAAAGAATGGAAACAGTGTCAGACTTTATTTTTTTGGGCTCCAAAATCACTGCAGATGCTGATTGCAGCCATGAAATTAAAAGACGCTTACTCCTTGGAAGGAAAGTTATGACCAACCTTGATAATATATTAAAAAGCAGAGACATTACTTTGCCAACAAAGGTCCGTATGTCAAGGCTATGGTTTTTCCAGTGGTCGTGTATGGATGTGAGAGTTGGACCATGAAGAAAGCTGATCGTCGAAGAATTGATGCTTTTGAACTGTGGTGTTGGAGAAGACTCTTGAGAGTCCCTTGTACCGCCAGGAGATCCAACCAGTCCATTCTAAGGGAGATTAATCCTAGGTGTTCATTGGAAGGACTGATGCTAAAGCTGAAGCTGCAATACTTTGGCCACCTCATGCAATGAGTTGACTCACTGGAAAAGACTCTGATGCTGGGAAAGGTTGGGGGCGGGAGGAGAAGGGGACGACCGAGAGTGAGATGGCTGGATGGCATCACCGACTCTGTGGACATGAGTTTGAGTGAACCCCGGGATTTGGTGCTGGACAGGGAGGCCTGGCGTGCTGTGATTCATGGGGTCGCGGAGAGTCGGACACGACTGAGCGACTGAACTGAACTGAACTGAATCCCAACTCCTTGGTGAATTAATAAAAGACATTCCACTTCCAGAATGTCCAAGAAGCTGAGGACACAGCTTCTTGAGGGAGATTGGAAGAGAAAGCGCTCATTACTGGCCGGTGATCTCTTGCTCTAATCAGCATAGCATTTGGGAGAACCGCAGACTCCTGATACTCCTCTCATCCAAGTAGCACCATGTAGACAGGACTAGTATCCAGCAGTTACCCAGACACTCAGCCTAATATACTGAACAGTAGATGAAGACGTTCATCAAGAGCCATTAGGTAACCTGGGATTTGATGTGAAACCTAACTGGAAGATAATATTCTAATACTTCAGACCTCAGGCCTCTGCTCAGATTACTGAGATCATTATTCCTGATTTCTGTAAATTCATGCTCTAATAAAGAGGCACACAAATTGCTTACCTGTCAAGCGCTACCATTTTAGGAGAATTCACTTTATTGCTAATGCTTAAGGGGATGGATAGGGAGGCCTGGCGTGCTGTGATTCTTGTGGTCCCGGAGAATCGGACACGACTGAGCGACTGAACTGAACTGAACTGAACTGAAGGGACCAGGGGGTTTCAGATTTGGGGTATCTGCGTTCTATTTTGATACTCGATAGGTGTCCCTGTGCTAGTTTCAGATCTCATCCTAGAAATACAATGCATATGTTAGAAGAGTCATGTTCAGTGAGCCCTGGACCTGGATTCTCCATTTGCAAAGACTGATAAAATAAAATACAGTAAATAGCAGTAAAATACTCTTAACTTGGAAACTGTGAGTAATAAAATGTAATCTTTCTTTGATAGTTCTGAATGCACTTTAAAATTATGCAGTGCCTTGGAGACACTGCAGAGAATATAACTTTATAGATCATGGAACTATAGAAGTTTGGGCATCAATGGAACTTTATGTTATTCAGCAGAGGGTTAATAACTAAGTTTTAGTTGGTATGCTAACTACAGTCAATTGGTATGCCTCTGGTGTGCTATGCTGAGAAGAATTTTTTCGTTACTCAGACTCAATAGATGAGTGTAATGTGGTCGATTAGCAATGCCTGCCATGGGTGGGAAGAAAGAAAAGTCACTGGCAGAGCACATATTTTCTGTCCTTAAGAATTCCAGCCTGTTCATTTTTGGCTCAGATGATAAAGAATCTGCCTGTAATGTAGGAGACCTGGGTTCAATCCCTGGGTCAGGAAGATTCCCTGGAGAAGGGAATGGCTACCTATTCCAGTATTCTTGCCTGGAGAATCCCCATGGACAAAGGAGCCTGGTGAGCTGCAGTTTCCATGGGGTTGCAAAGAGTCGAATATGACTGAGCTACTAATACTTTCACTTTCAGCCTAAGGGCAAGCGGAGTTAATAGGACTGGCCAGAATCAACCACCTTGTCGGTGGTTGAACTGGATGGGCAACTAATATTTTTATCATAGCATACCACCTCTGTAATATCAACTCACAACTTCTAGAAAATAGAAAATCAAGTAATAGTTTCTTGGATATCTAAAAACTTCAGCAATTAAAAAGCACAACGAAGCAGAAAAGGTATTTGGATGGTGATGTACATTACCTAGGAAATTAATGACAATTCATCAAATAGTTCAGAAGAATTTGAAATTAATTTTCCAGTGAGGCATCATGTGGTTTTAACAAAGATAATTGTATTTTAAAATTCCGTTTAGACATTCAGTAAATATGTTTGGATGCCTTCCCAATGCAAGGTACTATATTGGAGTAGCAAGAACAGTAATAAGACATTCTAGGCAAAAATCCCCCAGGATCCATTCAGGAGATATTTCCTGAGCACTTGCTTGAGCCAGACAGTGTACTCAGTCCTGGAGATTCAAAAATCAAATAAAACTCTGCCTTGAAATAGTTTTTCTCAGAGTAGGCAATATCTGGTCCCATAACCAGTGGTTGTAACAGCTATGTTTTGCCTTCTAGATTTTCAGAGGATTCCAAGAAACCCAATCTAGAGATGAGGCTCTAAAGCAAGGTAGAGTGGAGTAAGGGATAAGCTGGTGATTTTTCAAAGTAAATATTCCAGTATAAATGGGAAACTTCAGGCTGTAAATATTTTAATCTTTTATTGAAGTGGATTGGATTTATTCATGTTCTGTGTATTATAGCTATGGTTTATAATTTCTGTTATTGTATGGTATCACCCTATATAAGTAGACCTCAGTGTCTTTATCCATTCTTTGGTTGGAGGATATTTCTGTTAATTTCAGATGGGAATTATCACCAAAAATATTTCTATGAACATTCCTTTTTTATTGGAGTGTAATTGCTCTACAGTATTGTGTTAGTTTTTGCTGTACAGTGAAGTGAATCAGCAATATGTATACACATATACGCTTCCTGTTGGACCTCCTTCATACCCACCACGATCCCATCCCTCTGGGTCGTCAACGTGCATCAAGCTGAGCTCTGTGCAATATGCAGCACCTTTGCACCATCTAAAATAGCTGTTTTACACATGGCGTGTATTTATGTCAAACTTAATCCCCCAGTTCATCCCGCTCTCCCCTTCCCCTGCTATGCCCATGTGTCCGTTTTCTATGTTTGAATCTCTATTCCTGCTCTGGGACTAGGTTCATTTGTACCATTTTTCTTGATTCTACATATATGCATTAATATACAGTATTTGTTTTTCTCCTTCTGACTTACTTCACTCTGTATGACAGACTCTAGGTCCACCCACATCTCTACAAATAAACCAATTTCAGTCCTTTTTATAGCCGAGTCACAGTCCATTGACATATGTGTTACATCTTCTTTATCCACTCATCTGTCGATGGACCCCTAGGTTGTTTCCATGTCCAGGCTATTATAAATAGTGCTGCAGGGAACATTGGGGTACATGGCAGAGACTTTACTTTGCCAGCCAAGGTCCATCTAGTCAAGGCTATGGTTTGTCCAGTGGTAATGTATGGATGTGAGAGTTGGAGTATAAAGAAAGCTGAGCGCTGAAGAGTTGATGCTTTTGAACTGTGGTGTTGGAAAAGACTCTTGAGAGTCCCTTGGACTGCAAGGAGATCCAACCAGTCCATCCTAAAGGAAATCAGTCCTGAGTGTTCATTGGTAGGACTGATGCTGAAGCTGAAACTCCAATACTTTGGCCACCTGATGCGAAGAGCTGACTCATTGGAAAAGACCCTGATGCTGGGAAAGATTGAGGGTGGGAGGAGATGGGGATGACAGAGGATGAGATGGTTGGATGGCATCACCAACTCAATGGACATGGCTTTGGGTGGACTCTGGGATTTGGTGCTGGACAGAGAGGCCTGGCGTGCTGCGGTTCATGGGGTTGCAAAGAATTGGACACAACTGAGTGACTGAACTGAACTGAACTAGGGTATATGTCCAGTAGTGGGATTGCTGGGTCATATGTAGTTCTATGTTTAGATTTTTAAGTAATCTCCATACTGTTTTCACAGTGGCTGTACCATTTACATTCCCACCAACAGTGAAAGAGGGTTCCCTTTTCTCCGTACCCTTTCCTGCATTTATGGTTTGTAAATTTTTTGATGATGGCTATTCTGACTGGTATGAGGTCATACCTCACTGTACTTTTGATTTGCATTTCTCTCTGGACTGCAAGGAGATCCAACCAGTCCATTCTAAAGGAGATCAATCCTGGGTGTTCATTGGAAGGACTGATGCTAAAGCTGAAACTCCAATACTTTGGCCACCTCATGTGACGAGTTGACTCACTGGAAAAGACTCTGATGCTGGGAAGGATTGGGGGCGGGAGGAGAAGGGGACGACAGAGAATGAGATGGCTGGATGGCATCACCGACTCGATGGACATGAGTTTGAGTGAACTCCGGGAGTTGGTGATGGACAGGGAGGCCTGGTGTGCTGTGATTCATGGGGTCGCAAAGAGTCGGACACGACTGAGCGACTGAACTGAACTGAACTGAATAATTAGTCATGTTGAGCATCTTTTCATGTGCCTCTTGGCCATTTGTATGGCTTCTTTGGAAAAATGTCTGTTTGGGTCTTCTCCCCATTTTGTGATTGGGTAGTTTTGTGTTTGTGTTTTGTGTTTGTGTGTGTGTTTTTTTTTTAATTAAGCTTCGTGAGCTGTCTGTGTATTTTGGAGATTAATCCTTTATCCATTGCTTCATGTGCAAATACTTTCTCCTATTCTGAAGGTTATCTTTTCATCTTGTTTATGATTTCCTTTGCTTTTAAGTTTAATTAGGTCCTATTTGTTTTTATTTTCATTACTGTAGAAGATGGATCAAAAAAGTTTTTGCTGTGATTTATGTCAGAGTGTTTTTCCTGTGTTTTCCTCTAAGAGTTTTATAGTGTCCAGGCCTGCATTTATGTCTTTAATCTTAGGCACGCATTTCTACGGGGCCTCTGCCTATGGTATAACAGCTGGGTCACCTGTGTGAACATTATGGAAGGCCTTCCAACAGTTTACAAAAGTGACTGGAACCAATTTAAATCCCTACTGGTAGTGTCGGAGAGTCCCCATGTTCCATATCCTCATCAAGATCTGCTATTTTCAGTATACTTAATATTAATCAGTCTGGTAGGTATCTTAGAGTTTTAACATGCAATTTCCTAAATTAGTAACAAAGTTGAAGGCATTCTCACATTTGGTGGGCATGTGTTCAAATGTTGCTTTGGTGAAGTATGTGTTCAAATGTTTTGTTTATTTTTCTTTGAACTTGTTTTTTTAATTTTTGCAACTTCCTTTATAAGTTGGATTATATTCAAAGTAACAATTTCTTACAAAAGACCCCACCAGTGTGCTTCCCTTGGGGTCTGGTCAAGAAACATAGAAAACCCCCCAAGTTACCTGGAAGGAGAGAGTTTAACACAAAGAATTATTACACTAAGGTCTAATATGACACTAAGGTCTCCTGGAGTAGCAGCTGTGGGAAACAGTCACCCCGACCCGCCTCCGGGGACTGGAGGGAAGAAGGGAAATGTTGAGGCTGTTAAACTCAGGAGCCCAGAGCAGGGGCCTTCGCCCAGCCTGCTGAGCAGGAATTTGGGTCTCTGAGGAGGAGACGCAGCCAGCTGGTGCGGGGTCTCTGAGAAGGGGCGAGAAGGCTACTCTCGCAAGTGCTGGAAAAGCTCCATACTGGATCTGATTGCTGGTATGAGAACACTCACCCTGTTGCAAAGAAGTGCTTGGTGTCTTAGAGACAGGAAGCCGTCCTGAAGGCTTAGCGTCTCTTCCACCAGTCTCGCAGGATCCTGCTAGCGCCCCCTATTACTGTCTGTCAAGCAGAGCCGGGTTTTCCTGCCTGGTGCCATCATCCCAAATGGGAGAAGAGTGAGGTCAGAGCTAAGAAGGGGAAGGTTGCTCAGTAGTGTATGACTCTTTGCGACCCCATGGACTGCAACCCCTCCAGGCTCCTCTGTCCATGGGGCTTCTCCAGGCAAGAATACTGGAGTGGGTAGCCGTGCACTTCATGGAATCTTCCCAAACCAGGGATCGAACCCAGGTCTCCCACATTGCAGGTAGATTCTCTACCGTCTGGGTCCCCAGGGAAGCCCTAAAGGAGCTTAGCACTTGTCAAGAGAACATAAAGCAAAGAGTGTGGAAGGTACAGCCAACGAGAGGCTTGGATTTCGGCTTGAGATGTGTAATAGTTCAGAGCAGCCAGGCTTCAGGAGTTCAAGTAGCTGACCTAAAGCGCACGCCCACTTGCCTAAGGCATCACCTATGCTGCAACACGGCTGCTGCTTCGCGAGACCGTAGTGTTTTCCTTCGGCCTGATACTTAGTTTCAGAGAGCACAGTTCCAATCCTCACACCTCATCTCACAACAGCCCCTTAGGATGAGAACTCTCACTACTCCCACCGAAAAGGTGAGACCATAAAGGCAAGAGAGTTGAAATCATCTGCCCAAGGTCGTATAGCCAGGAGATGCCAAGCAGAATAAATATGTAACTCAGATTCATCTAACTCATTTTTATCTTCATATTCAAATCCCAAAATAAAGCGGATTTACTGTAAAACTATACAGAACTATGGTAAATGAGACATGAAAATTAATAGCAGGTGTCCTGACTTCAGAGAACTTTTACAATCATCAATATTTTCTGGTCATATTAGCTCATAAAAATATGGCAGATGGCATCAATATCTTTCCCTCTTTACTTGTTTTTTTTTTAAGTCTTTATCTTATTTTAGCTGGCATTTTCAGGCATCCTTGTCACTGTGGTGAAAAACCACACATTCTATTGATGTGTTGAAATTACTTTCACTGACTGGTGCTTTGATTTCTATACCTTCCCAGGTGGGAATTGGGTGAGAACAGTCCTTCTTTCTCTTTGCTAGATTTGAAACCTAGACCCAAGCTGCTTCCGAAGCTATAACCAATAGGAAAACTCTCTGGTTTGTCCCTTGGCTGTATGTGATTGTTTGAATGCAGTTGAAGTACCTGCAGCCCAAGTGAAGGCACTTTCTTTACCTTGGACTCTGCCTCTACATGCTGATCAGCTCTAGATTTGGAAAAACTGTGAGAACTTGTTTGTTTATTCTGAGACAAAGTGTTCAGTTCAGTTCAGTTCAGTCGCTCAGTCGTGTCCGACTCTCCGCGACCCCATGAATCACAGCACGCCAGGCCTCCCTGTCCATCACCAACTCCCGGAGTACACTCAAACTCATGTCCACAGAGTCGGTGATGCCATCCAGCCATCTCATTCTCCGTCGTCCCCTTCTCCTCCCGCCCCCAACCTTTCCCAGCATCAGAGTCTTTTCCAGTGAGTCAACTCGTCGCATGAGGTGGCCAAAGTATTGCAGTTTCAGCTTTAGCATCAGTCCCTCCAATGAACACCCAGGATTGATCTCCTTTAGAATGGACTGGTTGGATCTCCTTGCAGTATAAGGGACTCTCAAGAGTCTTCTCCAACACCACAGTTCAAAAGCATCGATTCTTCGGCGATCAGCTTTCTTCACAGTCCAACTCTCACATCCATACATGACCACGGGACAAACCATTGCCTTGACTAGACGGACCTTGGTTGGCAAAGTAATGTCTCTGCTTTTTAATATATTATCAATGTTGGTCATAACTTTCCTTCCAAGGAGCAAGCAAGCGTCTTTTAATTTCATGGCTGCAGTCAGCATCTGCAGTGATTTTGGAGCCCAGAAAAATAAAGTCTGACATTGTTTCCACTGTTTTTCCATCTATTTCCCATGAAGTGATGGGACCAGATGCCATGATCTTTGTTTTCTGAATGTTGAGCTTCAAGCCAACCTTTTCACTCTCCTCTTTCACTTTCATCAAGAGGCTTTTGAGTTCCTCTTCACTTTCTGCCATAAGGGTGCTGTCATCTGCATATCTGAGGTTATTGATATTTCTCCCAGCAATCTTGATTCCAGCTTGTGCTTCTTCCAGCCCAGCGTTCCTCATGATGTACTCTGCATATAAGTTAAATAAGCAAGGTGACAATATACAACCTTGACGTACACCTTTTCCTACTTGGAACCAGTCTGTTGTTCCATGTCCAGTTCTAACTGTTGCTTCCTGACCTGAATACAGGTTTCTCAAGAGGCAGGTCAGGTGGTCTGGGATTCCCATCTCTTTCAGAATGTTCCACAGTTTATTGTGATCCACACAGTCAAAGGCTTTGGCATAGTCAATGAAGCAGAAATAGATGTTTTTCTGGAACTCTCTTGCTTTCTCCATGATCCAGCGGATGTTGGCAATTTGATCTCTGGTGCCTCTGCCTTTTCTAAAACCTGCTTGAACATCTGGGAGTTCACGGTTTACATACTGCTGAAGCCTGGCTTGGAGAATTTTGAGCATGACTTTACTAGCGTGTGAGATGAGTGCAATTGTGCGGTAGTTTGAGCATTCTTTGGCATTGCCTTTCTTTGGGATTGGAATGAAGACTGACCTCTTCCAGTCCTGTGGCCAGCGCTGAGTTTTCCAAATCTGCTGGCATATTGAGTGCAGCACTTTCACAGCATCATCTTTCAAGACTTGAAATAGCTCAACTGGAATTCCATCACCTCCACTAGCTTTGCTAGTAGTGATGCTTTCTAAGGCCCACTTGACTTCACATTCCAAGATGTCTGGCTCTAGGTCAGTGATCACGTTATCGTGACTATCTTGGTCGTGAAGATCTTTTTTGTACAGTTCTTCTGTGTATTCCTGCCACCTCTTCTTAATATCTTCTGCTTCTGTTAGGTCCATACCATTTCTGTCCTTTATCAAGCCCATCTTTGCATGAAATGTTCCCTTGGAATCTCTAATTTTCTTGAAGAGATCTCTTGTTTTTCCTATTCTGTTGTTTTCCTCTATTTCTTTGCATTGATCACTAAGGAAGACTTTCTTATCTCTCCTTGCTATTCTTTGGAACTCTGCATTCAGTTGCTTATATCTTTCCTTTTCTCCTTTGCTTTTCGCCTCTCTTCTTTTCACAGCTATTTGTAAGGCCTCCTCAGACAGCCATTTTGCTTTTTTGCATTTCTTTTCCATGGGGATGGTCTTGGTCCCTGTCTCCTGTACAATGTCATGAATCTCCGTCCATAGTTCATCAGGCACTCTATCAATCAGATCTAGTCCCTTAAATCTATTTCTCACTTCCACTGTATAATCATAAGGGATTTGATTGAGGTCATATCTGAATGGTCTAGTGGTTTTCCCTACTTTCTTCAATTTAAGTCTGAACTTCGCAATAAGGAGTTCATGATCTGAGCCACAGTCAGCTCCTGGTCTTGTTTTTGCTAACTGTATACAGCTTCTCCATCTTTGGTTGCAAAGAATATAATCAATCTGATTTCGGTGTTGACCATCTGGTGATGTCCATGTGTAGAGTCTTCTCTTGTGTTGTTGGAAGAGGGTGTTTGCTATGACCAGTGCATTCTCTTGACAAAACTCTATTAGCCTTTGCCCTGCTTCATTCCGTGCTCCAAGGCCAAATTTGCCTGTTACTCCAGGTGTTTCTTGACTTCCTACTTTTGCATTCCAGTCCCCTAGAATGAAAAGGACATCTTTTTTGGGTGTTAGTTCTAAAAGGTCTTGTAGGTCTTCATAGAACCGATTAACTTCAGCTTCTTCAGCATTACTGGTTGGGGCATAGGCTTGGATTACTGTAATATTGAATGGTTTGCCTTGGAAACGAACAGAAATCATTCTGTCATTTTTAAGATTGCATCCACGTACTGCATTTCGGACTCTCTTGTTGACCATGATGGCTACTCCATTTCTTCTAAGGGTTTCCTGCCCACAGTAGTAGATATAATGGTCATTCGAGTTAAATTCACCCATTCCAGTCCATTTTAATTCACTGATTCCTAAAATGTCGACGTTCACTCTTGCCATCTCCCGTTTGACCACTTCCAATTTGCCTTGATTCATGGACCTAACATTCCAGGTTCCTGTGCAATATTGCTCTTTACAGCACCGGACCTTACTTCTATCACTGGTCACATCCACAGCTGGGTATTGGTTTTGCTTTTGCTCCTGCTCCAACCCTCTATTCCTTCTATAGTTATTTCTCCACTGAGCTCCAGTAGTATACTGGGCACCTACCGACCTGGGGAATTCCTCATTCAGTATCCTATCATTTTGCCCTTTGTTACTGTTCATGGGGTTCTCAAGGCAAGTATACTGAAGTGGTTTGCCATTCCCTTCTCCAGTGGACCACATTCGGCTGTGGTCCATGTGATCAGATCGACTAGTTTCCTGTGATTATGATTTCAGTGTGTCTGCCCTCTGACGCCCCCTAGCAATACCTACCGTCTTATTTGGGTTTCTCTTACCTTGGTCGTGGAAAATCTCTTCACAGCCGCTCCAGCAAAGTGCAGCCGCTTTACCTTACCTTGGACGAGGGTATCTCCTCAAGGCCGCCCCCCCGACCTTGAACGCGGAGTAGCTCCTCTCGGCCCTCCTGTGCCCGCGCAGCCACCGCCTGTTGGAAGTGGGGTAGCTGCTCTCGGCTGCCGGCCCTGGCCTCAGGCGTGGGGTAGCTCCTCACGGCCGCACCTCTTTGCGTGGTTCGTTGCGCCGGGGCCGGCGTCTGTCGCGTCGCGTCTGCGCCGCCGGGGCCGGCGTCTGTCGCGTCGCGTCTGCGCCGCCGGGGCCGGCGTCTGTCGCGTCGCGTCTGCGCCGCCGGGGCCGGCGTCTGTCGCGTCGCGTCTGCGCCGCCGGGGCCGGCGTCTGTCGCGTCGCGTCTGCGCCGCCGGGGCCGGCGTCTCTCGCGTCGCGTCTGCGCCGCCGGGGCCGGCGTCTCTCGCGTCGCGTCTGCGCCGCCGGGGCCGGCGTCTCTCGCGTCGCGTGCGCGGGCCGGCGTCTCTCGAGACAAAGTGTAGGGTGTGCTAAAACTCTGACTTCTTTTAAAAGGTGAACCTGTGCAGAAGTCTTGTGGAATTAGGGGGCGTAGCTAGGACTCTCTGGACAGCCTGTGACTCTGAGGTGCTGTGCAGTCACTCCCAGCCACCTCAGCAGTGTCTCCTGGTCCCGCCCTCCCCACATCACCTGACCCTCCCCCTGGCAGCCAGATGCTGGGAGCAAGGGCAAACGTGATGGCAGGACACCGGGCTCTGGGGACGGAGGACCTTCTCAGCCTGGGCCTCACAGTGTGCTCTCCATGCAGCCTGCCCTCAAATCTCTGACTCGTCGGCAGTCCGCCCTGCATTGGTTTCCTCTCCCCACTGCAATGAACCACCACAAATTCAGTGCCTTCAAGGATACAAACTTATCACCTTACTCTTCTGAAGGTCAGACATTCAAAATCAGTCCCAGTGAGCTAAAAGCAAGGTGGTGGAAAGGGTGTGTTCCTTCTGGAGTCCCTGGGGAGACTCTGTTTTCTTTCCTTTCGCAGTTTCTAGAAGCCCCTGAGTTCACTGGCTGGTGCATCACATCTTCTCCTCTGACTCCGACCCTCCTGCATCCCTCTTATGAGGACCCTTAGTGATCATATTGAGTCCCCCAAAGAGGCTCAGGTGATTCTCCATCTCAAGATTCTTAGTTTAATACATCTGCAAAGTCTCTCTTGCCACATAATGTAATATACTCATAAGTTCCACAGTCTGGGTGTGGACGTCTTTGGAGGACCATTATGGTACCAGCCTATGCCCCAATCCCCACCCCAGTCTCTTTGCTTTCCTCCTGTTTCTCAGGACTGAATGCCCGTTGTGTTTGCTAAGGTTTTCGCCACACTGGTCTCCCTTCCACCCTGCCTGTTCTCCACACAACATGCCTCAGGTCTGGGCAGATAGCGCCTCACCCTGCCTTCAGCTGTAGTGACTAAGTTCTTTTTGGAAACAAACTGGCCTGGATTTAAATTTCCAACTCTGCTACTTCCATACTGCATAGGCTTTGTAACCAAACTTGAGTTTACCCCTTTCCTTTGTCCTAACTTGGGGTCTGGAGGCCTATACTACTTTTTAAAATATTGAAGTACAGTTGTTGTATTAATTTCAGGTGTATAGCAAAGTAATTCAGATATATATCATGGTGGTTTAGTTGCTGAGTCATATCTGACTCTCTGAAGCCCCATGAACTGTAGCTTGCCAGGCTCCTCTTGTCCATTCCAGGCAAGAATACTGGAGTGGGTTACACACACACACACACCCCCACCCACTCACACTGACACCCACACACCCCTTCCCTGCTGGCTCAGACAGTAAAGAATCTGCCTACACTGCAGGAGACCCAGGGAAGGGAATGGCTACCCACTCCAGTATTCTTGCCTGGAAAATTCCATGGACAGAGGAACCTGGCGTGCTACAGTCTGTGGGGTTTCAGAGAGTTGGATACGACTAAACGAGGAACACTTTCACATATATTTGTATATGTGTGTGTGTCTATCTATCTGTATCTCTATATCTAGATATGTAATCCATATATATCTCCAGTTTTTTCAGATTCTTTGCCCTTATAGGTCATTCAGAGTATTGAGTGGAGTCCCTTGTGCTGTACAACAGGTTCCTGTTGGTTGTCTGTATTTATATACTATATGTTAATCCCAGTTCAGTTCAGTTCAGTTCAGTTGCTCAGTCGTGTCCGACTCTCTGCGACCCCATGAATCACAGCACACCAGGCCTCCCTGTCCATCACCAACTCCCGGAGTTCACTCAAACTCATGTCCACAGAGTCGGTGATGCCATCCAGCCATCTCATTCTCTGTCGTCCCCTTCTCCTCCCGCCCCCAACCTTTCCCAGCATCAGAGTGTTTTCCAGTGAGTCAACTCGTCGCATGAGGTGGCCAAAGTATTGCAGTTTCAGCTTTAGCATCAGTCCTTCCAATGAACACCCAGGATTGATCTCCTTTAGAATGGACTGGTTGGATCTCCTTGCAGTACAAGGGACTCTCAAGAGTCTTCTCCAGCACCACAGTTCAAAAGCATCAATTCTTCGGCACTCAACTTTCTTCACAGTCCAACTCTCACATCCGTCCATGACCACGGGAAAAACCATAGCCTTGACTAGATGGACCTTTGTTGGCAAAGTAATGTCTCTGCTTTTTAATATACTATCAAGGTTGGTCATAACTTTCCTTCCAAGGAGTAAGCGTCTTTTAATTTCATGGCTGCAGTCAGCATCTGCAGTAATTTTGGAGCCCCCAAAAAGTAAAGTCTGACATTGTTTCCACTGTTTCCCCATCTATTTCCCATGAAGTGATGGGACAGATGCCATGATCTTTGTTTTCTGAATGTTGAGCTTCAAGCCAACCTTTTCACTCTCCTCTTTCACTTTCATCAAGAGGCTTTTGAGTTCCTCTTCACTTTCTGCCATAAGGGTGCTGTCATCTGCATATCTGAGGTTATTGATATTTCTCCCAGCAATCTTGATTCCAGCTTGTGCTTCTTCCAGCCCAGCGTTCCTCATGATGTACTCTGCATATAAGTTAAATAAGCAAGGTGACAATATACAGCCTCGATGTACTCCTTTTCCTATTTGGAACCAGTCTATTGTTCCATGTACAGTTCTGACTGTTGCTTCCTGACCTGCATACAGGTTTCTCAGGAGGCAGGTCAGGTGGTCTGGGATTCCCATGTCTTTCAGAATTTTCCACTGTTTATTGTGATCCACACAGTCAAAGGCTTTGGCATAGTCAATGAAGCAGAAATATATGTTTTTCTGGAACTCTCTTGCTTTCTCCATGATCCAGCGGATGTTGGCAATTTGATCTCTGGTGCCTCTGCCTTTTCTAAAACCTGCTTGAACATCTGGGAGTTCACGGTTCACATATTGCTGAAGCCTGGCTTGGAGAATTTTGAGCATGACTTTACTAGCGTGTGAGATGAGTGCAATTGTGCGATTGTTTGAGCATTCTTTGGCATTGCCTTTCTTCGGGATTGGAATGAAGACTGACCTTTTCCAGTCCTGTGGCCACTGCTGAGTTTTCCAAATTTGCTGGCATATATTAATCCCGAACTCCTCTAATTTATCCCTCTCCCCCTTCCTCTTTGATGTAACTCCAAGTTTGTTTTCTGTGTCTGTGAGTCTTTTGTTTTGTAAATAAGCTCATTTGATTCTTATCTTTTTAGATTCTACATATATGTGATAATCAAGTGGTATTTCTCTGTCTGGCTTACTTGACTTAGTATGATAATCTCTGGGTCTATCCATGTTGCTGCAAATGGCATTGGGTTCTCTCTGTGAGCCATCCCTCTCACAGAACAGACTATGACTAGATAGGCAGAGGCTGGACTTTTCTGTCTGTCACGTTCTTTTTCAAGTTGAATCCAGTCTGATAGTTGTTGATCAGCCCCATCCCAGCACAGGGCACAGAGAGGTGAGTGAGGCATGGTCCCTGACCTCAGCAGACACTGCACAGACCAAGGGGCAAATAAACACAAAATTTCAAAATAAAGTGGCAAATGCATAGTTGCTTGGCGAGATCAGGAATGATTTTTGGATTTAGGGACGCTTGAACTAAGTGAGGTAGGAAATACTGTTGCAGGAAAAGGGGTTTGACTTTTTGTATTCACTGATTACATCACCATCCAAGGCATTAGGCCAAACCATCATCAGCAGAATTTATGCTTGAGTGTTTCAGAATAATAAGAGCTTCACCACTCTGTTCTTCTAAGCCCAAGCCTGGCACAGCGAGAGCTTTTGCTGGGGGCCTGGCTAATCCCAACATGCTCTGCTTTTCCAGAGACAGACCTGACATAAATTTAAAGGAGCTCCATCACTTTGCTGCCCAAGCATCTTAGCCAACACAAGGAGACTCCTGCCAACAGGACAACAGCCATGTGATAAAGCACAAAAGATGTCAGGCTGGACTGTAGATCAGTGGCTTTCTGACATTTTCGATCTTGACTCCATATAGCAGTGTGAGAGTCCTACCTCTGTCCACCCCACGTGTTCAGGCTTTCTAGAACAAAAGATCCCCAAGATGGCTAAACCTTGGGGTGAACACAGTAACAATAAAATCTCTGAAAATGCTTCAGTCAGCCAACATAATGATCAGTAAAGGCAAATCCCAACATAATTCCTCAACTACGTTAATTCTTGCATCAGTAGGAGCAACAATCTAGGACCAAGACCGACTCAGACAGCACAGATGCGGTCTATGGAATATGGACTTCATCCCAGGCAAGTTCTGGGAACTCCTGCATCTCCTATGTGCACACTCTCAGTAGAGGCTTTGCAATACTGCCAAGGCCCTGGGTGGTTGCCAGACTTCTTGATGGAATAGAAAGTTAAAGCCTTGAGCACAGTCTAATAATGGCCTGGTATTTTAGCTTGTGTAAATCACATTTTGTTACCCTTATTTTTAAACTGTATTTATAAATAGTCCTAGTTGGGTAGCAAAATGAAAATCTGTGCGTTTGTGTCTGCTGCCTCCAAAGAAAAGACTTTGACCCTGGGATACATGTACAAAAGCCATCCAGGAAAACCCCTGCCGCGTACAGTGGACTCAAGGCCACACCCTAAGAAACACTGCTCCCGGGAAACCAGTGTCCACGCCTCACCTTCCCACCACATAGATGTGCTTCTTCTCCAGGTCCTCTGTCCTGGCCTCCCTGATGGCTCAGACAGTGAAGAATCTGCCTGCAGGGAAGCTGAGCAGTGTCTAAAGAAGCAAGAATAGTGCTCTAAACTATATGAAAAGGAGGAACCTGGAGGTATATCCAGGCAATGGATGGACAAGGTCCCAGAGGATAGGACGAAGGTTAAGGTACATCCTGTGAACTAAGAGCTGAATTCACAGAGCGATAGAAAATGAAAGCTCATTAAGACCCAGGAAATCACTCAGCCTTGACCCTCCCCCTTCACAGAGAGAGAGTGACTTGTGATCATAAAAATAGAGATGATAGCACCTACCTCTCAAGATTGCTGTAAATTTAGTGAGACGATATGCGCAAAGCATGTGTATCAGCTGGGCTCAGAGACAGCATTTAACATATGCTTTCTGGTCAGTGAGTGAACGAACGAGAACTAGGTCCTCTGACTTAGAGGAAGTGCTCTGGCTGGCTGCCAGGAAGCCCTGGCACACAGGAAACTCGTAACAAAGCATCAGCCTTCTCAAGAGTGCAGTCCTGGACCCAAGCTCTGGTCCACTCGGGGGGACTGTATGTGTGTCTGTTTGGATAGCAGTGATTCTCAGCCCAGTGTGTGACTCCATCCTCTTCTTAGGTCCTTAGTTTTGATTAAGCTTTCGGATGGCTGATATTAAGTCCGTAAGCAGTTTTCAAAACTGGATTTCTTTATTAGTTTTGGCTGTGCTGGGTCTTCACTGCTGTGCGCGGGCTTGCTCTAGCTGCGGTGTCGGGGCTACTCCTGCAGTGTGCTGTTTCTCACTGTAGCGGCTTCTGTTCAGAGCGCAGACTCTGGGGCACGTAGGCTTCAGTCATTGTAGATCGAGGGTTCAGTAGTTGCAGATTCTGGGCTTAGTTGCTCCGAGGCATGTGGGATCTTCCCCCAACAGGAACTGAACCCATGTCTCCCGCATTGGCAGGCGGATTCCTATTCACTGTACCCCCAGGGACACCCCTGTAAGTAACTTTTGTGAAGGACAGTGAGGGAGTGATACACCCCTTCAGTGCTTGCTGAAATGCGTCCCCTCCTTCCGGCAACCATCATTGTTTACATGAGAAAGACTGTGGACTGTGGCCACTGCACTGTGGACTTTGTCAGGCTGTTTATGTCCTTGGTTCTTCCACCTCTGCCTTCAAACGAGAACACAGCCAAGAGCAGATGTTACATTGCAGTCACCGTTTTGTCTCTAAGTGGCTCATTATCCTTCCGCTCCTGGTAGGATTATGCTCCCCGAGGACAGGCACTCCTGTGTGTTTTCTTGTACTGTCACTTTCCCTGGTTCCTGTAACATCACCTTGCACACGGCAGGCAAGCAGTGAACGTGCTTGTTAATCTGAGTTTGAAGAAAGACAGTGATTTAGAGTCTGGAGTCTTAGAATGCTTTCAGTCTCTAAACATATTCAAGTTCTGTTCTCAGCTCTGGCCCTGGCTTGCAAATCATCTTAGTCTTTTTCTATCTACTTGGCTTTCCAGTTATTAATAGTTTCTCTACCGAACACGTTATTAGATTCTTTTATCCACTGTTCTATTTTGCTTTCACTGAAGTTCACATTTCTTGTGCATCCATTAATAACTTTATATGACATATCTTTTCTGATTAATTTTTCTCTGCTTTTTGATGTGAATGATAAACTGAATTCAGTGGCAGCTAAGAATTTATTTACTAGAATTTGGGGACCTGAATCATCTTCACACTATTGAAGTCATATTTATTCAGACCCTCATTTGATTAGTTTTTCCTCTCTTTTCATGTCCCTCATGAATTGTTTGACTTCCTCACATAGTACAGATGCTGTTAATTGTCATTACATCTGCTTTGGTCATTGTTCTGATCTCTTATTTTTGAGCTGGTAGCTTATGGAGTTACTTGATTCCTGGCCTTGGGTCACATCACAGTGTTTTAGAACTGTCCAGGATTGTCAAACCACAGTCCCCTTTAAGTGTAGAAGAATGATGAGAGCTAAAAGCGTAAGTCTCAACTGTCCCACTTTCATTTGTTATATTTATTTATTTATGCATCTGGGCAAAGTATTCTGAAACATATATATGTGTATATTTCTGAATATGTGTGTATATATGTTTGTATGTTTCTAAACATGCGTACATTCATACATGCATACAGGGGCTTCCCAGGTGATCACAGTGGTAAAGAATCCACCTGCCAATGCAGGAGACGCAAGAGACTCAGGTTCGATCCCTGGGTTGGGAAGATCCCCTGAAAAAGGAAATGGCAACCCGCTCCAGTATTCTTGCCTAGAAAATCCTTTGGACAGAAGAGCCTGATGGGCTATAGTTCATGGGTCTGGAGAGAGTAGGACACGAGTCAGTGACTAAGCACATACAAACACGCAAACACACATCTACAGACATACATTTAAAACTTTGTTTTAGTTCCATCGTGTGGCTGATGTTCCTAACGCAACCAAAGGACAGAGTGTTTTGAAGTCACACTTGGATCCACTTTGCCAGTGAAAGGTGTGTGGCGGGGGCAGGTGTCACTGGCAGGCAGGAGCATTTGAGAGGCAGTGCTCAGTTCTTCACGCTTCTTTCTCTGCCACAGCAGTCGGCGAGTATCGACCTGTATAAGACAAAGAGGTGCCACAAGACTGAAGCAGACTAAACTGGGGACCCATCTCGGAGAAGCACCGAACCCAGAACAGACCTGATTGGGCCAGGAGCACACTGTGTGAGACCACTGAGATTTTGTTTGAATGGCCAGACTTCACACATCCTGGCCGTTACCCTTACAACTGGCAAGGCCAAGAATAGAAGGCCAAGGGAGAAGATGCTGAAATGACCCAGTCTAGACGGCAGCTGGAAACAAGGCGACGACCAGAACCTAGGACCCCATGCTCCTTGCTTTGCGTCCATCTCCCCCGATGCTCCGGGCGCCTTTAACTGTGGTGGAAACAGCACACGGCAGCGCGGAAAGCTCCTGGATGAGTCGTGAAAACAGTAAACAAGTTTAAAATCATAAATTGCCCCACATTTTACCGTCTTGCAAAATCGCCCCTCCTTTACCTGTCAAGTCAGAGATGGATGGGGTGGAAGGAAGTCTTAGTGAATTGCAGCTCTGAGTATCATCACCCATAATCATTTTTGCGAATAATCCAACACGCTTGGGACTTGAATAGGCTCTGGTGTCCCTGGAAATACTACCCTAGCAGTGAAAGATATATATAAAGGCATTTCTTCAAGTCCCAAATTATTCAACATATTACTGAAATATGAAAGTGAGTAGTTAATAAAATTGTCAACATTTTGAAGGAGCCATGAAATATCCTTACACCATCTGGTTTCATGCCTGCTCTCTCCCCTCTAGGTCTGCATAAAGCAGACAGGATCTATCTTTCATTCCCTGGTAACTCTGGGATTTACAGGATAATAGATGCCCAGCTGCACATCCTGTGATGTTGGTTGCTAGACCCAGCACCCGAAAGAGAAGGAAGGAGGGGCTGAATAGCAGGATTGAGTATTTCTTTCCCTGATACTCAAGAGTCCTCCTCAAGTGAAAAAAGATCTCTCTGCTTGGACAAGTTATGCACTCTCTTTGTGGTTAATGGAAATTAGGAACGTGAGAATTACCAGGGTTTTAATTCCAGAGATTTTTTTTTTTTTCTTAAGGTTCTCACAGCACAACTAGAATAATTAAAAAAAAAAAAAACAACTCATGAAAATTATGCCCTTTAAGACTGAATCACAGAGCTACAAAGGATTCAAGATCCCTAATTTCAACCCTTTCTTGTCAAAGGCAGCTAAACACGAATGTGAACCCTCCATGTGGGTTGTTGAAGACTGTGTAGACCCAGCACGATGCTCCAAGCTCCTCTGGGCCATATGATTCGTTGTACAGACTGGCACACTTTGGAGAGTGGAATGGGGCAGTGGGTGCACTGGTTCACTGGACACACACCACAGCCGTCCTGGGCCGGTCAGGATGTGGTGTCACGCTCCCTGCACACGCTCATATGTCAGGTTGCAAACACAGTGCTGGTGGATTCTGGCAGTTACTACACTGGCAGGCTGGGGTCTCTGGTGGGTCTGTGGGATCGCTTAGTTGTCCTGCAGGATGTGGTATCTTCCTGGACCAGGGATCGAACCCGTGTTCCCTGCATTTAGATGGGCCACCCCATGAAAAAGGGCAGTTGCCAGTTTTGGTTTAAGACAGTTGTTCCCATGCATGAATCTAACCTACAGATGCCAGATCTTCCCATTTTTAAAAGGAAATTGATAACTGTGTGTGCCAGTTCATTCAAAAGCTCTAAATACCACAAAGACCAAACACATCCGTAGAATTCTCACTTGGGGTTCAACAGTTTTTGACCTCTGTCTTAAGAACGGTAGAGGGAACTGTCATACCAGAACACTCGAAAGGCTCTGGGGGTGAGGTCCACTTTACATGTGCTTTTGCATAAAAGGTAAAGAATTGGAAGATTTATGCAGTTCCAAAAGTAATGGATTCCTCCCTACATTTTTTGTATTTATTGATGCATTTAGTTTTTTAAATTATGTATTTTTTTGAAATGTTTGGCTGTACCAGGTCTTTTTTGCTGACCACGGGGTTTCCCTAACTGCGGTGAGCGGGGTCTGCTCCTCAATGTGCTGAATAGGCTTAGTTGCCCTGTGGCACTTGGGATCTTCCTGTACCAGGAATCAAACCAGGAATTGGCAGGCAGATGCTTATCCACCGGGCCACCAGGGAGGTCCTCATCCCTTCAATTAAAAATGACAACCGAATATGCCTACAAGTAAATCTCGCTGTGCTTTTTCTGAAGTTCATGATTCTCTTTAAAATCTCCTAGGTGTTTGTACTCGCTTGGCTCACTTTATTGGGCAAACCAATATGGACCTTAATCTTCATCTCTGCAGGAGTGTCTAGGAATGCAATGCTGCTGCTACTGCTGCTAAGTCACTTCAGTCGTGTCCGACTCTGTGTGACCCCCTAGACGGAAGCCCACCAGGCTGCCCCGTCCCTGGGATTCTCCAGGCAAGAACACTGGAGTGGGTCGCCATTTCCTTCTCCAATGTGTGAAAGTAAAAAGTGAAAGTGAAGTCGCTCAGTCGTGTCAGACCCCTAGCGACCCCATGGACTACAGCCTACCAGGCTCCTCCATCCATGGGATTTTCTAGGCAATAGTACTGGAGTGGCTTGCCATTGCCTTCTCCGCAACATGAAGGGCTAGGCCTCCACATACATTTACAACCAAAAAGGGATTCAACTACTAAATGGTCTGCACCTGAACAACGGAGTCATTAAGTACCTCAAACGCAGCACATGGAAGCCAATTAGTAAACCAAGCAACTCCTCACCAGCAATAAACCAAGAGGTTTGAAAACCGGATGGGAATAACATTTGAATTTGCTTAACATCTTTTACAGACCTGGCACCATGGCAGAACCACGTCCTTTAATTCGACTCTCAAAATAGTGGAGGGAGATATTCACTTTCACCACCACCCGTTTTAGATATCAGCGCTCGGAGGATCTCGCTCTCCTCTACTTCATCCGGAGTCGGCTCACCTTACAGTTCAAGGCTAAGTTCCTGTCTCCCCTGCTCTCCACCAAGCAAAAGTTATCACATTTAATTGCACGTACAGAGCAACTTGAAGGCCCAGAGGAGTGGAAGAAAACGCCATATCCACTGCCGAAAACATTGTAAGAACACCCGAGAGCCCTCCCACTGCCAACGCCAAGCGTGACTTTCGCCTCAGCACCCACGGCTCTCGCTCGCCCTTCATTTCCTCGCTTACTCATCTCGCTGTCAACAGAGAGAAGAGAAGGTTGAAGCCGCATGGACCCAACAAGGCCCGAAGAAGAGACAGAAGGTTGGAGACCGGCCCCACAGCCCTCTCCAGGTGGAAATGACAATAAAGGATATAAGGAGACGAGGCAGGACAGACGGCAATTCCCGGCGGCATAGTTCCTCCGGCCAGCTACTTATTTCTTCCAGTGGAACCGCGCTCACCGGGACAGCGCGTTCCTGAGACATGCTTTCCTCCAGCACCAAGGCTTCAGGAATGCAATAGTTTTCTTTAATCATATAGGAACACCTTTCCCTTCTCACCATTCTCCCTGGCTGCCAGGACGACTTTCTCTGCATTACATCAGCCAGAGTTGTGTCTCGTGGCTCCCAGGAGCTGCAGAAGATCACAGGGAGGGGACTGGGGCACGCAGACTGAGAGCAGACATGACCCTATGGGGCTGGGCACACCATCGCCCCAAACCACAGGAGGGTTCTTAGGGAGAAGAGAGGAACTGGTGCTGGATCAACCACCAGTGTCTCCCATTAAGCGGGCCATGCATTTATTCACTCTGTAAACATGTTCTGAGCACTTACTAACTCTTGGGACACAGGCGTAAATACAGGAGGCACAGATCTCTGACCTCTCCCCTGAGTTTACACTCTTGCAGTGAGGAGGATTTTTTAAAAAATAATTTATGTATTCATTTAGTTTTGGCTGTGCTGGGTCTTCGTTGCTGTGTGAGCCTTCTCTAGTTGTGGCAAGTGGGCGCTACTCTGTAGCTTGAGGGCACGGGGCTACTCTCTTGTTGCAGAGCACAGGCTCCAGGGCATGGGGGCTTCAGTAGTCGCAGCTCCTGGGCTCTGGGGCGCAGGCTCAGTAGCTGCGGCGCACAGCCCTGGTCGCTCCAAGGCACGTGGGATCTTCTTGGTTAGCAATGTGATCCACGTGGTCTGCATTGGCTGGTGGAGTCTTTGCCACAGAGCCACCAGGGAAGCCCAGTGAGGAGGATATTTTTAAAAAGTAAGCTTCACAGTATTTTAGAAGTTGATCAAGCCTCTGAAAAAAAAAAAGATAAAACCGAGGAGGAGGATAGATGGTGATGAGACTAGGGGTGGGGTTGCAGTTAGATGTTGGATAATCTGGGAAAGACTCCCTAAAGATGGACACTTCATCAAAGACCTGGAAGATGTAAGGGAGCAAGTGGTGGATCTACACAAGGAAAGAGCATTCCAGGATAAGGGAAGGGCTAGTGCAAAGGCCCTGTGATGGGAGGGGCCCCCTGCTTGGTTGTAAGCAAGAGGGAGAGGCTGGAGGGTCACGGGAGGTCAGAGCAGGCCATGGGGGCCCCTGGGCAGAAGTGGCTTGCAGTGAGGTGGGGAATGGAGGCGTGGTTCTGAGCAGAGTGTCACATGGTCTGACCTGTGCTTTAAGAGGCTCACTCTGCCTGCTTTGCTGAGGATGAACTGTGGAGAACAATAGTGGAGGTCGAAAAACCATTATTCAAGCTACTGCAGTAATCCAGGCGACAGATAATTGACTGCTTAAACCAAGGTAGTAGCTTTCTTTAACACATTAAAAATATACAGTATCTGCAAATAATAATAAAAACAAAAGCAGAAAGGAACCAAAAAAATTGTCTTCCAAGTCTGCATATCCCTTTCTACTAATGTAGTGTATAGACAGCAAAAATTAAAAGTACAGTGGGGACTTTTTTGATTTGTATTTTCTCTCATCTAATATCAGCCTCAATTTTATCTTATTAAAGGTAATTCTTGAACTATAAGACAGAGATCTTATAAGTTTGTCTTATAAGACAAAGCTATAAGTTTCCTTTCCCACTGGTTTGCCGATCTTCTTATCAATGAACACATTTCACAGCAGCAAGAAGAAATGTGAGCCACTCTGTGTGATGGCTCGCTTCAGGATAAAGTTACCCAATTAAAAATAAATGGCGAATGATCATGTTTTCCTTTTTGGTTTTAATAACCAGGGCTTAATCCAAGAAAGCTGCTTGCTGAGATGTTTTTGTTCAGTAGTCGTTTGTTGTTGCCCGTATTGAAAGACGTAGCCGTGGGTGACTGCGTGGACTTGGGCCGGTGGGGGTCGGGAGGGCTGAAACGAATGCAGGAGCAGATGGTGAGCGTGAATGACGGCGAGGAAGAGGGGGCGCCCGGGGCGTGAAAGGTGCGCAGATGGCAGCGTCGGGGACCTGGGGCCGAGCACAAAAGAAGAGAGCGGCGCAAGAGCTTCTCCAGCCACATCTGCTGACCCCGCCGGGCTCACAGCTGTCCTCCCTCTCCCACGGGATTCCCGGTTGACCCAGGGTGCAGGGCCCAGCGCTGGTGCCACCTCTGGGCAGGACCCGGGAAGGTCAGAGCTTTCTTGTTTAGGGGCCAGATGTTTCCTGTGTAGAGAAACTTCTGTTGGAGGTAAGCGCAGGTCTTTGCAATTCGGTAGCTCATAGAACTCTATGATTCTACAAACCGAGACTGATCATGTGTATGCGTGTGTACTCGCAATCACCCTTCTCCTCCTCCTTCCCTCTCCCTCTCTCACACACCCCTTTCTCCCATACTCCTATCATTCTCGCTTGCATTTTCCTCTC